>NW_026901367.1:5000-485000 GCF_033783945.1 Neopsephotus bourkii | reverse complement strand
TTTACAGTTTTAGGTCTCTCATTCTGCACTGTGGTTTCCAAATTTGCATGTATATCTGTGTTGCTTTTAGTGCAGATCTCTGGACGTATGAATTCATGGTGTTTTCTGTGTTTTGAATGAGTAGACAAACACTGGTGAGGCTGGTGTTGCCTAGTGTGATTTAGTACAGGTTAACGTAGTGCAGGGGGTATTTTGCAATAAAATTTTAAATTAGGGAGAATATATTTACTGCCTGTCGTGAGTCTGGCTTATGAACTATAGGCTTGATATTTGGCAGAATGCGTAAGAACTGATAATTAGGTGTGTGTGTGTGGGTAGTGACATTTGTTTAAAACAAAGTACTGTAAAACTGGATTCATTTATGCCTCTTACTTTGTTTGGTTGCTCATAGACAAGTAATAAAACACACCAATAATATCTCTGTCTGCAATAAGCTTTAATTATACAGACACCTGATAAAATGCAGATGAGCTATCTGCTCTCTGTGTATGAGGAGTCTAATAAATAGAACAGGCAGGTCATCTGTGTGCATGTGTGTCTACGAGAGAGAGTGGGAAAAAGAGAGGGACTCTTCTGTAATAACATTGATAGCTTTGAAGGTGGGACTTAGTCATTTTCACAGCTTTATTGGCTGAAATTATCAGATGAAAAGGGCTGGCACCATTGTGCATGTGTGTTTGCGTATATGCATTTCCCTCCCCAAGTCTATAGGTAAAGGGAATAATGGACAGGTATAAAATTCTGTGCTTTATTGGTCTGCCTTATATTTTTATTTGAATGATTTGAAGATATATTTTCTATCCCCTTTATTTAGCATCAGTGAAATGGAAAGATTTACAGACTTAAGAATGGATTTCAAAATGCTGTGGGGAAATGTGGGCACAGGATACTTATATATATATATATAGTATGCATATATATACACACATATATAAATAATGTGTGTATATATATATAAAATAAGTATATATGTGTATGTGTGTGTGTATATATATATATATTAAAAAAGGATATATATACACTTATATACACTTAGGATCCTGATCTATTGTACTTACAAGTCTGGTTTCTTTTCCAGGCAGAGGCTAGCTCCTACATTAACTTTCTGTGCCACGGGCACTAAGAATCCATTTGATCCAGGGGTAGTCTTCTCCTGTTATGGCTGAGCATTGTAGTGTCATGAGTATGCTTTGAAAGCTGCAGTGGGGCTCTGCCTCCCCTGCGTTCTTTAATCATGGCACCTAGGTCATATATGAAAGCAAGTCTCTAGACATGTAAGGTCAGTGAAAGTAGTGTTTAGTTTAATTTCTGCCTCCTTCGTCTTCTCAGTCATCACTGAATTATCCCAGATCTCATAAGAAAACATGGGTTAGTGATCATTAATCCCCTCTACATAGTGTTTATTTACCTATTTTAGAGGATGCTGGAGACTGGATGAAATCAGGCCTGCAGTAGCATTCACTGTTTAGTGTCAGACGTTCATTCCAGCAACTGCCCTGAAAGGAAAATATGTATTCTACATCTGGTGGAAGTTAAGGAATTTCTCCTTAGCTCCAGGAGCCTGAAGTCCAGATTTTTTGTTAAAGCAGAACATGATATATGACCCTCCTGCTGTTTCTTACTTACTCGTAGCTGATGTTAAGTCTGGGGGAAAAGAAAGGATTGTAATTGTTGCTTCAGCAGGTATTTATGTGAGTGTTTAGTCGGGTGTCTCAAGCTATCTCCCAGTAGCAGAGTGCATAAGAGATGCTCCTGAAATCATCCTCCAGGTTGGAGTCATAGAATGGTTAAGGTTAGCAAGCAACCTGTAGCTCCAGATGCCCAGAATAATGTATAGAAAGTTATGAAGACTATGGCATTTGGAGCTCTGCCACTGCTGAGGGAATTCCAGATTCCCTTTATTTCACATGGTGATTGACAATACTTGGGCAGAGCTATTCTAAATGCTTGCTACTTGAAGGAATATATGTAATCCTTTTCATAATGGAGAAAAATATTCTGCCACAGGGTGATAGAAAACAATATTTGGGAAGCATCAGGCCTTGGGGAACACGATTTGGTAGGAATAAAACTTAAACTGCTGAGAAGTATCATGAGAAACGTGGAGGGTTGGAGTCAGCCTTGCAGAGGGATTTTGACAGCACCCAACATTGCCAGCAGATAAAGCACACAGGGGTTGTCAGACCCGAGGGCTGGATCCTATGATTCTGTGATCCACCATCAGGTGGATTTTGCCTGAGTAGAGGGGCAGTAGCCCCAGCATTCAGGACCTTTGCTGTGGTACGTGTGAGACTCATTGTGTGAGGGGGAAGGATCTGTGCCCCTTCACCAGCACTGGCTTGCTTTGTTCACAGCTGCACTCAGCCCTTAAATATTTGTGTTGACCTGATGGCAAGTGAAGATGTGCAGAGAAAGGAGTTCAAACTGTTGACCTGCTAACACAGGCTTTTGCAACTTGACTCCGGTTGTTTAAGATCTGTGATCTGCAGTTGAGCCATTCTCTTCCCATTGAGGAGAAATGAAAGATATCTCCAGTGTGTAACATAGGCACGCAAGCAAGGTTATCGCAGTGTGGAAATGGAGAGATTCAAACACAGAAATACCTTGTTTGCAACCCAGATTGGGACGAAGGTTTAAATACTGAAAGTATATTGTGTGCTGTGGTTTGACAAGGGAATATCTGAAGTGTGCTAATAAAGATCCATGGCAGGGGGATTGGAACTGGATGATCTTAAGGCCCTTTCCAATCCTAACTATTCTATGTAGGGAAAGGGTTACTGATCTTTGTGTGATTTATAGGGAAAAGTATTTGGAATAAGAGCAAAAGTTCCTGCTGAACTTACATGAGCCAGTATACATGTGGGTATACAAGAGAGTCTCCGTTGTTGTGGCTCACGCTCACAAGAACTGGCACACAGAAATACATAGTACGAGTATATATTCATCCTCCTTGGGGTGACATGTATGTTTGCATACATACATGGTTTTCATCAGAAGTTTAGAGCGAGGTGTCCCTGCCCATGGCAGGGGGGTTGGAACTTGATGACCTTAAGGTCCTTTCCAAACCTAACTGTTCTATGATTCTATGATTGTCGGTGTAACGTGCTAGTTGTCAAGGTGTTCAAGAGGGGGTTTTGTTTGACAGGAGTCTCAAAGAACCCTGGGGTAGCTACCAAACCTGTGCAGTGCTTTCGTAATCCTCCCACCCCTTCTTTCCCCCTTCTTTTCTTAAATGTACTAGCTTGAATGTCCTTCTTGAATGTCCACCCCAGCTGTTCTGGGCTGGCACTGCAGGGTCTCTGCCCGTTATTTTCCCAACATAAGGAGGACATGGAGCTGTTGGAGCAAGTCCAGAGGAGGCCATGAGGATGATCAGGGGCTGGAGCACCTCCTGTATGGAGATATGCTGAGAAAGTTGGGGAGGTTCAGCCTGGAGAAGAGAAGCTGCGTGGAGACCTCAGAGCAGCTTCCAGTATCTGAAGGGGGGCATATAGGGATGCTGGGGAGGGACTCTTCATTAGGGACTGTAGTGATAGGACAAGGGGTGATGGGTTCAAACTGAAACAAGTGAAATTCAGGTTAGATATAAGGCAGAAGCTCTTCCCTGTGAGGGTGCTGAGGTGCTGGCACAGGGTGCCCAGAGAAGCTGTGGCTGCCCCATCCCTGGCAGTGTTCAAGGCCAGGTTGGACACAGGGGCTTGGAGCAAGCTGCTCCAGTGGAAGGGGTCCCTGCTGATGGCAAGGGGTTGGAGCTGGAGGAGCTTTAAGGTCCTTTCCAACCCAAAGCATTCACCTGCTGCCAGTCAGGTGAAGCTGCCTCCCCGCCCCGGTCTCAGCCCTGAGCCTGGAGCTCTTCCTCCTCTCCCTCTGGTCTCTCAGGGCCGTTTCTCACAGTGTTTCCTTCCCTCACCCCTCGCTCTTGGGCGCCATTTTGTCTGTTCTCACCCTGGCTCCCCTCAGGTGTCCATTACAGGGGTGGCGCTGCTGGAACCATCTAGAACCCAGAGGCAGGGGCGGAGTGGAAATGAAGCAGAAGGCTAATGAAAGAAATGAAGGAAAAGAGATGTGAGTAACGCAGAAAAGAGTGATAAACTGGGGAGAAAGCCACTGATTTGTTTGTGTCAGAAACTGGATTCCTGATGTAAGGCTGTGGGCAAAAGGTGTGAGGGAGACCATGGGTGAGCTTTGTCCAGGGCAGCTGGGCTGGGACCTATGGGTAAGGAGAAGGTGCTGGGAAAAGAAGATATGGTCATGGAAGGAGAAGCCTTGGGAAGAGAGATCAGGTCTCTATAGAAGGGCCGGGGCTGGCCGGTGCACAGAGTGGGATAACACCGCTCAGCCCCTATGGTCATCAAAGGGGGCAAACTGAAGGTGCTCATTATATGTGAATTATACAGATTAAGGCATGGTTTTAGTAGCTATAGTGACAGAATGTGCATTGCTGGTGTCACCGGCATGAGTGCTATGCGTGTGAAGAAAGTAAATGTGTGAATTGCTGAAGTACACTAAGGAACTCTTAATTTCTCCAAGGGTAAGAAACCAATGCTGTACAGGTCCATTTCTGCACACAGATAATTGCGTTTTGGTGCTTACAGAAACACCAAGTTGGGACAGAACCTGCAAAGTGCTTGTGGATTGCTGTAAACATGGAATAAGTTTCCATTTACCTTTAGTTGTAGGGATCACATAGGAAATATCCTCATGAACAGCAGATTTATCTGTTAAATCAACTCAGTTTGTACATGCCGTCATACAGCAAGTAAAATCCTTACCTCAAGGTATATACTGTAGCCAGGCAGACTAAATCTCCTCCAGCACTAAATTCCCTTCAGTGCTGGATACCATAAATTTTGCTCATGTACGATAGCTATTTGGCTCCATCTCGAATATCTTTAAAGAATAAAAACATTTTAATTACCGGAATTGTTAATTAATATGTGATTCACGCCACTATAACAAGATATATCAGCAACACTCCTAGAATCAATCAAGTGAGGGCTACTGTTTTATTCGGGAGCAAATTGAAGATTCTGTGTTTTTAATTAAAAACTTCGTGTTATATCTTAACTATCTACATTGCTTTTATCACTCTATAGTTCTATTTTTAATATTCCAATTTATTTCATCATGTGAATTAGTTTTAATCTGAAATTGTCATTGAAGTTAAGCAACAATAGGGAAGGGAAGTTTACAGCTGCTAATAGCTTCAGTTTTAGGAACAGACAGCAATCACATAAGAGAAACAACTATTAATATATATGATCATTTAAAATCTGAATAAAAGTACTTGAATTTTCAGAGTTGTTTGCATGAAAACATAGAAGTGTTGTAAAGTAGGACCAAGAGTACTGAAAGAAGGCAAAAGAGAGGTACAACATAATTTAGCACTCAAGAGTTGAAATCAGGATGCTAGTGCTTCTTTTCTGTTTGGCTTCTGAATAAAGGAAAAGGGCATATTTGTGCAGATGTTAATGTCTGCTCCTTCTAACATCTGTAGAGAAGCTTCTCTTGGGTTCTTCTCCTAGGTGTATGAAAGGAGAGGATGATGCTTTGTCCTGTGTTCATGTAGCTGTGTATCTATACATAGGCATTGCCAATGCCCAGGTCATTCACACGTTCTTTTTCATGCATCTAAGTGCAAAGGTGACATTGCTTAGCAATATGAACCAGAAAACTTAGGTCTGTGGGGATGATTATCTGAATACTTTGAACGAAATTATACTCTTGTCCACATAGATGTGGCTTTCGGTGACTTTGTGCCTCATTGCTGTATCTGTGTATGTACCTAGAGTCAGTACAAGCACATTTGTTTTCAGACATCTGAAGAACAGATGTGTGTCTTACATCTGTCACAAAATGGTATGTCACGTATTATTCCATGGGCTGACTTGTGGCATCAATGCGCCGTTTTTGTGGGCAACTCTGGCAGTTGTGTATCCCCAGAGACTGCCTTTCTGGTTGGTCAGGTCTTATTCAGACCTCACTGAGTGAAGTCTGTGTATGAGAAGGCTGTGAATTAGCTTTTGGTCCATGTTTTTGTCCCAGTGTGATACTACTCGTGGCATCAATCTGAACAACAGGATTGAGGATGGACAGAGAAGAGGAAAGACAGAGCAGATGCAATAGGGAAGAACTAAGGAAAATGAGCATGTGCAGGGAGACAAAGTATGTCTGGGGCAGAAGAAATTTACGTGAAAAAATAGGGGAAGTGGCATATGTTTGTTTATTTTCTGTGGTTATTTTGGTAATACAAGAGCCCTTAAAGTGGATTTTTGGACCTTTACTCTGGAATTTTTCTTCTTTCTGCACCTTCTGCAGATCTCTTTCTTGTACCTTTGCTTTCTGTCCCTTTTCCTCCTTGGAGATGAACATAGACTATCAGGGTAACGTTTTCAATTATTTTATACATACCTTCTGTGAAAATTACTGTCTGTTTCATTGCAAGGGATCCTTTCCACATGTGACCACATACGTTAGTGTCTGAAAGTTGTCAATGCAGACAGGTTGGGTACAAATGGCCTGGTGCGTGGTGATGGTAGAAGGGGAGAAAGTGTGTAAGATTGATCTTGCTTTAAGGTAATATGACTTTCCCCTCTATGAACAATTTATGCTGAGCTTTGATACGTTGTTGCTACAATATCACAACATTGTTTCTTACAGAATTACCACCCTAATTTGGTAACTGAAGTAGGTAATTGGGTTTTACCATTTCCTGGGTCCCTGGTTAAACCTGCCATAGCAAAAAAGCTCTCTGTAGTGAAAATGTAAGAGTTCACTTCCTGGTTTTTGTTTTTAATTTGAGAGATGGCAGTTAGATGTACTAAAGCACAATACACCAGGGGTTTAAACTTCTATGTATCTTAGAAACTGTCCCTGCTGCAGCTGTTCTCCAGCATTTCAATGTTCATGGGAGCATGGAGGAAAAAGCTTCCTTTATAGATCTCTGCTTGACCGCAGTGATTTCATCCTGTGTCCCACCAGAGGAAGCTCTGTGGCATACTGAACATTACTAGATCTCAGTTTAGTGTCTGGTGCAGTAATGTAATGGACATTAACATTACGTCCGTGGCTCCACTGTAGTCTTTGGGTTGTACTTTCCATCACTAAGACAGCAGCAGCTCACACAATGTTTTGCAAATTTCCCCTGAAAATACAGAGTACATTTGTAGATCATGGTCATTCAACTTCAATTTGGCCTGTAAGATTTTGGGGGGAATATTTTGTACAGATGGCTTTGACGCAAAGGCCCAGGTCTATGCATCTTTCCTGAAAATATGAATTTAATTGTGTTGGTGACCATTGTATTTGAATTGGGCATGTACCCAGTAACAGGACTGCTGGAAGATATGGCCATTTTGAGTCATTGGCTTAAATAATTTCAAGGAAATGGAAAACCATTTAAAAAGACCGTGAGCAAACATTTTTTACCCAGTGAAAACTTAGTTTTGTACAAGTAGCTAATACATCATTAACAGTTTTAGCTTTAAAAAACTGTAGGTTTTTAATGTACCGGCCTTTTCCAGGAGCGACTCTGTCTTCCCACTCAGTTTTGTGAATGAAAGGAAAAGACCAAAGTGCTCACCTTTTCCCTACACCTCTGGGGTGCCTGGACCACGTCCATAGTTCAGTGTAATTGGAGAGAACAGGGCTGACTTCTCCACAGAAGTCAGTAGAACTTACGCCATTGACTTTGCGAATGCAGCATTTCACCCAAGCAGTCTGCCTAGTGATTTTTTAGTATTGATGTTCTGTGACAAAACTTACACTTCCCTTTTATAGAAACATGCTTCTTCCAGTGATGGACATGACCCAGCAGTTTAAGTGGCTTGACTATATCAATTTATTCAAGAAGAAAAACCCAACTTTTAAAAGGTAGTCTATGTTTAAGTGCTTTAGCTGAAAGCTCGTCACACTCTCTCCTTTCTTTATTCTGCAGTCTTTTTAAGTAATGTACTAGGGAGATGATCTGTAATAAATAAAGGACAAAGAGTTTTATGTTCAGAGACTGTATTTGTTTAGTGAACCTGAGAGTTTCGGAGATAAAAGTTACAAGTATTTGTTTGAAAAGTGACATGAGAAGTGTTTACTGAGGTGCAGTTTCAGTACAGCCAAAACGTAATGCTATTACACCTACAGATACCTGTTGTCAAGTGAAAATGAGATCGGTTGGACTCAAAGGACTGCCAGAAAACCTCTCCATGCTTCAACAGAGCATAATTTGTTTGACGTAATGGTGACGAGTTACATGTGATTATCTGATTTGGGGGAGGAGGGAGTGAAAGGAGGGGGAGACAAGAACAACTTTTGCTATATTGTGTGATAATATCCTGTTTATCTGTTGGGGGGTGATGGTGGTTTAGTTGTTTGTCTTGGGGGTGGTTTTGTTTGCTTCTTAAACTTCCACATGGCAAAATGAAAACCAATTATAAGATCTGTCAACATCTCCCTGAACTTGCAACCTTGGTAAAAAGTCACTTACTGAGATAAAGAGGAAATCTTTAAAATGCAACCTTTTTAGTTGCTAAAAATTGAATCTGTGTGATCATTTGTAAGTTGCTCTGTATGTCTAGAGAGGGAAGGCTGAGGTCAAGCAGGCACATGGTATTCCTAGTTGTCTGCGGTGCTCCAACCTCCTTTCTATGAATGTGCTTCCTTTCCCCATGCTTCCCCAAGCAAAAACCATGTGAAGTTTTATGAAATTCAGATATTTTAGGCATAGTCGTACTTGCATTTATATATTTAAGATTATTGTTGATGTTTTATTATTATTATTAGCTTTTTTAAGGCTTTTCGTGAAATTGGAAGAGATGAATGCAGGAGTTGATTAATCAAGTTTTTCTTCTCTATATGACTTTGAGATGCCTTCCTACAAGATCATGGACTATTTTTAAGCAGTGGAATGTGACAGGATAGAATAGAAACACCCACATTGTCTTTTTTGCGATCTAGGCTCTGAGCAGATATGTTGTCTTTCAGCTTGCTCTATGACTGCAAGCAGGGTAGATGTGAGGATGTTCATCCTGAGCTGATAAACACTGGTGACCATCTGAGCTAGCAGAGCTGCAAGGCTTCCAGTTGAACTTGAGGGACCTGGTGGCTGTCTGCTGAAGACTAGTTATGCCCAGTCGTTGCAATATAGTTCTTAGGAACAGCCAGGGGGTTTAAGGCAGGCAGCATCAACTGTCATGTCATTTTATCACTGTGTTGTGATGGAATCTTAGCAAGAGGGAGGAGGTGACAAAAAGGATATGGTGTCAGTGCAGTGCAGGAACAGAGGCTTGTGCAGAGGGCCGCTCAACGTCTGCAGGATTTCCTTGTGGATTTAATTGTTTCTTCAAGCTGCTTGCTCTGCAAAACCAGTGTCCTCACTGACAAAGGGTCTCATTTTCTCCTATAACTTCAGGTAATTCAGTAATGTCTGAGGTAAAAATACAGTCAGGGTCGTCTCTCTCCAGAGTCAGAAGGAACTGGTAAAAGGCAGTTCACACTTTACATGGAAATAGTCACTCTCACAAGGACCCTGTTTCTGATGGGAGTGTGTATATGTGTATATATATATATATATATATGCTTGGCCCAGCATGACTTCATTCCATACTTGGGCACTGTATGGGATAACCAGCACCTCTTAGTCTCCCTGGTCACTGAAATCCTTTTGAGTTAGTGTGACATTATCCTCTCTCACAAAATGGAAATTTTAGAACAGCAAAATTGAGTGCAGATAGGGGGAGAGAAAGGATAATGTAACCATGTAGTTATTGTGCTGTGGAAAGGATGTAGTGAGTGACTTACGTGCCATTTATTTGTACAGGTAGGTCTTATTTTCAAAGTCAGCAAAAGTTTCCAAAACTCAGCATCTTGGAAAATCGAGGTATAATGTGTAATTGCATACAACATTCAGCCTTAGTTAAATGGTCTGATGACTGAGATTGTATATATAAGCTGTAAAAGGAGACTGTGTGTGGAAGCTGCCTTACGAAATGGGCTTGAAATGCAGGGTTACATTGCAAGGAATTCTTGAAGACTTATTTATTGAATTGTTTGTTAAATGTATGTATTTTATTGAATGTCTGTGTAGAAGATAGGAGAGACAGAGAGGGATACTTACCCTTCGGACAAGTGACTGAAGACCTTAGGCAGCCCCAGCATTAGTGATGACAAATTAATATATTCAGAAGCCCAGAAGTGGAGTCCACAAGACTTTCAGATATTGTTTTTCTTGGATGGATGTTAAAAACCTTTAAGTTTTGAGAGGATTCCTATGAGAAAGCACCTTTAAATGGAGAAAGGTCAATTTCTTTGACAGCCAAGACAGGAGGTTTCAGAGGGGTTACTGTGATCCAAAATCTGAATTATGTATGTCAGTCCTCAGGGTGTATCTTTTAAAATGGGAGTGACTAGGGTTGGAAACCTGGTGGGATGGTGGCTGTTCATTTCCAAGTGCAAGTAGGATAGTACATTTAAAAGCTGTGTTAGAAGAATGCTAAGGTTACAAAGCTCTGAAGGCAAGAAATGCCACAATCAAGACTGCTGAAACCTCTGAGTTATTCAGTGGACATTTTCAAATGGCTGTATCAATAGAGGCTGGGAATCCCTGTGCCCACGGCCCCACGTGCCCAGTTACTTTCGATTCACACTCTCATAACAAGGGAGGCAAGGATGCAGACAGAAGATATGCCATTGTGTATTTGCCTGTGCTTCATCCCAAGCTCTCACTTCAATATAGCTATATGGCTCTTCTGGGGAGTGTTCTGTGCAGTGATGGCTGCACAAAGACTTTTCTGGTCAGAAAAATACCCTGGGGGTGTTGATGGCCAGGAAGGGGAGTATGGAAAACAGAGGCTCCCTGCTCTCAGTCCTTGAATCCAGGAACAAAGAGAGATATGGCACTGCCATTTTGCACTGCCCTGGCAGCCTTAGACTGAAACGTCCTCAAAGCAGGTTGAATCTTCAGGGAAATCTTTTGATGCCAAGTCTAAGGCAAGGGGGAGCTCTCACTCCCCCCTGCCCCTTAAACTTAACCAAACAATTCATTCTGAGGATATCTTGGCTCAAATTATTAAAGTCTGACAAAGTTATAAGCACCTGAAATGAAGGGTCCTGCAACAGAAAGTGACAAGCTAAGGTGGAACTATCACATTACTGCCAAACATGCCCCGTTTGTTCCACTGCAATGACAAAGTTTGTCTGTAGGCATTACAGAGCATGTTCCACTTTGAACTGTGGTTTTGCCCCTTTTCATGCTGACTCTATCCTTCATTTATACTTTCACTCCAATTAAGGAATTACTCTGAGTGCTGGAATGCCAGTGATTGAAGACCCTGGTTAATTTACACGCTCTCCAGCATCCTTGCTCTATTTTTATGTCAGTATTCAGATCACAGGAAACCATTTAGAGGACGTAGCAGCTTTCACACAGAGTTGCAGCCAACTATTTTCCAAAGGTTTTGAATGCTAGAAAGCAAGTCTGACCAAATTCATGAGCTCAATATTCTTCACCCATCAGTCAACAGAGGGGGAAAAAAATCACATTCCTGAACCAAATAATGTTCTAACTTCCTCATCGACCGGTTCTTTTGCAAATTTGCAGTGAAGAGGTCCATAAGCATTTACATAAATTAATTTCTACCTTGAAATGTCTGCATAATAGAAATCGTTTGTTTGTTTTCATTATGGTAGTGTTTGCCATGTGCAGGGCACTTCCAAAACTTACAGCAATATTCTCTGTCTGCCAAGGATTTGAGTAGGAGGAATCCATTCTATTAGAGGAAATAGACAAAGAGCGTGATGAACTGCATATAAAAGGTGTGCTTTTACTTGGAAATACATATTTGCTAAAATTAGCTGAGAACTTGACTTGTTTTCCAATTGCTGCATATGCCTTGGGCAAGCATATCTATGGTAGGTTAGTGGGAAAGTTAAGAAACACATTTTATGCTTCAAAACAGCAAATGAAAAATGCAGGCTGTGCTATTGCACTGAGTAATCTTCATTCAAAACAAACCAACCCAGCCCAAAGCCTCCAAAAACCTAATGTAAGATTTCCTTGAGTGGAGCATGCTAAAATCTTAATGGCTTCCTTCCTATGGTTTCCTTAATGCAGGAGACAGCTGAAATAAAACCTTGTCAAGAAATTATGCCTCTGACTCACCATGAACACAGATTGTCTCTTGAAATGTTAAAATTCAGCTGATCTGTTAAATAATAGTTATTATGAGATGAACTTGTGTTTGTGCCATTGGAGTTCTCTCCTATCAGTATTCATTGTAAAGCTTTGGAGAGGTATTTTCTAGGAAAAGTGAAAACTTCCATGCTAACAATCACAAAACTCCCCCCTCATATTCTATTATTTTGGCTTAGATTTCTCCTCCCCCCCCCCCATTTGATGGGCCCAACATAATGATTTTACTTCTCATTCCTGTCACATTGAGACCAGCAGAGGAGCTGATTGTGTGAACTGCTATTGGTAATCAAAGTGGATAAGACTCTTTTTTTTCCACAGGATCTTATTCTTAGGGTATTTAATCCTATACTGAGTGAGGGGGAAGACTGGACGAGGGTTTCTTTTACTGTTTTTGCTCCCTCTAGATATCCTGAGGTCGGACTATTCCAGCTGTAGTCTTTATGGTCATAAAAGACCCATGAACTTTGAACAGAACACTCTTGTGAGGGTTAGTGCAGCAATATAAATGGCAGAAGCGAAAAGGGTTGATTGTCTTTGGTGGAAATATATATACTTTTTGGAACACTGGAGTGGAAGTAAAGACAAATGAACATCCTTATGGTGTAATCACCAGGTTGAAAAATCAGGTGACTTTAGTCGTCAAACTCCCTGTTACCACAGTGAGTTTTTATGTTCTTTATGTCTTTGTTGGTGGATGAGTCAATGCTTAAATGCTCATTTATCATTTACTATATAAAAGAAAACCTATTATCTGAAACTCATTTTTACAGTTGCAGGCAAACTGAAATAATCATTTTCAAGGACCTAAAGCTGTTTCTTGAAGAATGTCATCATTTTCTTCTTATTTTACTTACCACTTACACTGGTATATGAGGTACCTTCCTGAGCTGTACCTTACAAAACTTGGGTGCAGATATTGCCAACTGCCATACCTGTACAAACTGGGCTAAAGAAACTCAGTTTCAGCAAACTGCATTCATCTTGCAGACAGGACAAAAGAACCACTTTTAAAGGCACAGCTCCCACTGAACACTTGTGCTGCTCGCCCAGTGCTAGCCTTGCCCTGCAGGCTGAGCAGCCCAGTGGGCCTGCAGAAGGCACTTCAGGGGCTCAGGGTAAAGTCCTTGCTCCACCATAGAATCACGTGTGTGCCCTTCAAGAGGGGAGCTGCTGCAAGATTGTTATTCTCTGCTGTTAATGCTAAGCATCTCTCTGAGCAATTGAACTGTCTATCTGAAGTGGTAGAGGATCTTGAATCATAATTTGATGACTATCCTAATAGGTAGTGTTTAATATTAATTTTTTTGTGTGTCATCTTCTTCATTCTCATAGCTGATGTTTGTAGCTTATGTGCACATCTGCATGCAGAAGTTTCTATGCAGTGATGGTTCTTTGGACTCCTGTTCTGAGACACAGACACACCAGTACTAAGAATTTTGTCTTACCACTGGGTAAAAGCATAAAGTTGTGCATCTGTTTGCACTACAATATTCTGTCAGAGGCAGAATCATGTTGCACTGGGGCTGTACTTCTCTATATGCTGGGCCTACAGAGGCAAAAAAACGCAGTGTAGGCATTTACCTTTGTTAGTTTAACCTCACATATCTTCATTTAATTTTAATTCCCTGGGTGCCGCCATCCTTTGCCACCCCTTTGTGCCTCATTCTTTATCTCACCAAATGGCCGAAGCAGGCAAATGAGGTGATTAGCTGAGGCAACCAAGTGGTGAGACCAACAGCAGTGTCTCTACAGGAAATTATACCACTCGTATGATTGTGGATCACCAGGGGGTTTGCTGTTCACTTGTAGTCGCAGGCACACTGCCTCTGAGATAAACTCATGTTATGCTGCTTCTGCATATTCTGTCTCCTTCGCGTGCCAGGGAATAGACTTAGTCCATCTCATTTACAGTAGGGTCCTGTATGCAGAAGGCCTGTTCTCCCTTAATCCCACTTTAAATCCAGGCAGGAAACACAACTATTATAGATGTTAATTTACACCAGTGTCTAATTGTTAAAACTATCTTGTTAGGATGACGCATGACATGATAAAAATAAGTTACGTGATCTTTTAAACTTGCCCATATCTGCTGCACATCTTGCAATTTGTGGGCACCAGATGACTGTAATTTACTTAAGTGCTTGTACCTTCGTTTTATAAAAATCCATAGGTACTTTTTAAAATCAAATGTGCTTTTTATAGTGTAACATATTGACGCTAGAATTGTGAGAATTGAACTATTTTATCTGTAATGTAATAGAAAGGCATGATCTCTTTTCTTGGGGGGAAAAAAATGGAGGTTTCCTATGAATTCTAGTAGAAGTGCCTTGAATTGTTAGCTCATGAAGTCAGTGATGAGACAAAGCACATACCAGAAACTTATCTTTTTGGGGAGGGTGTGGTGGGGTGTGTATTACTTTGGGTTTGGTTTGTTTGTGTGTGTGTGTGTGTGTGTGTTAGTCCCCCAAGTGACTAAGAAGTCATCAATATTTGCACTAGGAGGGAATATTTAAGTAAAATGCCTCCAGATTACTTCGCTAAGTGATCAGTTTACTCCAGCTATTTGGTGTCTTTGATAGTTGTCACAGAAAGTCTCAACAGTTTAACATGGTAAAAACTGCAGTGTTGGTGATTGGTGTGTTCATTACATGCTAATGAAAAGGTGCACTAGGGGTGATGGAGAACCCAGAACCCCCATGTTCTATCTGTATCCATTTAAAAAGCCCCTATTAGGAACACCCTTTTGTATTCTTTGTTGAGCAGTTAAAACATTTTGGTGGTAATGCATTGCTACCCTGCTGTGTCATTTTAACAAACTGCTTTCTCAGTCATGTTAATATTGAAGTCTTAAGGTTTACTAGCTGATGCAAGGGAGGGGGGAATATAGGACTTACATTCTCACACAACAGTTTGTTCCTGTATTATTTAATACCACCTATACTAAAGGAATCCAAGTCAGTGAAGAGCTGCAGGCTCTCAGACTTGTAGAGTGGGCATGTTTGCTCAGTCCATGAAGATTATACCCAAAAGGCATAAAGTACCAAAAGGTACTTTCTTATTCTCTTTTTCTGCCTCCCTCCTTCTGCTGAATTATGTTGCTGATGCTGACAGGTTGGTATAGGCAACACTGAACTTAAAAGTAACTTGAGATGGTTAGTACCACTTGAGAGGCATTCAGAACTTGTCAGGATTGGTTCTGTGCACCTCTGCCCTTGAAAGGAATTCTAAGGTAGATTGATTTTGTCTTGGAAAGCTTTTTCTGCCTGATTCTTCTAGTTGGTTTCAATGTTAGGAGTGCCCATTTCCACCTACTTCTTAGGGAACAAATTTTGCATCTGCTTGGGTCATCTGCTTGCATAGAAACAGGTTTCAGTACTGTGCTTTGAATCGAGTGTGTCATTGTTTGAGTTCACAATTAACCTTTGCCAGAGCACTTTGTACGTAGGGACTTTATGTTTTTAGCATCAGAGAATTACATTGCTCGGAGATAAGGGGACACTGTGCTACACTCTTTGTGAAACAGGGAAAAAATAAGAGAAGAAGAAAATTTGTTTCCTACTTGAGAAAAAAGATCAGAATTGTTATGTGTATAGAAAATTCTTTAAGTAGGTATATGAGCTGCCTGCTAACATCTCAGAACCCATATATCTACTCATAAACAGCAGTCAAAGGTATTTTCACTACTTCTCTATTCTCTAAAGGTCACACAGTGTAAATACTGTTCTTACCACTGAAGAAAGCAGTTGACTAGTATGAATACTGGCTTTTATATGCATACTTTCATATGGGCCCACTGAATAATAATCAAATTAGAGGTTTCTGGCTCTTCCTAAGGTTGAGCTTGTGAATATCTAAAGATCTGATTGATCAGAGAAGTTCAGGTTAACTGTACAATTAATCAAAAAGCAAGCAAAGAATAATAGCTCAGCTGAGCGGTACTGCTAAGTGATAAACCAACTGCTAGAGAATGTGACTGGAATGATGCTGCAAAAGTCTTTCTCATTTCAGTGTATTTAGCACAGGACTGTCATTTAATCGTGTTGTAATTGTTTCCATTTGACAAAGAGAGTTGAAGACTGACATGTCACATGCGTTTGGATGTGTTGTATTTCTTTGCGTAGCAAGAGAAGGATGTAAAATGTGATCAAAAAGCAGCTGAGTCTTCATTACTCACGGGACACATTGCTCACTGGTTTTGTTCTGGAGGGTGTACCAGGCTTCCAAGTCAAGTGGCTGATTATGTGACTTGCGCTAGTGGTGAGTAGTTCTCACTCACACAAATAGTCTCACTCAAGTAAGCTTTCTTCCATGGGCCATTTCTGTCAGGTACCAAGCATAAGCAACTTCCCTGTTGGAGTAGACACATAAAGATTTCTTTGATGGGACAAGGATTTTAACCTCCTGATACAACTAGCCCCTGCTATGTGATTGTGGCTGGGAATAAACAGCCACATCAGCCCCTTAGTTAATAATGCAATTCATCCTTAAATTTGTAAGCCAGGAATGATGGCTTCAACCTGTAATTTCGAGACTACCCATCTGTCATGGGAGAAAGCAAGCAGTCGTGTCTCTTTATGTTAATTCCAGATGCAGATTCTGTGGCTTTCATGATGTTATAGTACAGAAAGGGGGTTTCACTGACTTGGTAACTCATGTCCTAAATGGGGTACTAAGCTTTGCACTGATTTAATCAATTTTGCTATTAGTTTAGTGATGTTCAGGGTGGCAAAAGGGTGGGAGACAAAATTTAGGTTTCATCCTTTAAGGCTCGAAGCACTCTGACCTTCATCTAGCAAAGCACTTAAGCAAATGAGCAGCTACATATGCTTAATATTAAGCACATCATCAAATCCTTTGCTGGATCATTGCAAGAATCAAGCTTTCCTTGAATGAAAAGTATAAGGAAAGATGGTATGCTAGGAGGAGTGAGGGTGTTTTCATTTTTTATATGAATTTTAGACATACCAAAGGTTTGTTAGCTGTACATTAGTCAAAAAGCATTGTTCAAAGTCTTCAAGGACAGAATTATTTATGGATAAGAAAAGGGCAGCCTAGGAATCAGTGGTGGTTAAAGGGATTAGTTTCATGGACATCTGTTTTGATACTGTGTTACAGTAGTGGTGATGGAGATCTGATTATCTGTATGTACAATTGTGTTATCTGAGAGAGATAACAGGATATTTAAGTTTTTAAGTGGAGTTTTATTGTTTTGAGCTGTATTTCTGAATTCTTGCAAGCTTCTCTTATTTTTCCTACCACAAAAGACTCGCATCAGGTCTTAAGAACCTCCTAAGATTTGAGAGACATAGAAGGGATTGAACAAAGGATGCGTGTTGCCTATCCAGAAATCCAGAAAAAAAAGAAAGGTAGAATAATAAGAAATATTTTTATGCTGTTTGTTGCCTCAGTGCAGTAAACAGTACCCATCATTTGAACATATACTAGACAAGAAGCCTCAGATTCTTTGAGGTTGATTTTTATGTGTGTGTCCCTCCTCTTCCAACTTTTTTCTCCTGTATTTTCTTGATTCCTTTATTCTGTGAGAGATGTGCATTGCAGGTGGGGGTTCTGCAATGTGTGGTTTTATTTTGATGTAACAAAACTGTAGGAAAATGATTCCTCTGATACTAGATTTATGCAGCAGGGTGATTCACTGCCCTACAAGAATCCATGAACACACTTTATGGAAGTGCTGTACCTAACAGAAGGAATGCCGTACCATTTCTTTCATGCTGCTGCCAAACAGTGAACACTGATTTGTTTTAGGGTAACCCCAGGGCTGCACAAGGGAAAGTATCTGCAGCATTTCCCTTATGGGCTACCCAGGCTCTGCCTTATTTGCCAGAACAGTGATGAGCACGCACCAGCTGCCTTCCAAAAATTGGGAAGGAAGATTTTTTTCTTCAGTAATGAGCCTTCTAACCCCAGGGATAATACTGGGTATCAGACCTACCTATCTTTATGTGACTGTGGTCCTAGGCTCACATTTAGATTTTCATAATTCCATTGGACTTTTGTTTTCGTCTGTTGGAACAAAAACTGCAAAGCTTTGCCCTGAAAGTTCATGCAAGTAAATACTTCTTCGTGGTTGTTGTGTAAATTGCAAATTTGCTGGGCTGCTCAGAGCAGGTCCAAGATTTTGTTCAAAATAGAACTCAAGTGAATATGTAGAAAATCCTTATTTGCTGTTTCAAGCTCATAAGTAAATCTTAAATTGAAAATTCCATATTTCTGGTTATTTGAGTTCCTCGCGCTGTACTGAAAACTAATTTAGAAACCACTGTACTGACTATTGAATCAAATCATATTACACCCTGAAGGACACCACCATCACGTTGTGTTGAAGATTCCCTCCCTTTATGCTGTAGATTATCAGACTGAATCCTAACCTTTATTTTCTCAGAATAATGGGAATATCTGCGTGTGTATATGCTGTCTTCACTGGATCTACGTATGTACAAAACTAACTTCAGGATCCCCTGTTCTTACTGCACACTAACAAAACAACAAACTGCTGTAACATGCGTTTTTCCTGATGACTATAGAAGAAACACTGAGATAGTGAAGCACTTGTCAGAACTGGTCCTTTGTGTTGCCTCACAGAACTGTGTTGTCTTAAAAGGATATTTATACAGTACAGTCTAAGGCTGCTGTATAATACCTGGTTTAATTCTCTGTGCAATGCCAAAAATGTGAGGCGCTCTGCTTTTTTTTTTTAAGCTTAAAAATGTCAAAAATGGAAATTCAGGCTATCTGACACTGCAATAATTTGCTGTGAGATGTCTGAATATGGAGCCCTTCCTGAAATTTTGCACAACAGCCTGGGCTGTAATATTACAATAATTACCCAGGGAAGTCATAATTGAAGGGTAAAAAAAAATGAATTTAAAGCCTACATAATTTAAACAGAACTAGATTTTACCAGCCATGACACATTTATGTGTCTGCTCTGTGCCTTATAAAACATACTAAATTTTAAGCCGATAACTCAAATGGTTCCTGAGGTATAAACTTGTGAAAAGTCACAATTTTGCATTGTGCTGAAAAGCCACCTTACAATACAGTGACTACCATAGCTCTTTAATATCCAGCAGAGTTCTCCTGCTGTGCTTTGTCAGTCGGTAGCAACATCCAAGTCTTCTTGTAAAAGTAATTCACACTTTTTTCACAACACTGTTGCTTTAATTACCACTGAACTCCGCTGTTGCTCAGACAGGCCTAGCAGGACCAAGAGAGGGTCAGCGCTGCAGTCACTGCAAAAGAAGCAAATGGCTTTTTTTTTCTTACTTTATTATTAACAAACCATCTTTGATTGAAATGCTCCCAGCTTCTGAGACCCAGTCGTGTCTCTGTGCTCTCTTGGGGTATTCATTATCAAAGTAGACCATGGATGTCAATCTGGAAAGCCATCGGAAATGATACCTAAAATCCTAATCAGAAAACTTCCAAGTAAAGACAAGACTTACATGTCTTTTACATGCAAACAGCTCATCAGATTTATCATACGTGCATGCTGAATTTCTGATGGAAACAGACAACTCATCAACTTGCTGTACAATTTGGACATGTATAAATGATTTACACATTTGTTTTGAGTTCTTTCTTTTATTCTTCATGTTTACTTCATTTGCTGTATCTCATTAGAGCCAAAGGCATTCATAGGAATAACTGAAAGATGTCTAAAGACAAAAAAAATTGTATTTAAAATTATGAAATGCTGCTTCTGTAGCTTTGTCTCCTGAAATGTCCCATATTTATGTGTAATCTTTCACACTAAAGAACCGTAAAATAACCTTTTAGTAGCACAAACATCATTTTCAGACTTAGGTTTGACTGTGCTTGTTTCACAGCTTACCTTCTAAGGTCAGGTTTGAAAATGGTCCTGTCCCTTATGTCCCTCTATGTGGGATTAAACTCACTGGGAGAGAAATGCAGCACTTCCAGCATGGCAGAATTCTTCATCGACTGTAACATCACAACATTTTTAGAGCAGGATGTGAGTATGACTTGTACATTCAAGGGAAATTGCAAAGGAGATTTTAGAGTTGAAACTGAGTTAGTCAACATTAAATCCAGTACAGCCTGCCTGCTTTAACACTTATTAAAATATACCCTATGATCTATGAATGTGATTATAGATCAGACCTCTGTTTCATATCTCACCTCGAAGATGATACTGCAAACTGATACCACACCATTTAACACCACAGTAATGCACCAATTCTTTTCTGGTTTGGAAAAAAAGTGGCCCCTGGTGGATTATCATTCAGGTAATTAATTATTGATATCTTTTATGGAAATATCCTGGATTTTGCTTTGGAATTTTCACAACCCAAGAATCTGGATATTCTTAATTCCGGGATGTAGCAAGATTAAAGTTGACTGTATCAGCTGTCATCTGTGCAGTGCTCAGCAATGCCATGCCCCAGTCAGGACTATCAGTTTTAGTTATTCATCAGCCCTGTAACTCCCTGACTTAAAACTATGGAATTGACAGAAAATGCCTATTGAAATAACTTTGAAAATATTTGCTCCAAGTTACTTTATTTTCTCATTCCCTTTTGTCAGGAGGGAATCGGAAGGGAATCAGGAGGGATAGGGAGGAGAGGTCTGAAAAAAAAAACCCAAGCAAACAAGTAGGGGAAAAGAAATGTGGTTTCAGCATGTTTTTTAGCAAGGAGGTGAAAGCTTTGGAGCAGCGCAATAACCTAGGGTGTTATGAGGATCATTATGAAAACACCATGCTGGTTGGGCTGTCGTGCCTGAGAGGCTCCTGATTGTTGTGTGCAGTCACTTGATAGTAAATGTTGGGAAAGTGATCTCTGAGAGTTTGTACATGGGATGGGTGGAATTGTCCTTTTCTGGAAAGTCACGTGCTCTTTGGTGCAGGAGTCAGAGGGGAGCTGTGTAATCAGGTTGTGACACATGCAGCTGGCACAGAGTGCCTGCTGTGGCTCGCAGCAAGCTGCAGTTTGTTACACATAAGGGCATGTGCCCCTTTCCCTCTCTATGAGCAGTGTCCCCAGCCACTCCAGCTTGCTGTATGAGGTACTCTGTGCCAACTAGTTGGATTCTAGTTACATTCTAGGAATAGCAGATCATCCTGCCTGAGTGTCAGTGCGCAAGCATCTCCTTTGGCAAGGACAATTCCAGCATGATGTTTCAAAGTGGTCCTTTCTTGCAGACCTTTAAACAGGTATTCCACTGTTCAGCCAGTAGTAGATTCCTTAGAGTCCTCATTCCCAATATTGAGAAATGCACGTCTGTAGGTCTTTGACTTCTTCCTAATGAAAATCGCACAATATGGCACAGGAATGCCATCCAGAGGGACCTTGACACGCTTGTGAGCTGGGCTGATGCCAACCTCATGAAGTTTAACCATGCCAAATGCAAGGTCCTACACCTGGGTCGGAGCAATCCCAGACACAGCTACAGGCTGGGCAGAGAAGAGATTCAGAGCAGCCCTGCAGAGAAGGACTTGCAGGTGCTGGTCGATGAGAAGATAGATGAACATGAGCTGGGTTCAGTGTGCATTTGCAGCATAGAAAGCAACCATATCCTGGGCTGCATCAAAAGGAGTGTGACCAGCAGGTGGAAGGAGGTGATCCTGCCCCTTTATTCTGCTCTTGTGAGACCTCACCTGGATTATTGTGTGCAGTTCTGGTGTCCTCAACATAAAAAGGACATGGAACTGTTGGAACAAGTCCAGAGGAGGCCACGAGGATGATCAGGGGACTGGAGCACCTCCTATATGAAGATCGGCTGAGAAAGTTGGGGCTGTTCAGCCTGGAGAAGAGAAGGCTGCATGGAGACCTCATAGCAGCCTTCCAGTATCTGAAGGGGGCCTACAGGGATGCTGGGGAGGGACTCTTCCATTAGGGACTGTAGTGATAGGACAAGGGGTAATGGGTTAAAACTTCAACAGGGGAAGTTTAGATTGGATATAAGGAGGAAATTCTTTCCTGTGAGGGTGGTGAGGCACTGGAATGGGTTGTCCAGGGAGGTTGTGAATGCTTCATCCCTGGCAATGTTCAAGGCCAGGCTGGACAGAGGCCTTGGGTGAGTTGTTTTACTGTGAGGTGTCCCTGCCCATGGCAGGGGGGTTGGAACTTGGTGATCTTAAGGTCCTTTCCAACCCTAACTATTCTATGATTCTATGAATAAAGTAGCTGAAATGATGAATTTTCTTTCTTCAGTCAGAAGTGGCATTCTCACTTCTCTATCTCCTCTTCTGCAACTGACTAGCAGATTGTTTGCTCTGCAAAAAGACAGTCGCAGGAGGTATCACTTCCTACAAATTCTTTATTTTGCATTGACTAAATAAAAACCCTCAGTCTTTTGGTGATTTCTGTGGAACTAAAACTAGCACTGATCATCTGCAACAGTCTGTGTGCTTCTTTCAAGTAACATTCCTGCCCTGGCATCGATAAATGCATTCTAGAACCTGGATATAGCAATGCTGATGTTTGCTACTCCCTGGCCTGAAAGTGACTGTAAATTCACAGGCAATGGACGTAGCTAAAGCTTGTAGCTCTTTCTACCACAAATCCAGAGACAATTACTATTCTTTCTCCCCCAGATGCTTAGATGCTGCGTATCTTCCTACCTCCCAAATGCTTGGATGCTACATACGATGAAAAACAAGTCATTACAGATGCCAGTAGATCCTATGGGAAGTTATTGAGCTGGGGAGAGGGAGGGGTAGAGTGGTGATGCCTTCATCAACATCAGAATATAACAAAAAATAAATGAAAAACTAAAATAGCATAGGTGAAATAGCCAAATGACTGTAGACTTAAGAAAAGCCAATGATCCCAGTCTGGGTGGGGACATCACTAACAGAGATGCTGCATATACTCCAAGGCAGCTGAATGGAAAGAGGCAGCAGAAACTAGGTTTTTCCTGTGCTGCAGGTTACAGTAAGGATGTGTAGATGTTGTGATTGCAAGAAGTGTTTTCATCAGGGAAAGAACTCCAAGTTTGAGTATCATAGAATCATAGAATTGACTAGTTTGGAAAAGACCTTTAAGATCATCAAGTCTAACTGTTCCCCAGTCCTGCCAAGGCCACCACTAACCCATCGTACTGAGGCATTGTCTCCATGGTGTGTGAACACTTGCAGGGACGGTGCCTGCAGCCCTGCCCTGGGCAGCCTGTTCCAATGCCTGAGCACCCTCTGGGGTAGTAATTGTTCCTCAGCTCCATCTAACCCTGCCCTGGTGCAGCTTGAGGCCGGTTCCTCTTGTCCCATCCCTTGTTCCTTGGGAGCAGAGCCCAGCCCCTCCTGGCTCCATCCTCCTCTCAGGCAGTTGTAGGCAGCGATCAGGTCCCCCCTGAGCCTTCTCTTCTCCAGACTGAACCCCCCAGGTCCCTCAGCTGTTCCCCATCACCCCTGTGCTCCAGGCCCCTCACCAGCTCTGTTGCCTTTCTCTGGCCTTGCTCCAGCCCCTTAATGTCTCTCTTGGGGCCCAGAACTGAAGACAGGATTCAGGCTATGGCCTCACCAATGCCCAGTACAGGGCACCGCATCAGTGCTCAGGAACCACTAAGAACTTCTGGGTTTTCTGTGTGTTCACCCCCCAAAACAGAACAAGCAAACAGTGTTTTAACTGGCAGCATTTAGAGTGGAGATGATCATTCACGTGTGCCAGGTGATTTGATGAGTATAGAATAAATCTGAGTTTACAGGCTCTTTCTGAGATTAATCAAATCTGAAGCAGCATGAAACTACTGGATCTGAGAAAATAGGTTAGATTGTAAAAACTGATATTACTAGTTTTTATGGTAAAATTTAATGTGAAGTAGATGCATACTGTAATAGTATGTACTTATTTCTTAAAGACTAAATGCATCCCTTTGGAATTGAAGACACACACTTGTTGGCAAACTTTATTTTAAACTAATGTTCTGAAAGCAAGATGTGAACAGCATCTCTCTGAACATGGGAACAATTTTAGCACCTTGCTGAGAATGAGAACTAGAAGTCCAGGGTTTATCAACCTGTTGTAGAGCAGGCAGTGAATACAGTTGCATCCCTAAAAAGACCTCTGTAGGCTTCATCCTGACCATCTGACCTTACTGTGTGACAACTCCACTTGCCAGCCATACCAAACAAACAGATTTAAGATAACATTACAGCTTGTGAATAAGATTCCCAGTATGTGGACATGACAACTATGAAAAACTATAATTTAGGACATAGAGCATTCTCTTTATGCTTTTATGTGGAATTTCACTTTAATGTGATGTAAATGACAGTAAGAAATACATTCACAGAATGTTAAAACCTTCCCATTAAAAATTCTGTATGCATTTTATATTCTAATTCATGTACAGTCAAAAACCCTGATAAAATCATAGTACTGATTTGACTGCTGCACTTATCGTATTAATGAGGATACTTTATGCCTTTTGAAAATTGGGATATAGTCCATTATGTGATTGTGAATGATGTGATTGTATCACATCAATTTGTTATTCAATCCCACCCCTCCCTTCAGTCAACTTTGTATATAGGAAAAGCCATTGGTGAGCAGGCATGGAGGCAGGAAAAGCTACATTTAAAATTAGCCTTTTCTTCTTTCATCTTTTCACTTGTTAAACAGATTATATATAGATTTTATTTCCAAATCCTGAAATTTACTCAAACTCCAGAGGGGAATTCATAGATTATCCAAAATCTCTAGAGGAGCCCCAGCTAAGGCTGACTGAGGGGAAAACTCAGCTAGGTCAGCTCTTCACCTTCCCAGATGAGAGTGTGCAGTGGGAATAGTCTCCTTACTATTGGGCATATGCCGTATTCTAAAGTAATCCTTTTGGCTCTGTGTAGTCACCTCCACAGGGTGATTTGCTTTGTTCTGTGCCTGTCCCCATCCACAGACTATGTGGGGAGCTGGATTTCTAATCTGCATCTTTCAGATGGGGAAAGTTAGAAGAGAAAAACCTAGCTTGCTATGACTGCATCTTAAACTCCAAAACGGCAGGAGGTTAGGGACTGAAAAACAGCATGTCTATTGCTGACAATGTGTTTATAGGTGGGAACTGTATGGGTGGTTTTAAATATTGTGATGTCTTCTCTTTGCTAGTCATTATGTGTTTTGCCTTTAGGAACTGTTGTACCTGTAGCTTTCTTTCTGGTTGTTTCTTGTTTTAGGTCTGTGCCATATATGTTCCCTTGTTGGAATTACTCCCCCCTGTTTTTCCTCCCCAGTTTTTTCCTATGTGTGGTTACTGTAATGTTTTCACACTGCCACACTGAGTGCAACTCTATATCACATACAATGAAGTGTCTAAATGCTCCAGAACTCAGTAGCTGAGGTCTAGAACTCCTGCCTCAAAGACATCAGAAGCATCCTTGTAACCAGTAATCTAAATCTGCATTCTGTTGTCTTTCCCTTAGAATCTATCTGTTATGTATTTAATTCTGCCTGTAATAACTGGTCTCTATCATTAACCTGTTATTGACTGTTATGCTGCCATCTCCACTCAGTGTTCTCTTGCTGCCTGTGGTTTTCTGGTTTTTAATATTAGCTTCAGTTTTACTTCCCAGTCTATGTCTATGTTTAATCTCTTTAAATCAAAGTAAATTCTTACTACTAATTCAAACTTCTCTGAGGTGGTGCTGCTACACGCTACGATGCATGCTCCAGTGGAGTGTTTGTGAGAGCTTTGAAACAATTGCCAAGTCCCTTCTATGCAATCTTGTACTTCTAATTTCTGCACTTGTTAATGCAGGAACATGACTTAAAGGGTTTATCAAAGTGTATGTTCACTTGGATCTGACTGCCAGTGTCAGACCAGTTTGTTTCTATCAGCTTAACTTGCTATAGAGCAAGGATTTCTTATTGTAGTGCAAAGTAGTGCAACCCTGTGCACTTGTGTGCATATGAACATGCACACCTCCGCAGGCCACATAAAACAGTGATGTGTAAACATGTTTCCCTTTAAAGAGTCCTTTTTTTGAGGGTGGAGAGGAGATGCATTTAAAGGTCACAGGGAAACATTAATAGTGTTAGATAAATTTTACCCTATTTAAATTCAAACCCAATCAGAATTTCATACAGTCTTTTGGACAAAGCCTGCAACATTCTAATCTCTGCAAATCCACTCTGTCTTGTTCACTGCTCTTCTTATTAATCAGTTCTACAGAGCTGTACTCCTCTCAATACTGTTACACACACTGCATTTTTATTCTTCAGCTTCAGCTTGGCCTTTCTATATTTTTGCTTCGCCTTACATTCAATTACCCACAGCCTATTTTTCAGAATAGTATACTATTGGTGCCTGCATTTAAGCAACATCCCATTATGTCATCTTGCTTCATATATTTTATTCTGATCTTTTTTAGAATGAAGCTCATTTGAGAAATCTTTCCTCTGCCTTTGGGGAGAAATTATGTTCCTTCTTCCACAGGGTCTGAAATTTGCCTTCTGAGCGCCTTTGTTATGAAGAGAGCAAGCAAACACCCAACTAACTTACATCTTAGATCCTGTTACTTTGCTAAACTGCAAACGCGTCATTGCAGTTTCAGGAATACCAAGGTATTCTAATTCTTGTTGCTCTATTTCTTACTTTCGTAATACCATTTAGTGTTCCATATTCAATGTCTACTTCTTCAGAAGCCTTTTGTATTCTTTGTAATACACACTTTTGCATTTGAGAAGTCCGTCTCCCTTCCATACATTTGAGTTTATGACAAGAATTCCTGAAACTGGAAGCTGTTTGCCCAGGGAGAGTTCTCTTTGAAAGAGAACAGAGCTATGACATCTGATGAAAGTCTTGGTCACTCTTTAGGGATAGTGCCTGGGTCTGAATTTAAGACTTAGAACTGCCATTCTTTTTATGCCATTTTCACCATGTTATTTGAATGAAATTTCTGGAGAAGACGTAAGGGACTCTTTTTTTAGCATGAGACTTCATAAGCAAGGTATATTGTTAAAAGCAGAATATATTTATAGTCGTTTATATGTATTCATAAACATATATGCTAGAAATACATGTGTTGTGTACACACACTGTTTCTGTTTATCTGTAGGTAGTAAAAATACACAATCATCTACATAATTTTGTTGCATTGATCTGAGGTAGTGTTCACCAAACAGATATTTTTCCCAGTCCTTTTTGTCCACAAATTCCACCTATGGCAAAATTCCTTTGGGAAATCAATAGCACTATTTCCTTTTTATTATCAAATTAGATTTCTTCCTATTATCTCCTCATCCCAGTTTTTTTCTTTTTGAGCCATGATTTTTTTTCCAGAACTCCTGCTTCATACTCTGCTTGTGGAACTGGAAGTACATGCCCTGTTTTGATTTGGTGATGGTGGCATATGTTGTTGGTGATCATTTAATATAACTGCCATGTACTAATATTTAATGCTTAGTATTCCACTTAAAGAGAAATTGAAACCAGCATAATCCATGCAATTGGCCAGCTTCTGTAGTCAGGTTAAAGTTGTAATGCTTGTGTTATCTTCAGTGTGGTATCTGTAATGTAAGTATTACAGAACTATATACAGACATACAGATTTTAGAATTAAGAACTGCATTAGTTACCAAAGAAGAAAGCAAAAATCCCAGCCAGAATTCTTTAGAAGCCTTGTGCTGGAAATATAGAAGGATTTCACAGATCAGATAGCTAAACAAATCCTGAGCTTTTAATAGTATAAAACATAGTAAAAGCAAAAAGTTCAGGCCAGTCCTTCAAAATAATTGTCTTTAATATTATTATTGATCATAGAGTCATAGAATCATAGAATAGTTAGGGTTCGAAAGGACCTTAAGATCATCAAATTCCAACCCCCCTGCCATGGGCAGGGACACCTCACACTAAACCATGGCACCCAAGACCTCGTCCAACCTGGCCTTGAACACTGCCAGGGATGGAGCATTCACAGCCTCCTTGGGCAACCTATTCCAGTGTCTCACCACCCTCACAGGAAAGAATTTCCTCCTTATATCCAGTCTAAACTTCCCCTGTTTAAGTTTTAACCCATTACCCGTTGTCCTATCACTACAGTCCCTAATGAAGAGTCCATCCCCAGCATCCCTATATGCCCCCTTCAGATACTGGAAGGCTGCTATGAGGTCTCCACACAGCCTTCTCTTCTCCAGACTGAACAGCCCCAACTTTCTTAGCCTGTCTTCATATGGGAGGTGCTCCAGTCCTCTGGTCATTCTTGTGGCCTCCTCTGGACTTGTTCCAACAGTTCCATGTCCTTTTTATGTTGAGGACACCAGAAGTGCACACAGTGCTCCAGGTGAGGTCTCACGAGAGCAGAATAAAGGGGCAGGATCACTTCCTTCGGCCTACTGGTCACGCCCGTTTTGATGCAGCCCAGGATACGGTTGCTTTCTGGGCTGCAAGCGCACACTGAAGCCGGCTCATGTTCATTTTCTCATCGACCAGCACCCCAAGTCCTTCTCCGCAGGGCTGCTCTGGATCTCTTCTCCGCCGAACCTGTATCTGTGCCTGGGATTGCTCCGACCCAGGTGTTGGACCTTGCACTTGCCATGGTTAAACTTCATGAGGTTGGCATCAGCCCAGCTCACAAGCGTGTCAAGGTCCCTCTGGATGGCATTCCTTCCCTCCAGCGTATCAACCAAACCACACAGCTTGGTGTCATCGGGAAACTTACTGAGGGCGCACTCAATCCCACTGTCCACGTCAGCGACGAAAATGTTGAACAAGACCGGTCCCAACACCGATCCCTGAGGGACACCACTCGTTACTGGTCTCCAGCTGGACATTGAGCCATTGACCACAACTCTTTGTGTGCGTCCATCCAGCCAGTTCTTTATCCACCGAGTGGTCCGTTCATCAAATTGATGTCTCTCCAATTTAGAGACCAGGATGTCGTGTGAGACAGTGTCAAACGCTTTACACAAGTCCAGATAGATGACATCATGTAGTAGGAAACACAGTCTGAGTGATACCAGGTTTTCAAGGGAATGCCTTACAGCTTAATTATGTTTCCCTAGGAGATGTAACATAATTCAATTTATTTCCCCTCGTCTTTCATCAATCATTATATGAATAGAAGGGGTATCTGAGCTTCATTTCTGAGTGTGTTCCTGTAGATGCAAGAACTTTTGGCAATCTACAGGTGAGAGAGAGGGACGGAGCACACCTGTGGAGGAATGAACCTTTGAAGCCTCTAAGATGATGGGAACACACTGGTCTCTATTGTTGGTAAATTTTCTGAGGACAAAGTGTTGAGGCCTCTGTAACCCCAATTGTGGTACAAGAAACATACTGAAATTGGGACAGTTAATTCTTTTTAGCCACTTATTTCTGAAAAGATTTTATTGTGCATGAGAGATCCAAATGTATGTTCTTTTTTGACTTGTAAAAAGTAGTATTTAGCTCGTTTTCTGTACAGTAGTCTATTACTGCCATAATCCATGTCACAAAGTAAGTTATAGGTGGTGTTGAATCTTGCTGTTGCTTGGTACCCAGCAGGCTCTTCATCTCCATTTTGGAAGCTGCCAAGTTAATCAGGATATTCATCACCTTTTATGGAAGGCTTCCAAAGCACCCATTGAAATGAAATAGAGATTATTTTTAGGGCAAAATGATCATCACCTGAGATTTTCTTTAAATGTAGTGTATTGATATTCATAGACATGTTTTACGCAAGGAAAATCCTGCTTTAAGCAAGTGCATGGACTTTGATAATACTGTTTGGGTACAAATCATTGTGACTGGTTCCCTTTTACCCATCTCAGTTTGCTCCCAGTGCCTGATGAGTTTTTTGTGTGCGTGAGAGCTGTGAGCAGACTGGAGGGGTGAAAGCTGTGCTGAACCTAGCTGAGGGTGCACAGGACTGTGTGACCATGGCACCATCACAGGGTGGTAGAGGAGTTTAATTTACCTCCTTGGTGAGCCTACTGCACTAACTGTGGTTAGTCATGGCAGGAGAAATTGGAGAGCATCTATTGCTAGGGGGTTGGATGAAGGAGCTCTTTAAAAAAATATCAAATAAGTCCAGATCTGAGCCAGTGACTTTTAAAATGAAAGGTCTGCTCTATTAGCGTTAATGGGCAGGCTTTCATAATTCCTTGCTATTAGAGTACTAACTCCCTCCTTTCAAAGCCTTCCTGAACCTCTCATTGTCCAGCATTTGTATCCCTCACTTTAATGAGTGCTAAATAAGAATTATATAAGTATTTCAATAATTCTCACTGGACAGTTAATTAAGCATCACTGACTCTAAGGAGCAGTCAGCTATTACCTCCTTTTACAGACAAGTGCTTCCACAGACACAAAGGGAAGAGGTCAATTCAAAAAAAGATGATGTGTGGATTAGTAATCTTTCTCTGTAATAAATGACCTGGCTAACAAGCTGAAACACTGAAATAAAAACTCACCTCTTTTTTTTTCTTGTCCCCTCATCCAGTCTCTTGTGTTCTTTCAACCTTCTTTTTATACAGGAAATGAATTCCCTTTAAGTTGTTTTGGGGCCTGAATATTTGGAGCTAAAGCTGTCCAAATTTGCTTCCCTTAGAAAATCGTGTGGGGCACAGCCCTGCCCAGTTCTTCATTACACATTCTTTTTTAACAGCTTCTGGTTTTTCTCATATTTGATAGATCCTACCACAAACTTCAACTCGAGTGAGTGCAGAGGACCATAATACCAGTCTTACACACAGGGTATTTTATTAAGTCCAGCAGTTAAAAATGTACAAAGTTCCTTGTAATAATCCATTCATTCTGTTCTCGCCTGATTCTTGGAGTAAGCCTGCACAATTATTCAAATCCCAGCTTTTAGCTACAGCATACACCTCGCCATGGGGCTATGCCTCTGTAATCTTGCTTTGGTCTTGCATGTCAAATGGAATTAACTCCCATAAGAAATGTATGCGAAGACAACCCAAAGTGTCTAATCCTACTGCTGTCTTAAATTTCTGAAACTCAGACCTGTCATCTTTTTCTATAGCTTTGTTGAAGTTCTCACTTCTGCTTCAGTCCATCCAAAGATGAAGTTTAGGGAAATTTGCATTTTGATATATTTTTCAGTTGTGCACTCCTGTGGCCTTTTCCTTTGTAGAATGATTTTTTTTCCAACTCAAGTCCTCTTTTATACTCAGGGGAAGGCCTGATGGAGGTGGATTCGGTTGCTTTTCACTGGCAGGATACAAGTTTAAACACACAGAGCATCACGCTACTTGACGATGCTCATGCCACATGGGTATGTGGAAATAATGATATCATTATGACTATACCTGAACAGCTCCGCCTAACTAATCACAAAACCTAATTCTGACTCAAATCTCAGCTCGCATTGCTTTCTTCATGAATAAAGTGCTGGCTTGAAATGAGCTTTGCTTAGTGTAACTGCGCTGTTTGTGTGTTGTACTAGAAGTGGATTAGCTTTCAAAGCAGCCTTTCCGATGTGTCTGTCTTCTGCTGTTCTCTAGGGGGCATGCTTTCAAATCCCAGCCGAAAAAAAGTGCCTACATTATAAATAACGAAAGGAAAAAAGCAAAGCATTATCAGAGAGGAACTTAATTTTCCACTTATTCAATCAAATATCAACCAGATCTGATTAGGGGTGGCCAATTTGAGCTGAACCAGGCAAAATACATTTACATAGGGGGTCCAGCTTCAACATAATTTCAGTAAAAAGCAATTACAAAATTATAGGCAGCTAGAAAGCTGGTTCTTGTAGGTGTCTTGGCTAAGTGAGGTTGGAAGGCTAAAACTGGAACTTATTGTAGTGGATATTTAATAAGTGGTAAGCCACAGCACTCTCCACTTGAAAGTTAATTAAGGCCATAGAATGACCATACTTGTACAGCAAATATGTTAATGGGTTAGTCATGGTAACTGTCACAACAAACCCCAGGAAAAAAAATAATGGCTTTATGCATAGCTTTTACTGATCATTACATCTCTACCTAAAAAAATGCTGCTGTACTTTGTTTTCCTCTGGTTTGGTGTTGCTATTTTGGGATCTAGTATGGGAGTATTGAATTTAGGAACTGCTTCATGGCATTAGTAGAAACTGCCACTGAAATACTGAAATGCAAAGAAAAAGGTTAAAATATTTGCTTCTATCCTGGCACTATATAAATGTCAATAAATTGTGAGTGTCAGTGAGACTTTATTTAGTATTTTCAGGCAGGCTCTGTGGCTTTTAGAGAGTCCAATTCTGCTCAAAAAGCTGGAGTTAATCCTTTATATATAATATTACATTTATGAGTGTAATTGCTGCATTATTTTTGTTGCTGTTGAATAAGTGAACTCAGTGGCAAACAGGCTATCAATTGACTATTCTACTTTAAGAGGATTAAATCTTACATTTTCTTCCAAGAAGTCTCCTCATTCAGAGTATGGTCAATTCTGGCCTTCAGAGTTGATTTTGCATGCTCAGTTCCCTATGAATTTTGAGCTTTATTAGCAGTCCATGTGAAGACCGGGGCAGGGGGAGCATTTTGGCTTTGGCTTCGCCTCCCAGCTGTGTAGCTCTTGTTTCAAGAAGCTTGAAAGTCTTCACATTGAAAATTACTAAAATGATTTCTGTGAGACATTCACTAAAGTACATGGTACCTCTCTTTTTTGTCATTAAACTGATCAAGGCAAAGCTCAGAATTTGAGGATCTTGCCCTGCAGAGAAGGACTTGGGGGTGTTGGTCAGTGAGAAGCTGAACATGAGCCAGCTTCAGTGTGTGCTTGAGCCCAGAAAGTCAGCCATATCCTGGGCTGCATCAAAAGCAGCGTGAGCAGCAGATCAAAGGACGTGATCCTGCCCCTCTACTCTGCTCTTTTGAGACCTCACCTGGAGCACTGTGTACAGTTCTGGTGTCCTCAACATAAAAAGGACATGGAAATGTTGGAACAAGTCCAGAGGAGGCCAAGAGGATGCTCAGGGGCTGGAGCACCTCCCGTATGAAGATAGGCTGAGAAAGATGGGGCTGTTCAGCCTGGAGAAGAGAAGCTGCTTGGAAACCTCATAGCAGCCTTCCAGTATCTGAACGGGGGCTATAGGGATGCTGGGGATGGACTCTTCATAGGGACTGTAGTGACAGGACAAGGGGTAATGGGTTAAAACTTGGGATAGTTCAGTTTAGATGGAAGAAGTTCTTCACTGTGAGGGCGGTGAGGCCTGACACAGGTTGCGCAAAGAAGTGGTGAATGCTCCATCCCTGGCAGTGTTCAAGGCCAGGCTGTACAGAGTCCTGGGTGATGTGATCTAGTGTGAGGTGTCCCTCGCAATAGACTGGAGCTAGAAGATTTTAAGGTCCTTTCCAATCCAAACCATTCTATGATCCTATAGTGGTGTCAGGCACCTTACCACAAAGCAAAGAAATAATGGGAGATGTCATTTTAAAACTTTGCTGCCACAGACTGTGGTAAAGGCGTTGAGAAGCTTTGCAGTCTGGGAACAGCCTGTGGAAAATGAGACCTCATGAAGAGTGAAGGGAATATGAAAACTACCATCAAACTGCAGGACACAGAGAAATGTGATCAGGTTGGCAAATGATGGTACCTCTAAGTGAATAGCCCATTAAGGGTAACTTAACTAAGAAACCTGGCTAATAGGAAAGGATCTTAAGGGAATATGTAATTATGAAGGATGAATTAAGTGGGAGAAGAGTAAATGTGTGTTTGGAGATGGCAAGTCAGAAGGGGAAAGAGAAGTGCATGTTTCAAGCAGCTGAAGGAAACCCAGAAAAAGAATGGTAGGGAAAGGTGGGAATATTTCCACGTTGGCACATCAGTGCAAGTGAGTAAACTGAGGCTTAGCTGTTATATTCTAGTAAATGAGGCTGGTGTCAGCCTTGCTTAGTTAATGAACGGTACTGTGTGAAACCAGAAGCTGAACTTGAGACACAGAGTACACACAAATGTGCAGTGTATGGGGCGAATGGCATTTACACATGATGACCTCCTGGCCAATAAAGAGTGGGAGTGAAAATGTGGAATTCTTTTCTGAAGTGGGAGAGTGATGACTCTTTGCAATAGCTGTGGTGGTTTGGGGGTCCCCAGTTGACAAATAGGAACTGCTGCAATGTATGGTAGCCCTTGTTGTTTGTCCAGCTCCTAGCTATCCATCCACTGGGGTGTTCATCTCAGCATCTGGGTCTCCCAAAGCAATGCTGCTTTCTCTTAATATACAGCAGGTTGACCTCTGAGACCCAGGTGGTTGAACCACTCCAGCAGTGAAGCTGGAAGGTGTGAGTCAGAGGGCTGGATACAGGTTGTGTACCCTGAGACAAAGGGGCACAAAATGGAATATAGAAATCTTTAGAATTAGTTTTAAGTAATGTTAAGTTTGATGGCTTTGTAACAGTAGCAGTGGAAAATTACTGAGGTGCATGATACATAGTGAAAAAAAATAGAGTACAGCTAGAGAACATACTGAGAATTCTCACAAGATAAATTGTTATAGTTGACATAGTTTTAAGAAAAACAGTCTAGAGGAACAGGACACAGGGATAAGGAGTATCTGGGAATGGCAGGTGTCCAGGATGGGCTGCAGTTAAACTAACTGATAAGTAGGAGGATGGGAGGATTAGTATGTCTCTGGTGCTAACAAACCAATTAAACTGGTATGAGCATCTACTGCGCGTGCTTCAAAGGCTGCCAGAAGTGATGAAGATTGTTGGAAGAAGTAAGCGACCCTCAGAGACCACCACCACAATTCTGTATGCATGTGGGGAACTCTCTGGAAAATGATGTAATCCATATGTAGCCTCATGAATATGTATGTATGCCCAGGGACTATAAAAGGAGGGCTTGTGTGGCAACTGTGGGGGACACGTTAGGAGGAGCTATCCCCTGTGTCTCCCAGCGCTGCAATGAAGAATACCTGCTTGTCAGCTTGAAAACTTTGTTGGCAAGTTTGTTCCTGGAGTTCTCCCTGAATCAATCCCATTCTCCAGTCCTCTTCAGTTTTGGGTACATTTTCTGTTCCTCAAGTATTCCCTCCCTCACACAACTTTTCCAGATAGTGAATAAGTTGATCAGGACCCCGTGTGACCTGGGCCATGGGAGACAGGAGCCTTGTCAGCCAAACCTCGGCACCTGTGAAGACCATGACTTTATTGCTCCTAAGAGATGATTGCTTGGAAGTGCTGCAAAAACTTCCCATTCTTTCCCTTCTTCCAAACTGCTCTTCTAATACAGGTGTCTTAAGCCTGTTACTCATCTTCAACAGTTAACTGAAACCATGAGCATAGACCACAAAATGCTATGGGCTGTAATTACCTTACTATGTCAACACTGTCTCTCCCCTCAGATCACCTTCTTCTCTGATATTGTGTCTTGGTGAAGCTGAGGCATAAATGAAAAGCAGCTGACTTGAGATTAATGTGGTCAAAGCAACTTTGATGCAGGTTCACGGGCAGAAATGTTTGATAAACTTGGAGGCACTGTCTCAGTTAAAGACCTCTGCCCAGTGATCAGGAGGCTGCTATGTTACTTTTGCAGCTAGAGTAATATCTGCTTCTTAGTTTAGCTTACAAAATAACTACACTGTTCCCTATCAAAACAGGGACAAGGGGTAATCACATGGGTGATAGGACAAGTGGTAATGGGTTTAAACTTAAACAGGGGAAGTTCAGGTTGGAAATAAGGAAGACGTTCTTTACTCTGAGGGTGGTGAGGCACTGGAACACATCCAAATAAGTGGTAAATGCCTTGCAGGTTGGACAGAGCCTTGGGTGACATGGTCTAGCATGAGGTAGGGGGTTAGAATTTGCTGATCGCAAGGTCCTTTCCAACCCAACCCATTCTATGATTCTATCATTCTATAAAAATATCCTCCCAAGTATGTGGCTAAGCTAAGTGACTATGTATGCAAAAGTGGGGACAGACAGTGATTCTTTGCAACCCTTACTTTACATGGAACATAAATGTAGATGGGTGAATAAAATTAAGAATCATTGCAATCTTCGAAGTTCTTCTTCATCACCCTTTGAAAGTTTATGTCACACACTTTATAAAGACTCAGTGTTTGGACTAATTGCTTTCTCTGTACAATATCAGGTTAGGGTACGATATAGTTCATCCCCTGTGTGTGTCTCTTGTCTAACTGAAAGCTCTTTGGGGAAGGTGATGTCTCTTAATCCATGCTCTGAGACCAGTGTCCCACTTTTGCTTGAGATCTTGAGATGCCAGTGAAATATGAATAACAATTGCAGCCATGCATGGATGATTCATTTCTGATTTTTTAACAAAGTATTCATTTTACTATCTCATTCAAGAGCAAGAAAGGAAAAATAGGCCATTTTAAGGAAATGAGGCATAATCACAGACCTTAAGCACCTTAGCACTGAGCCCATCACTGCTGGAAGCTTGAATACACTCAGTACTTTCTCAAGAGATATCCAGGGGACACTGCAGGGACAGGACAGACTGATAACTTGATCAAAGTTATGTTTTGGTCTGGAATGACTTGGAGATTCTTCTGGAAGTTTACTGATGTAGAAATGGATAATGTGGCTAGTTTGTTAACCCAAATACTTCTACATATAACAGAAATTACATTCAGTGTAAGTCCACTTTGAGGTGGAAGATGTAAGACCAATGGAAAACTTTAAAATATATCCAGTCTTCCTGATGAATCACTGAAAAATAACCCATTACCTTGGTTTTTAAGCATTCACACTGCAGGACTAGCTTCAGGTTGTTCTGAAGGACAGAATGCATCCTTAGTAACAGCTTAAATGAGAACTACAAACCAGTTTCCCTGGGACTAATAATTTAGACAACTGAGTTTTATTCTCCATAAATACGTCAAATGTCCTAGGCACATGTTAGTGCCTCTGTTGCTGTCTTTTGGCTGACTACATCCCTCCTGGTCCTTACAGAAAGACCTCTGAAGAATGTGGCTGAGGAATGGAAAGATGCAGGGAACTTGGGCACTAACATTTTTGTAACGCTCTCTACAAATATGGTTGTCTTGAGCTCCCATGCTCTCATGTGTTTGGGCCTTCATCTCTGGCTGGCACGTTTTTAGGTCAGTTTTTGATGGTTTTCCCGTGTGTTGCAACTTTTTCAGTAGTGTTGTCACCTTATTTTCATACTTTTGTGATGCACGCACACACACCACACACCTCCCCACCCCATTTCCTGTGTCAGCTCCAGAGCTGCAGATTTATTCTGCTCATAATCAGTTTCTGAGTCAGTTTGGGTGACCTTGATTCTGGCTGCAATTTTGAGCCTTCTGTGTCAACACTTTTCCTTGTGTTTCCCTTCTTACCCTTTCTCTTGCCTTGCCTGTTTAGGGCTATAAATCTCTACCTTTCCATAGAATTTTCCCATACAGGAGATAGCCTGGGGTATTATTGTTTAATATTCTAATAAATGTGCACATAAGCGTGTACATCTACAGTACCAGAAATATCCCAAACTCTTTCTAGGCATGTGAGAAGTCAGTCTTTAACTTGAAATGCTTACACTTCGAAAGTGTGCTCCTGCAATCTAGCACATTGTGCTGAGTCCTGGTCTTGACTGACACCACGCATGTAGGTTTGTGCCATCCTTTTGCACAAGCAGTTACTGGATGTGTAGTGCAGATAAATGATATAAAGCAGCAAATGTGTTTTTTTAATTTGGGGGTGGAAACCCCCCCAAAACCCTTACCCTTTGTTCATATGCATGTTTAATTCTTTAAGTGTTGCCTACTTGTTTTCTTTTTATTTAGCTTGTTTAACAGCACCCTCCCAAACTGTTGCTTTGGTTCCAAGTTGCCTCATTTGTGGGACTCTCTAAAGCTTCCCTTTTGTCATGGGTTGCTTTCTTGGTTGTTTAAACTCTCACTGCACCAGTATTCAAATGTATGAGCGTGGTTTTAAGATGATGGTCTCGCTTTCAAATGGGAGTATCAAAAACACTTAGCAGTGTGCTTGCAAAGCTTGCAAAGTGATTTTAAATCCTCTGATAGAAGCTATCTATTATAATTGCACCAAGTACTATTATTAACGTCTTCAGCCTCTCCATTCTGTTTTTACTCAAGCCATGCCTAAGAACAATTAGCTGTTTGTTTGACCTGCATTGTAACATCAGCTCTCCATTATGATAACAGTGGACTCACTAAGAACAACACATAATCTTCAGATTTAATGGGGCAGAAGACTGCAAAGGGCCAAACCCATCTTGATAAAATGCCCTGAAGTCAGCAACTTTGTGCAGAAGTGGATCTGGCACAATGTGATTTCTGTAGCTCTATCTGATTGTTACATGAAAATACAGGACTAATATCAATGGCATTGCAGCAGATTAGGGGTAAATCACTGTTGCTGATAGCAAGTACTGTGGGGGAACTCAACATCACAATCTGTGTCTTCAGGAGAGCCAGAATTATTTTATCCTGTCTGGTAGTATGCATACAAATAAGAAACAAAGAGTTTGAGGAAGAGGGAACATAGATGCACGTAGTTCTAACCTGCTGTACTGTTCATCTTTAGAATTATTTATACAGGGACTGTTGCTTTTACAAGGTTATTGGTAGCTGACCAATATAGTGGCACATCAGTGGATGGACACAATACCCAATGCATGATATATACTGATTTTCTGAATAGAGTTGTTGGTCTGACACACTGTAAATGGAATTGCCTCTTGTCTGTTTGTAAAACATAACATCCAAATGCATTGCGTTCTGAGATCCCGTGACTTACAATGTATATATTGGGCCAGTAAATGGCATCACATTATGTGTTTTATGCTTCTGATGAATGCAGAACACGTGCTGCTGAGAAACAAAAAGGACACGCATTTCTTTTTCAGGCATAGGACTTTGCAACAACATGGGAAGAATATTCTTGATTGAGAACCAAAACATTCCATGATGCTTAACAAACCTGCAAATTGAAAAATCAACATCTGCCCTGGGTAGCAATGTAGCAGGAGAAAGACCTATAGCCTGCAAACTTCCAAATATTCCTCAAATTATATTTCTGTGCATTTACAAAATTACCGCTCTCTGAATCAAAGGTCTCAAGCTGTTTTTATATGACAGCATATGTTGTGTCAATAGACAATATCTCAGCCTGTAGCTGTATGTGAAAAGCCCCGCTGCAGAACGTAATGGACAGTCCTTTGAACACGAAGCTGCAGCTCTGAATGCTCCTATAACAGTATTTTAAACTAAATGATATGCATCATTAAATCACTGAGGACGACTGACTCAATGGTAGGAAAACCACAACTCCTGCAGTCATAGTTCCAGCTCTTCCTTGAAGAGTTGAGATCTCACCTGAGCAGCCAATGAAAGCGGGCAAAGCAGAGTCCGCAGTCAAGCAGACGAAGGAACTAGTCTGAAAGAACCAGAGAGAAACCTGTGATTATGTAGTTACTGTAATGCTGGCTGCTTGCTTAATGCCTGCATGGGAAGGGGCTTTTTTTCTTTTTTTTTTTCCCCTGTTTTCCTTATTTACATATCACAGACATGGCTTTATAAAGTTATTTTAAATAATTTATTAGATTGATCTGTTCAAAATTCTGCTCAGGCGAGGTGTCATTAGGAAAAGTTATTTAAAGTTATTTAAAGGTTTGTGCCTGAGTAGGGCATTTACCTGCCTCACTGCTGATACACTAAAAATACCTCCATGTCCATACTATTATCCATTCTTCACGTCCAATTGCTCTGTTATGGTAATAGTCAGAAGCACACCATGTAGTAATTACTTACAGCTGACTTAAGAAAAGAATATTCAACTCCCCCACTGTTCCACTAGAAGGTCTTTATGCACTATTAACTCATTCCTGTTTATTAATACTCTACTGGTAATTCTGGCTGCTGCTTTTTAGGTTTGTAATAGGAGGACTATTAAATAGCAATTATTGACCATATGGGTTAGTGAATATTTGTGCTGGTTGTTGGGTGGTGGTTTTGTTGGTGGGTTTTTGTTGTTGTTGGGGTGGTTTTTTTTAGCCTTTTAAGTTGTTTTTAAGGAGCCACATCACAATATAGTGGTGCAACTTTACATCTGCCTGGGATTAACAGCTTTGGCAGCGTTCCCCACCTAGAAAATGCAAATTCCCTATTTCAGAAATATCAGCTGAAGCTGTGAAAATACAGAACAATTTAAAAAACATGAAAACACTGTGCCAGACAAAGTGCAAATCTTTGTCTTCCCTTTTTCCCCCCCTTTCCCTAGCACTGTATGGTTTGATCTTCCTTGTCTGTCTGTCTCTCTGGTTTTCTTCCCCTGCCCTCTTTTTTTCCTTAAGGTTTTAGGTCTTGTCCTAGAGTTTTGCAATGGTCAAGTGTAAATTTCAACCTAATAAAAGTTCTTCTAGAAAAGTGTGAATTATTGCACTTTTAAGAACTCGAAATCTGCCTCCCTTAGCAAGCTTGCCTAGTGAGAAGATTGAGGAGAGACAAAATTACTGCAATTATCTCTCAAATAGCTGGGCTGAAAAAAAAACCCGGTGTCTTCCCTCTTTTCCTCTCCTGCTTTTTTATTTTTCTTCCCCTTTTTTTTTTTTTGTGTGTGTGTTAATCTTAAAATCTAACTGCAGTTCCTGCCTTTGCCAGCAGCAATAGTTGTCACTCGGGCAGGTTTGTAGCGTGGTTTTGGCATCCACATTTGTTATGGTGAGAAAATAAACCAACTGAACGATGGGGAAGTAAAGGGTTCTGTAAAGAGAGTGAGGTGTGGGAAGGATACAAAGACTCTAGTAGGAGAAGAAAATGAGCAGCAGTGAGAAAGTGTAAAGGCATGGGATGTGCAGGAGATGAGGCACTGGCACAGGTTGCCCAAAGAAGTGGTGAATGCCCCATCCTTGGCAGTGTTCAAGGCCAGGATGGACAGAGCCTTGGGTGACATGGTTTAGTGTGAGGCGTCCCTGAGAATGGCAGGGGTTTGGAAATGGATGATCTTGAGGTCCTTTCCAATTTGAACCATTCTATGATTCTATGTGGTATAGGAGGAAAAGAGTGAATTCTGGCTGCAGAGGGTAGAGCATGAGGCTGCCAGTCCAGGCCCTCCTATTTCTTCTTGAGCAGTATGAGACAATCCCATCAGTGAGAAAGAACATTGCTTTGGGAGTGTTGGTGACTGCTGGTGGATTCTGTGGGACCTAAAATACTCTATTCTAAACAAAAATGATTTGCTGAGTTGATTTTCAATACAGAAACACTGTGCTACAAGCAAATACTGTCTACAGAATGTTCTTGTTTCTAAACTCTCTTTGGGATTGCCTCTAGCACTATTGAAGCAAAGTCAAACTTTCAAAGCCAATTACTTGTATTTGCCACTGACTCAGGGTTTGGGGTTTTTTTCCAGAATTGTCTTAATTCTTTAATACTGTTCTTATACTTTCTTGGTTCTCCTACTCGTGTGTGTTTGACTTGGATTATGAGCCTTAGCTGTGTCAGTGTGGTCTTCTGAGCTGATGACCATTAACAACTCCATTTAGACATAATTGTGTGGGCACACTTGTTTCGGATGTTCATTGCATCATTCAAACATCTCTGCAATACTAAAACAACCAATGTCAAAAAAATTAATTTGAAATATACTACTTTATTGCTAACAAAACATTATTGTTTCTTTTATTTTATTTTTCTTTTGTCTTTTTTTCCTTTTACCTTTTCAAGTTGGAATGCTTTCAAGGACTAAGAAAACAGATTAGAAAAGATCATAGAATCATAGAATAGTTAGGGTTGGAAAGGACCTTAAGATCATGCAGTACCAACCCCCTGCTGTGGGCAGGGATGCCCTACTCTAGACCATATTGCCCAAGGCTCTGTCCAGCCTGTCTGTGAACACTGCTGGGAATGGAGCATTTACGACTTCTTTGGGCAACCTGTTCCAGTGCCTCACCACCCTCACAGTAAAGAATTACCATCCTCACATCAAAGTAGTTTCTAACGTAATTCAAATATTAACAAGGTCCATTCTCATTATTCACTGCTTGACCTATGGAGATATGGGGGCCTTTAGTGCAATCACAATATACCAGGCTTATGCAGGCATGAAAGTGTGCTGACACCATACTAGAAATAATTACATAACAGCAACAGCAAAAAAATCTGTCCAGCTTCTGGGCTGTTAAAATCAAGGTTCTGTTCTGTTTGCACCTATCGTACAGGGATGCCAAACTGTCACTCATTCCAAAAATAAACACGATGTCACGCAGCCTTTTGTTCTCTATTGCTGCCTGAGTTTCCATTACACAGTCTGTGTGTGGTGTATTACACCAGAAGCATTCCCTCCTTCAACAATTAGTGCTCGGAAGATGCATTTTTCCCTAAACTGGTGCACTTCAGTGTAATACTTTTGGGTCCTGAATGTTGTAGAGGCCTTTTTTCCCCAGATGGCAATGCTGAGGCAGGAAGAACTGAAGGGATGTGCACTTGGTTGAGGAGTATGGGCCTGGTGTAATATGGGAGGTGCTTGCTCATGGGCTTTACCCCTTTCTTGTCCGAAATAGCTGCACAAAGCTAGTAGGAAACCATTGAGTAACATTAGACAATGGGGCTGAATGCATAGAAAGGTGACATTGATTTTATTGCTTAGAAATATGAGCTAGTTAATTTTCTTTATGTGCTAAGCATCTTTACCATGCTGCTGGATGCTTTTTGATCTTGACTAGATTCTCATTTAAAATCACTGTTCAGGTGAAGGTGTCAATTCAAGTCTGAACTAAAGGAGAAACTGGGAATCCTGAGTGAGATGGGCCTTGATGTGCTGCATGGGCCACATGCAAAATTTACATCAGCTTGATGTCAGCGCCATCAGCAAGCTGCCACAGCTGCTGGGCTTGACAACTTAGCATTGAACATCAGAGCCTTGTGAGGAAAGGGCCTTACCTCTGAATCCCAAAGAGAGAATTGCGTTTGCATCAGTTAAATGGCTTAATTCTCTCATCCCTGTTTTAAACCTGCCCTGAAAGAGTTAATTCTGTTCTAGTGTGAGAATGTTCAGAGATTTAGTTTTTATGAGATAGTATTGCGGGTCAGAACTGACTCTGCGGCTGGTGCGTAGCTTCCCCAGTCTGGTAAATTAGTAGAGCATGATATTCTTTGAGAAACTGGAGTGTAAGAGCAATCCCTGAACATGCTTAAAGAAAAATGTTGTGCGAGTGATTCAGCTCTTCTTGCTGTTGCAGGGAAGAGATTAGAGGTGTGCCACTTTGTCAGTTCATCTCCTTAACTCATAATGTATTATTTATTACAAGGATTTGGTTTCTTAAGCCTGTCTCCTTTTTTTCTTTTAAGATACCACTGACTATTTGATCTTGTGGGCTTATTTTTTATGATGATGATGATTATTATTAGGTAAAGGCATTTAGGGAGGGAAGGATTTGGGACTGCAGCAAAACCCAAGCTTTTTAACATATGGAGCGTCAGTGTTTTCATCTTGTTTTGGCACTTTTTACACCTCATGCTGATGGTGTGACTGTGGTTGGTTCAAGTACATCTGGGGTCCCCTGTAGCCTCGCTTTTCAGGAGCTTTCTGACTCTGTTATAATTTGTTTCTCCCTTTCCTGCTATAACCAAGCAGGAACTGTCAGTGTGAGATGTAAACTGATATCCCATCTGTATGTTAAATGGTTGTGTCTCACCTTAAAAACCCAGTGCTAGCCAGGCTTGTTGTGCTGCACACCCTCCTCCCATGGCCCCCATCCTGCCCCTGTGTGTGTGCCTCACACATACGCATGTACACAACACATGTGTGCACCCCTCTGGATTTGGGGGTTTGCAGCTTGAGGGTACCATGCAGCCCCAGTGACGCTTGTGGGGTGCTCTGGGTTTGTATTTGCACTTGTGAACATGTGGATGCTGTGAATCAGAGCAGGAGCTAATCCTCCTTTGTGCCTGAAGAAATAATCATGGAGTGTTCCGTGTCCTGATTGAGCACATGGGGAATGTGTCTGAGGAAGGACAAGTCACAGAACATGTTTCCCACAGAAGAACGTGAGGGGAAACCATTATGGCTGGGGCAGGACAGGGGAATTTGGTAGAGCTGCTGCTGCAAAGCAGCAGACTTTGTGTTGCTGGAGGTAGAACTGCAGGTGTTACATCAGCTACTTAAATTGCAGATGCACAATCACTTCTCACGCAGTAGCATACTTACAGGGATGAGGATAATATCAGACCTATTGGATAAATCAAGAATTGCATTTTCTGTGGCTAAAGCTGTTAAAAAAGGAAGTAGCCAGTTAAGATGCTGATTTTCCCATCTCACATCTAATATCCAAATATCATTTTAGAGGGAAATGGTAACTCCTAGTGACATCTGGCAGAGGAGATCCATTGTTGCATCAGTTTGTCTCTCCAGCAGGTTGGTTTGTGGGGCAGAGCCGCTTTGCTCTCTTGCCATCTGACACAGGGCTTGTTCTTCTTCCTCATGTGGGGTGAGAGTGAGTAGCACAGGGGCTGCTGAAGGAAAAGCAGAGGAGACAGTCACTTCAAACTGGGACTTAGGGTGGCTCTGCCGTGGCACTCGTGGAGCCTGTTAGCTAAACTGCTTCAGAGACCTTGAATTCGTCTGACAGGATTTGAATGATAACACATGTTTTGTTAGAAGAAAAAAAATCTTATCATAAATCTGCCCCTTTTTTATTAAAAAAGCAAAATTCCCTATAAGATGTGATTTATTTTTTTTAAGAGCAACCAATACAGCCCTCAAAACCTACTAACCAGTGAACTAATGAACACACTAACATTGTTCAATATTCACTGTAATATTAACCTTATTCATGTTAGCCAGAGTATCTTAACAGAGGGCTGGTGCATTCTTAACGTAGCTGGTGTTATAAGGTAGATTATTCCATTTGTCAGATGATTAGAAGCCTTTCATTAGAAAGGAAAGGAACTTTTGTAGAAAAGGTGACTTGCAAGGGCTAAAATAAAAAAGCAATGAACAAATTAGGCAAGAAGAAACTTGCTGTGTGGTTGGCAATCTGAGAGCAAAACTGTCATGACTTGGTTCAGTTCCCAAAAGGGTAATCTGAGTATGTTTCATTAAAAGAATTGGACTGTCTCATTACCTGAGCTAGACATAAAATGTTATAAAGAATATTAAATGAAGACGTAGCAATATGACATATCTCCATGTCTTCTTTCTTTGCTCCTCTTTCACCAGGCTGTTGGTGAGGACAGGAGAAGGAACAGATGGTGGCACCATCCCGTCTCTGCACCAAATACTACCCTGGAGTTGTACGTGGTGTGAAAAGCATCCCCCTGTGGAAAAGCAGATAGTGCCCCTGCAGAGGGTAAGTGTCTGGTCTATTACATTCCTTTCCAAAGAAACCCCACAACAACAAATAAACCTCCTGTGTCTTTCTTAACTGGAATTTTGAGGGAATTCCTTCGTAGATGCTGTTTTGACATCAGAGAGAAATACTTGCTTTATAATTTGCTGTGGTCATTCAGGACACCTTCCCTGTCTGCCATTCCACGCTTTTGTCCTTCCTTGCACTGGCTGAAATGCTTTGGGTTCATTTTTTATAAGTTCTGATAAATCTTTCATAATAGATTTTGGGTTTTGCAGCTTAATGGTATGAAATCCTTCCTCAGATTTATTGTCAGTGTCACTTGACCCAGGGGTCAGAACTTAAAATGTTTGATGGAATTTGCTGCAGAATCGGAATGTTGTGAAAGTTGTTTTTGGTTTCTGTCTTGCTGTAGCTAGAGACTATGGGTTTTAAAACATGAAGTGATGAATAATGTTTTCTTGGGTGTTCAAAACATGATGAGTGTGTGTGTTTCGTGAACTTTGGTTTCTGGTACAAACAGTACAAATCGGCTTGTACTATTCCTGCTAACAAGATGCAAAGACATCCAAGGTTTTCAGGATTTAGAATATTAGGATTCCTTGAAGAAGAAAGAAACAGCTCCCAATGAAGGTGTAGGCTGCCACTGTGGGGATTTGAGCTCTTGCTAATCAGTTTGTTTTTCATAGTTACCTTTCACAGACCCTGTTGAAGGGTTCATAGACACTTCGAACCTCTCTGGAAACACTGCTCTGTACAGCCATACATGGTTGCAATGAGGGATGATGCTCTATTGGAGCTGGTCTGGATCAAATACTTCATAGGAGATAGGACTGTGTTGGCACAGGTCCTTTCTGTAAAATGCAGACTAGGTTATTGGCTTCCTTCTGCAAGCTCTTGTTGCATACAGCAAAGTGCTTTGGCTGTCCTACCACTCCAGCTAACTGGAAGAGGCAGCCCCAGAGCAGTGAGTAGAAGAGGTGCAGTCTAGCAAACAGTATTTTATCCAAACGGGGCCAAAAAGAAATTAAGTTTAGCAAAGAAAACAAGTTTCATCAGTTAAGGCAATAAAGCACAGTCCCGGAGCAAGTCAATAACGCTCAATTGACAGCCAGTCAATATTTGTACTGGATTAACTTTTCAAGGAATGTGGAGATTTCGGGGGTTTTTATGTAAACACTGTAAATAGGTTGGGACACTAAAGTATGTTTACAAATACCGCATGTCACATTAGATTAGGATCACTTCCAGGGAGCAGGAGTTTTCCTACCACGAAAGAGACGTTTACATCTTGTGAAATGAACACACATAGAATTTTGTTGTTTGTCAGATATAGTCAAAAATGGAGCTGGGCAGGTCTCATGGCAATGCTGCACTGAACGCTTCAAAGGCCAGCTTCTGTCTGAGGTCAGTCTCTATGCACTGCTCCTAAGCTTTGCCAGGTATACATATCTATATATATGCATAGTTTAGGTGGCATTGTGCTGCAACTTGATTAACATGATGCTGTATGAATCGATTTAAACGTTGAGATTAATGTGATAGGAAAAGCTATTAATTATGCTTTATGATACTTGCTCCTTGCTAAAGGATCAGGCAATATGCAGAGACAGCACTGAAATGAGACCAAACTGTGCTAGTTTCTGATGTCTGTGGCACTATAACATGGGGCTCTGTCCATTTGTTTTCCAGTCTTGCAGCTTTTCAGTGGCATGCCTAGAACTTGCTTCTAAGCAATATAAAAATGATTTCCTGTTTCCAAACCTGGAATCCAAGTGGACAAATATTTCAAGGAGAGAGTTATTTACACTGATTTAGAGGTAACAGAGGGTGGCTTGGCCTGTCCTCCCTGTACCCAGGCACAGAATGAAGACAGGCAAAGCTGTTCTGCCCAGAGTGGCAGAACAGCCCAATCAAATCTGGTTTCATGTATGTGAAACATATGCATGGTGCTAGTGAATGCACACATGTAACACATCCCTTAGAATTTCCCCCTTGCTAGGAGGCAGATAACTGCATTTTATTGTTATTCCTTTTATTTCTCCTACCCGTCTTTTTTCCCTTACAAAAGGTAATTAGGCCATAAACAGGGATCTGACAACTAATTTTATCTGCAGCAAAATTAATATCATAAGCAACAGATAATTTTGTCTGAGCAAAATTAAAAAATATATATTTAAATGACATTTTAAACCCACAAAATCTCGTTTTTTTTCTTTCTGAACTTTTCATACCTTACTGGTTTGATCTGTGTGGAGATGCTCACTCCTTTAGTGAACAAATGTTCTACTTCTCTATCCTTCCTGCCTCAAGAGCAGGCCTTGCTGGTCTCCGCCTGCGCTACGAAGTTGCTTTTCATTTCCTCTCTCTTGTTCTCTGGTTCCTTTCAAAGAAGAAATGATCTGAGGGAAAAGACATTGCTTTTCTTACCTCTAAATTTCCATTGACATTAATAGGAGTCAGGTGGCCACATCCCTGCACATAGCTTTGAAAATTGAAGGTTTAACTTTTTTGTCTGGACAGATTCTTCCATTGCTGGAGTTGCGAATGCTCAGAGAAGATATTAAATATGCAACCACACCATGTCAGTGCAGTGCCTAGAGAGTTTATCTACAAAATAATCATCTCCCTTCCAAATCTATAACCCTAAAATATTGATTAGTTAAAAGGTAGTGGATAAAGATTAAGACAGCACAGCAGCAGATTACCCTAATCAAATAAAGAGACTATTAACAGAACCGCTCACAGGTCTGAAGATGTTGGTTTGAAATACAGATGTCTTAACCAAAGTGCTGTGTCGCGTTTTTTGAATGCATTTTTGAATGCATTTAAATAAATTACCAAATAGAAAGAAAGCAGAGAAAAACTCCACGTTTCAGACAGTAAATTTCCATTTATAATAAAATTATTGTATGCATTTCAGTAAGTAGTTAGCACTTTAAAAGATCTATTTCATTGGGTAGTGAGGAGTCAAGCACTGGATTCACAGCTTAGAAAGCTTCATAGGCACATGTGTGTTTTCAAACCTGTGGTTGAGTTTGTGAATACCAGCGTATACGTGTACATCAATGTAAGTATGTGCGTAGTACAAGAAAGGAATGGGGTAACTGCTTGAGGGCAAAGTGTAGTACCAAAGCCAGTACTTCTGCTTAAAGAGAGTGCATTTCCAGTCTGTATTTTATTGTTTGGGAATAGTGATTCTAGATGATGGACTTTGGTTGGCAAAATTTAAGGCAGTATTTACCAAAAAAGCAGGTCTTACTGGTTGGTTGAGGCCAAAGCTGCTAGGGAACTGCACAGGTACCAAGTGTCTCACATGCAGCACATGCTATCTGCTCAAACCGAGCATCACGGATCACATCCCAGACCCTTAGCTTGAGTTGGAGCCTTAGGATCCATTAGGAAAATCGCCCTTGCTTACAGCCAACACAAGTTCAACTGGTTTTAAATTTGCCAGGCGTTATATTTAGCATTGAAGGCCATATGCTTATTAATGTTCAGGAAGAATAAGCTACTGGGAATACTGCTTGAAAAAGACAAACCTTTGTCACTGTCGCTTTTAATGCATAGCGGAGTTTTTACCCAGCCAAAGGCTGAGTTGTGGTTTATGCTCTTGAAAGAATTTCCCACTGAGTGACTGCTAAGCACGGATTGTGCTAATAACCCATGCCCCAGGTTACCAAAGGCATGGAGACAGAAAGAGAAAATAGGGTGGGTAATGTATTAATTTTCATCACTTATGGACAATACTATTAAATCGCTGACTCTTGTTGAAATAACGTGTCACCCGTTAACAACATCGTTTCAACTTCCTCAACTTCCCTACCTGAAAATCCCAATTTAAAAAGCAAAATGTTAAAGATGTGTGAAACAAAGGTTGGGGCCACGGAACTAATTGGCATGGAGGGCTTTTGTTATTGTTTTTTGTTGGCAATTGCACCTAATTTTAAGTCATTGTGTAAATGAGGTTTTAAAAGTTTCTTAACAGCGCTGAAGATAAATTTGGAATTAAAATGGAGCTCTGAAATGTTGTGTTGCTCCACTTTTAAAAATAAGTTCCCTTCTCATTTGCAATTAAAATGTCTGGAATTTGCATCAAATGTGTGAAATTAGAGATAATTGAAATACAGTAGCTATAAATATGTCTACTCCATTTGAAAAATAAATAAAATGGCCACTAAAAGGGTGCGAAAGCTGTACCCCCTTCTCTTGTTTCTCACATTTGGATCTCTGGCATTTTTCACACTTTTATAGCTAATTTTTATTGCAAAACAATATGTTACATTTGTAGCAGTTGTGGGAATGCAGAATAGCCCCTGGCAGCTCTGTAAAAAATGGAATGTGAGGAACACATTTAGAAGAATACAGCTTTCAATTTCATCCTCAGCATTGATGTCGTGGAATCATATTAAGTGCGATCTAACAAAAAGGGGAAAAAAAAAAGCACATGTTATGGAAAATACTTTAAATAAGCTATTATTCAAGCTGTATTCATTCTGTCCTGTTTCTTATGTTTTCATAACAAAACAAGTTGTCATGAGACAGTGTGTTTTCAGGGAGCGCGGTGAGAACCAAAACCCAGGTTAGTGCCGCTCCTTGGTACGCATCTTGAGTAGCTCTGTGCTTCTGCCACACAATGAATAAACACATCAGCATGGGGGCGGGGGGGGGGGGGGGTGTGTGTGTTGGGTGTGGGGAACAGGACCTTTGGAGGAGTATTCCCATTCCTGGGCTGGAGAAGGGCTGCCAGGCTTGTGTGTCTGTGCAGGGAATGCTTTATGTGTGTTCCAGCGCTACCTCACACTGTTGTTGCTGTCTGTTTCCGAGTAGTTGTTAAGTTACCATCCATCAGCCAGCGGGCAGGGCTAGAGGTGATGCTTCCTTCCCCGTGCAGTGCCATCCCCTTCACGTACTCTGCTATCTGCTGGCCCAGTGTGTTAGCATTCAGCTCTGTTGCCAGGTCCTTGTTTTTTTTGGCTGCAGAGCAAAATGCAACTGCTGTGCAACCAAGTTGGCACAAGGAGCTGTATCTTTCACAGATAATAGAACTGGAGAGACGGAACTCTACTGTATTGTCAAGTGATACCTTATTAGTGTGTGCTCTCGTGAATGGCTGCCACTAGAGTCAAGGAGTAGCTCACATACAAGTTGTAAAGACATTTCTCTAACTCCAATTTTGGAATTCAGAAAAAAATATTATTCATATAATACCCCATGCATCTTTTTTAGTGAAATTGCACTGTGATGTCCTGTCATTTTCAATGCTGTGCGGTGTTTCTGTTACTGGGGAACACCAATCAACTTCAAAAGAGCTGCTTTGGTGTAGAAATGGGCAGCTATTCAACTCCTCTGCATCCAACACAAATACCCACCGCAATTTGATGTAATTCACACAAATGTGAATTGGAAGGCCTAGGTGAAGGTTATTGCACTGATCCCTCAGTGCTCCCCATCCCGTAATGTTATTTCTGGAAACCCTGTTTTCTGGAGGCATTCCTTGCAGAGGGAATTATGCCAAAACAAAAGAGCTTCCGTGCAGGTACTGTCCTGAAGGCAGCAGACATTCAGCAGGCTTTAATGTCGGTGGCTCCTTCAGTAGTTCCTCTGTTGCAGTGGGTATCGCAAGGAATGTTGTTGTACTCTGGCTTAGGAATGTAACTGTTTCTTTACTGTTTCTTCTTCTCCCCACCTCGAGTGTATTCATTAGGAAATCACCATACTATATATTTGGTAGAGGTGTGAATGTGTGCTGGACTCAGGTGCCTCTCTTCGCATCTTGCCTGATTTCTGATTTTGAGGATAAGAATTATAAGGAGGAGACCAATTTCCAGGATGTATTTGAGGAGTGCTGAAATGTTAATGCATTAAGACTGAAACTGTGGGATTTAAATCACTACATTGAGTAGCATATAGTACAGAGAGATTGATCCCAGAAAAGTACCAGAGAGGTTGTGTCTCATACAGGCCTAACCACTATGGAGTCATTCTTCAGAGACAGACCAAGCGACAGAAGAACCACAGCCTTACCTGCAAGGTGCCTTTTCATGCGCTCTTTTTTCTCTCCTTTTAAGTTGTCCTCAAGGAAAAATAAGAGCAAAAAGTCCCTGTGCTTCTCACTGCACATCTACAGCACTTCATAAATAATAGTAGCTGTTTTAAAAGCAGGGGACAGGCAGAGGGTTACAATGGATGAAAGCTAGTTAGTGAGTTAGCTAGATAAATGCTTAAAAGAACAGCAGCAAAGATAATCCTGCATTTATTTCTGGGGGATTTACCAGATGACCCTTTCCTGTCTTTCCTGATCTGGGTTTCTTGAGTCAAAGTCAAGGCTGTGCAGAAGCCTGGAAAACAAACCTGCAAACTTGGGGTATTCCTGTGCTTTGTGACTGCCCCTCCTTTGGCTCATCGCTTTCATTTCTGAGCATCTGCCAGACTGTGTGTCCACTGTGCAGTAGTAATGTAAGTGATCCATTGCAGAGACTCTCGCCAGCACAGACACAGACTAGTTTGCTCTAAACTTCTTGAGTGACATGTGCAAAATTGATCATTTCAAGAGCCTTTTGTATAACACAAAACTTCAAGCAGAGAACCCAAGGCATTTCCTTTCATCAACCTGGTTCTAATTTGATCAAAGCACTCAAAAATTCAACCCGCCTTATTTCCTGTCCAGTTCTTTTACACTTTACAGCACATTATATATCAATCTCATATCCCTGAATTTTAAGAAGCAACCAGTTATATAATTGGATCAACAGTTGCCAATCACTCCAGCACAGCACTGCATTATTACTAAGCTGACTATAATTTTGAAGCTGTATTTTATGATGGGTATGACTGTATTATCACTGTGTACATATTAGGACAGCTGAATGAGCCCCTTAAGGAAAATAAGGGTTCAAATAACACTGACAGGGTACATAGACTAACAGAACTGAGGATTCTCCCTGTTACATCCATATTGCCTCGTGGCACATTATCAGGAGAAGGGGAAAGAACAGTTACTGTGTGCTTTCTATTAATCCTGCCTACAAATCAGAGTATTGCTGCAGTGGTGAAGCTAAAGCTGACCATCTTGTGTGCTTAAGCAAATTAAAAACCAAGTGTGTTTCCCGGTCTCAAACAACAGAACTGCGCATTATGTAGGTCTGTAAATCCCATTCCTTCACTCTCCAGGCTCCCCATAAACACATGCACAGACCAAAGTTCAAAACAAAGCCACTCTGGCTGCTGCATGTGCTATGTACCCTCGTGGTTCATTGTGCAGTTTGCATGCGACAGAAGCAAACACTATTTTATTTCAGGACTTTACACAATTATATCATTGTTAAAAATATTATCTAAGTAATATTTTTCCTCCCCTAATCCTGAGATGTTAAAGAGTTCTTTGAAAGACCTTGAATCTTGTCTCAGTAGTATCTCCCTACGTAAAACTGAGTGACAGCCTTTTAGAAAACTCCATGGTTTATACCGTTAATTTCCAGATAAGCATTGTTAGTCAAATAAGCATTTAATTCCCAATAGCCTCAATATTTCAATACCTTGTAGCAAACAAATAAATAGAATGTACACAATGGCAAACAAATGATGGAAAATATTCCATCGAGCTGACATATGAACTCATAACCTCTTAGGTAAAGGTGAATGACTGTTAATGTAATTTCATTATTCTAGGGCCCTCCCTCCTCTTTTTCTGTTCATATGCGATTCATTCGTATGCATTAGCTTGAAAGAATTAAACCTGTAAATCATAGCTTAGGCAATAATAATAATATCAAGAAAATGGTATGATTTCTTCTGGTTTTGCCACTCTGAACTCAGATATTTACTGGTGCGTACCTGTTTCTGCTTTGGCTTTTTATCTGTCTCTTTCTCTGTGTGTACACACACACACAGGCGTATCTGTGTGTGGTTTTAGGTAGATGCATGCCCTATATTAACATACACATGTGTGTGTTTACAATAGAGACACTTTTACAGTGCATTCATGTATTTTACATGTAGGCACAGACAGACAATAGCATACATGTGTAAAATATAATGTCCCTCTGCAGCAGTCTGAACCTATGCCCTACAGGAAAAACTCAGGAGCAAAATACAGATTTAAGCATCTTGCTGTAATTAAAATTTGCCCAGTAATTTTTGCACAAAAAAAAGGTAAAAGTCAGGTGAGGGGATGCCTGGATGTGGAAGTCTGAGGTTTGCAGAAAAAGAGTCTGATTTTTCCTTTTCCCCTTTATTTTATGGAGGTGAGTGTTCTCTTCATGCCATATTTATTCCAATCTCAAATCCGAATAGGTGCCTGGCCCTTCATACCACTGTTCATTGTACACAGGGTGCTAAAATGAAGTGGGCTTCTCACTTTTGAAGCCTGTTTTACAGCATTGTATTTTTTCCTTAGTGATTCATGCTGTGTTTTTAAGTAATGCAATAAAACCACTTAACCATCTTCTTGTATAAAATTGATTGTTGCATGAGGAGTGTGGTCATCTTCATCTGCTGCTGCGTTCTTGCTTTATAAAAACCCCACCAGCTCACGCACAAAACAAGCCCACATGCCGTTGAGTAGCATGTATCTATGCAAGCATGTGCATGCAAACAGAACTAAATATATATCCTATGCTATGAACACAGAAACTGTATAAGCCAAGAAACAAGCCCTGCGCCCTCTTCCTCCCCGCCTCTGCCCATCCCTTGGGTAATGGGAGAATTGAAATTCCCATTTTCAGACTCGCTACAGATTAATATGGTTCAGCATAGATACTTATTTCTCTGATAGTTTCCCATGCATCTTCACAGCGAAGTTGATAGAAATTACTACAGCAGAATGCGTAAAGCAGATGTTATCCCATTAATTAGCTCTGGACCTGAGCAGGCTCAAGACTTTCCCATTTTCAGGCCGATAGGAATTGGTCCCAGTGAGCGTGCTCCATATCCACATTTAGTATCATCTCATAAACAGCACTGAAAACACAGCAGGCCCTTGATGAAGATACATTAGCTTATTTCTAATTTAAAGTTATGTTGCTTAACCTTAATGTAATTGGTCACTGGTGACCAACTGTTTGTATAGTGAGTTGACGACCAAAGAGATGTAATAAATTATAAAACTTACTGCTTAAATAGAGGGAACGACTGTTCTGTTAAAAGCCCTGCATGTAATAATGGTAAAATAATTACACCTCAAACAGAAGAGCCTTGGATCTGATAAAGCTAACAAAGTCTTTTAGATGAAGGCGTTTTCAGCATGCTTAAAAGGACATGTATAAAATAGTGTTTTCTCTCGGTTCTCTTACGTTGCCTGAATTGTCAACTTTCAAAGCTCAGCCTAATATTGATTAAAAATACATTGGTAAATCAAGATACTTTCTTTTTTTGAGGGGCTGTGGAGATTAAAGGAATTAACCCATTTCTGTGGCTAAGAAGAAACAAAAGAGATTTGCACAACTAATTCTATTTCATACATCAATTCCAAGTCACTGCTAGCCATGGGTTCGAAAAGAGTTGATCAGCTGGGAGAGTCACCAGGATAATAATCAACTATGGAAGTAAGTCATTGACACAACTGTAATGTTTAAGAGTGAATTAACATGCCGGGGGCAAAGTAAAAGGAAATCTGCTTTCTGAGCACCAGCTCAGACCTCAAATTTCTTAGGCTAAATATAGAAATGACTTGAGCCTCTCAAACTGCTCCTGTGGTATTGGAACACAAGTAACAGGTGTAGTTACATTGAAAACGTGCAAGTGGCTGTATTAAATCTAGTACTTTCTATAGGCTGCAATTTAATTTGAAGCCTTTCCCCCTGATGAAGACTTAGAGGTGGATTTTAGGAATGCAGGAATGTAATGAACACCTACTCACTTCTATGTCTGTTTCTCATTTCTGAAATGGCATTATATTAACAAACTGTTCATTAAATCAATAAGAGTCAGAAATAAGTGTATGATTTCCTTGTCTCCGAAGCGATAATTTCTCTCTCTAAATATTTGCATTTAAAATTTGGGCTCCCTCCAAACACCCGAACTTCACAATAAAGCAGTGGAGTTTCTATTTCTTTTTAATTCTCATATTTCATTTCTTACGAGGACTTTCCAATAATTTAAACTATTTACAGTGCCTCAAAGATCATTATTTCCCCATGACTCCTCAGAGAAATATTGGAGCCACTCTATTTACTGCTGACATTAGATTTACCTTTGAAGACTGGTTTACAAAATGGAGACATTAGGATGTGAAAGTCATTATTTTTTTCACACTGCTCACAATGCTGAGTTTTGGTGTTTGTTGTATTAGAGTAAGCATCACTATAGCTACTCAGTTTGTTATGGAAACTTGAAAAGCAGATGCATTAAGGTATTTTGGTTTTAAAAACACCCGGTTCTTTATAAGGAAAAATATAAATACCATTTGGTGGCTTGTCACGAGTGTATATTTAAAGCCAACACCCCTCAACCCAATGAATAAAAAATGCTTTTTGGCATTCTAAGTGGAGGCAGAGATTTGCTCACCCAATAGCAAAGCAGGTGGGGTAACACATCCTCATTCTTCTAATTGAGGCTGTAAAGAAAGATGAGAGATACGGGCGCTGTTTGTGTCACGGTAGTTGTGATCTGTGAAAAGAACTTCAGAGCAGCCTTTCTTAATAGGAAAATGACGCTGTTGCTGTTCAACTAAAAATCAATACAGCTCACAATTTTAATAAGGAACATGAATCTGAAAATGTGTTTAGTATCAGGTTATATAAACACACCCTAATGAGATACTATAAAATCCATCACATTAAAGGCTGGTTCCTACAAGGTGTATTAGCTAAAAATGTTCAATATATTAGGTCAGTGTACAACACTTCCACATAACAAAGCAGGTCTGTCAAGGCAAGATGTATGTTTTGCCCCTTAAAACTGTTATGTTTTGCACATTTTATAAGGTTCTTTGAATACATGAATAAGATAAGTTATTCCCATCTCTTTCTTAAGCAATCTCAGAAATGGCTGTGACCTGAAATTGGAAATCTTGTAAACACCCATCCGAAGAAAATGTGTGCAGTTCTGTCTTAAAGAGATGGTACATGTTTAATTATCCCAAGTTCTTCGAGGAGAATACTATTAACATACACATTAGCATCGTCCCATTGGTTCCTCCTGCTGCTCCACCTTAGGGGCAGCAATAGGAGCTAATCTTATTGCTCCCATGCGCATAGTAATGAAATTTTGCCTTGTCTCTGAGGCAGTGTTCTTTGGGCTAAAGTACAGCAGGAAAGTGTGCTTTTTTTAGACAATTCCTGACCAACCTGTTTAAAAAAGAGCTCCAAAATTAAAATTCTCCCTTGGTGAATACCAGCGCCTGCAGAACGCGTTGCTTTGACTCGCGACTCAAAATTAAGCAATTGTGCAAATAAATTGCTCTGTATTCACATATGGAATACAGTACACTGGAGCTGTGGGTGTATTCAGCTCTTTGAAAAAACTGGAAGCCATGGATTTTTATGTTATTTTATCCTGCAGTGTCCGTGTAGGCTATTCTCAAAAAATAACCGTAAGAACAAACAAAAAGATATGGTTTTAGTATAAAATACCTTTGCCTTTTTCTTGCAGTGTTCTACAGACTATAATGGGGAGAGGGGAGGAAAAAAAAAAACACAGGCAAAAAATACATGTGAATTCAAGGCTACTGAATTAAGGGAGGTTGTACCAACATTTCCCCCACTGTACATTATTTGTATTCAAGGTTTTTGAAATGACATTGTAATCTGATGATGCACCAGCCTATTATATTGTCTAGCAGGACAAATATCCTTGCGTTTTCTCTGTAGAACTAACACAATTTTTCCATGTCAGAGGTGCATAATATCCTGGCGGTCATAAGGAATGATGCTATTAATCCTCTTGGGCAATCTCCAGGTCTGATTATTAGGGAAATAAATTTGCATGCTGCATATGAGCTAGGTGAATCACCGAGAGCACAAATTATATTTCCTGACAGCAAGTTAGAGAATGGAGCCACATCGCTTTTTTATCTGGGTTGGGTTGGGTGTTTTTTTTTTTTTTACCTCTGAAAGCTATAGAATTTCAATTCATTACATGAGATTGGTTAGAATTCAAGTCTCTTTTTAAGTTGATATTAAGTTGAGTCTGTTATCTCTGCGAAGGCTGGTAGGTTCCCCTGAGTATCCACCTAATCACTACTTAAAAAAATCGAAACGTATAGTTAGTGTCATGATTTAGGTACCAGAGCCACTTTATTTATCAGTGCAGAGTGAGATAATTTCAATTTGAGGCTCTGTAGCCCTCATGAATTTAACCATTTTGAAAGCTTTTTCCTCCCTCTGCTTCTTCCCCCCCCTCCAACCACTATAGTGTGCATATTGTAATAATGGTTATTCTGGGCACTTGTTTCGCTGTTCTCCAAGCTGCTTTATTTATCCTAGCAGAGATTTCTTTGTATGGTTTGGAGATTTGGGGGTGAAAGGCCGTTTGGATTTCAGTTCAGGAATTGGGCTGTGTTCTCTGTGCCGGCAGCACTGCTGCTATTGCTGCTTCTCCTATCAGTGATGAATGTATTTTTATTATTTTTACCGTTTGGCATCTGAGCAACCTCTTTGCATTATTAAATCTGAACAGGGAGAATGATAGCAAATGAGAGGAGAATAAATGGCTTTATGTCCTGATGTATTAATTAAGCAGACATTTATTATAATCAGGGTTTTATAGATGTTGTAAAAAGGTATTTTTTCTTCCCATGATCTACATCCACGTATGGTAACTTTTGGGAGCTGTTTCGGAAATTTCCAGGTTTAATAGATTACTCTTTGCAATCCAAATCACTGGTGCCGAACTGTACATGCAGGCAGAAGTGCAGGCAGGCACTGCAGTAGTGAGTATAGATAGATCCAGCTTGGAATCGAGTGGGGAATGTCTCGATTAAAGATAGTGGTCTATAAATCCATACGGATCAGGTGCAGCATTGAGTTCGGGGGACTCTGAAATGTCTCCTGCTGCTCAGTGGAGCTGAGCAAAGCTTGAAGCCATAGAGAACATCTATGCTGGTCAGAGCTCTAGGCATGATTGAAACAACAAGAGACAGGTAATATATCTGATAATGCCAAAGCTGAAGTGTTCTTAATCATTTACTTATTCATGAACTACAAGCAGCAGTACCAAAAGGAAAGGGATATATCTCTGACTCACCATTTCACATGTTGCCAAAGGAAGCACTTTTCATCATCTTACATGAAATCTATTTAGGATTTGTCTATTCTCTCATCCGTTGGGTTTCTTTAAGCTTCCTGAGCATTGCTGGTGCCATTTCTTTCCAGAACAAAGGTCCTTTTGTTTGTTTTCTTTTTGTTTGTTTTATTAATTTTCTTCTCAGCGCTTGAGTTGTGCTTCTTCACAGACAGGAAGTATTTCCCACATTTAGGAAAAGGAAATAGCCTTTGGAGAAAATTCAAAGGAAGTCCATCGGGGAGTGACTTGCCTATTCAGAGTGTTATTTCCTATTCCTGAATAGGAACATGAGACTTATTTTTGGCATCAAGTAGCAGTGCTCCTATAAACTCTAGATTCTTTAATTCCCATCTTGCAGTGGACATTTATTCTAGTAACAGAGGGTGTTTGTTGCTCTCCTTAAGTGGGAGTGGGTGATGCAAAAAGGAAAGTTCTAACAAACCCACATAATCACCTCTCTGCTGTTGTCTGTGACCCAGGCAAGGTGGCTCTGATACCCCTGAGCCCCAGCAAGGAAAATGAGGAGCCTATTTAAGCATGAGCCGGCTGTGATTTTGGAAGTCATCACCCTGATATCCGCCAGCAAAGCCATGACCAGTTCCTGTCACAGCGCTGCCTTTTCTCTGTCTGCTGTAAGGAGGCCGGCAGGAAAACAGTGGGTGTTTTAATGGGCCCTCCTTAGGTTGAGGCCGGAGCATAAGGGCATTTGTGTCTTTATAAATTGTAATAAATGCGTGAGATGAGCTGGTGATAATGCAGAGAGAATGGGATATAACAATGCCTTGTCTGGCTGCACCTCTGCAGCAGTAAATCCCTAACAGCATACAGGTAACAATTGGCAGAAAAGGGCAACGTAGTGAGAGTCACGAATGAACCAAAGGATGGCAGCTAGTAAAGCTTTTATTTCAAACTTTATCTCTTACTGCCCCTCATCATCACACAGTGAAAATACTCTCCTGAAAATAGAAGAAATGAGTTTTGAACTTGAATAGACAGACAGGGAAGAAAAAAAAATCGAATTGAAAAGATTAAAAACAGTAGTTTCTCTGGAAAAAAAAATACGGGGGTTCTCATCAGTTGTTCCTTTGGATTTCTCCTTGTCTATTAATGTCCACAGTCTGTCTGTATCTTAAACCTTGCATCTAGCAGATCTCTGCAAGCACACAAGGGAAACCTGCTTAAATCAATTGTGCCTGTGTGCTCTGTGCTGTCACACAGCCCTGTGTGCCAGTGCATCAGGATTTAGCAGAGCAGCTTCCTCTTCTGCACTTCTCTAAACCACCACGAAATGAGAGTATTTTGCCAACTGGAGCTCTCACCTTCATTATGGAGAGCTTTTCCTGAAGGTTCATAAGCTTAATGCAGATGTGTGTAACACAAAGCATGTACAGTGTTGATCCCAGGGGGGCTGTTTCTCAGCTCTTAGGAACATGAGCAACCTTTATAACTCGTGGAACCCTACCTGGAAATCAGCTGCTTCGGTTGAGGAATACAGCTGCACTATCTGAACTCTTGTGTCTTGCATTAAACTTCTAATTGTCAGTCTGTAGTTGCTTATATTTTGGTTTTAGTAGGCTGAAAAAACAGAAAACACTCCAGAAACCAGAAATAATGAGACATAGCTCCTCTTTTGGCTTACTTATAGTGAGTAGGAATAGATGAGGGCATGTGAGGTCTAGAAGGGGCCAGTTCTCTTGAGGTGGGAGCCAGAGGCTGGCACACACAGCTCAGCGCTGCAGCAGCATTGCTTGTGGATGCATCCTAAGGAGAGAAGTGAAAGGGAGGGGGAAAGTCCCGAACCAACCCCAAGCAAACAACAAAAGCCCCCAACCCAGGATATAACCCTCGGGTTAGATGTGTCAGAGGGAACAGGCTTGCTGCATCTCTGCCACTACCTGCAGTCATGTGTAGCTGAAGGCTTTGGCTTGCGTTCTGGGCAACCACTGCATGCCATCAACTTCTGTTCAGTGACCTGTCATAGCAAAGAAGGAATTTCACATGGCCTGAAAAACTGACAGAACAGTTCACCTTTTGGGGAAATGTAATATTTTCTGATAAGGAGCTTATGTTAGTTTTCTTAGCAAATAGCCTGAAAGCATTTCTGTCTGTGGCGTTTCTAGATGTGATAAGTTGAAGGAAACATCCTTGACCATGACTTAACAAAACAGGCCATTTGTTTCATGGGGTAGCTGTTTCCAGAAATGTAAATAAATGGCAACTAAAGGATGATATAAAATAAACGATCACAGAGACAGCCCAGAGCTGCATTGTTTCAGCAAACACAAGGCACTATTTATGGAGCTGTAAACAGAGGAGTGTGTTTATTATTGCACTTGGAATTAAATCAGAAAGCCAGAAAGCTGAAGTTTTGGGCAAGATTAGTCCACATATTAGAAGTTCTTTGGGTAGGGTTGCTGCTTAGTGCTTCATGTTTGCTTTGAAATGAATCAGGCTTTTTTGCGAGGACAGCGTGCCTGTCTTGCAGAGCCCAAATCTACCATCTATTCTGGCATCTCCTTAACAAGAATGAAGCTGTAGGGGAGCTGGGGAGAGCACAGCTGGGGTCATAAAATGTCCGGGTTTCATTATATGTGTAAGTCTCAAGCATTTTGAAAGTGTAAATTTAGAGCCAAGTTTGTCTTTGTAGAAGCAGGTCCCAGTCAGAGTCCTGCAGCCAGACCCCTGTGACCTTCTCCACAGCTCTTCCCGGCTTGCTTCCAACATCTGCATCCACTGAACTGAACCTCTGATGCTGTCCTGCAGGGTGAACAGAATCCGAGCCTGGGTTTGTGGCTGTGGTTATTCTGGGATGGATTTAGATGCTTTAGTTCTAGGCAGTACCAAGCTCTTTGAGAAAGATCACACAGTTAAATAGCATTCTTGGTAAGATCCTGCCCCTTGGTTTAAAACTACCCTGCTCTTATTAAGCATCTTGGTAATTATTGGAACTATATTATTGCAAGTCTCACCTGTACCATATGTGCCCCTCTCAAGGAAGCATGTTTGGCTCATCTAATACACTAATAAATGGTGTTACACACCCTTTAAATTGAAAATGCCTGTCCCCCCACTGTTTTACTGGTATTCCTAAACTATTACACTGCATTTAAAAATGAATTGTGTGCACTGACATTAGAGAAGGGGGTTAGGCTTTCTGAGCTGCTACCAGTGACATATGACTGTAGTGACAGACAGTCAGCAGTATTCAAACTGAATTAATCTGAAAAAGCAGCAGACTTCAATGTAGAGTTTAGGAGGAGGCTGAGCAGCTACATATTTACAAAAGGGATGTCACTGAACCGTCTTTCTACCCAGGGATAGCCTATGGCTACTTAATACTTTTAAACCAGTAGTGGAAGGATTAAATGCACCTGAAGTCAGGTCTTTGAGGCCATTTCCCTCTTGTGCTTTCTTTTCCTTCCTTGAGTTGCACCTCAGCAGCTGTGTTATTTGAAGCACTGTGAGAAAGGGTGGGGATTCTGATACCTTTTATTGGAATAGCACAGAAGTAGGAGAATCCTCACAGAGATTCAGGCTCCTTTTACCATCGCCTTTGAAAAGTTAAGACATGGGAGGCTATACAAGAAGCAGGCAGTGCATTGGAGGAGGAGGTATATGGTAATAAAGGTGATAGTGATACCTTCATTTAACAAATATGCAGTGCTAATTGTGTAAACATGGGAGAACTCTCAAATCTTCTCATCATGTGTGTCACACAATTGAACTATTTTACAGCCTAATTCGAGATTATACAGTAATAATGTTCTTTTCTATTGGCTACTTGACAAGCAGAGGCCAGGGCTGTCTATCAAACAGAACTGTTGTGCCAGATTGTATCTTGGCGATAAGCACAAAAGAGGAGCCAGTCAAATTCTGTTTACATATTAATCATTGAATCAGATTCAGTTCTGTACCGCAGACATTTCCTTAACTGGTAGCTGTAAAGGGGAGGGAAGCAAAACCCTGTTTGTACTTGGGTGGGCCATGGTTTAAACAAAGTGATTCTTGCAGGAAGCTTTTCTGAAGCTCCAGGTCAGGTTTTGCAAGTGTACCCATGAGATCAGGCTCCCATTCAGAGGGATTTAGGCAGCAGTAGCTTTTCTCTTTTATCATTACTAAACTCTTTTCCCCCTTTTTTTCCTCTCAGGTTGGGAGAGATGCATTGGAAACTGTCAGGATTCTGACACCTTAGCTGATTATAGAGCTTTATTTGTACTTTTGTGTGAACGTGATGTTAACAACTACTGAGCAAAATGAGCATGGAAACCAAATTCTGGACAGGTTTGGTAACATAAAATAGAAGACACTGTTTTCCCCACTCTGAAATATACCCAACGGTTGGTATGAATTTACTCTGTGTCACTCAGTTCTTAGTCTCATATCCCAAATTCTTCTCCCCTTGTCACCACAGTGCATAGCACTGTTCCCAAAATCAAGGTCTGAAATCCTGGCTTCAGTGAAGGTGATGGAGATGCCAACTTCAGGTCGGTGCAAAGCGATGTTGCTTTAGACGTGCCTGGTGAGTCTGGGCTGTTAGTCTCTCCAGCCCCAAATCCAGCTTTGAGGAATGCTCAGTGCCAAATTGCTCGAGGGAAGAAAACGACATTCTTTACTGCCCAAAGAGGATGTTTCCCTCCAACCTCCATCAGCCCATGGTTCATTTCTGTCACAAAGCATTAGGGTTTTCAGCCTTTCTAAGATATTTATCTTAATCCTAGCTAGGATGTCCTCATTATTCACATAAGCATCTAAATTAAACTATTTTATATCATAGTAAGCCCTTAGCCAGTGGGATATCTTGTGGCAATCAGTTCCATAGGTTAATTATGAACTTTGTAAAAGAATATTTTCCTTGTTGCTGTTTAGATATGTTGTTTTTCCACATTGTTGCATTAGGAGAAGAGAAAACTAGGAACAGGCAATTGATCTCCTCTGTAACTTTCATTAACTCTCTCATGTCCCCTGTTTATTTCTCTTCAATAAACCAAGCAGCCCCAATCTTCCCAGTCTTTTCTTCTACCACTAATCATTTTTGTTGCCCCTTTCTATTTCAGCTTTATGGCTCTTTGAGATGAGTTGAATGCAGCCTGGTACAGCATTTCAGACAAGATACACCATCCAGTAATTCAGTGACGTAGTATTTGAAGTAGTAATTTCCATCCTGTTCTTTATAGAGTCCAACAACAGATTTACTCATCTTTCAACTGCTACTTCCACTACTTTGGCTTTTGCATGGAGTTTTCCAGAGTGGCACATGTTTCCTCCTCTTTCTCCTTTCCCCAAGTGGTTAGTTAATTTACAACCTAGCCCCGTGCATGAGTTTTGAGAATTACTCATTCAAATATGCATTACCTCGCATTTATGAACAGTGAGTTTCATCTGTCTCCGTGCTGCGCATCTGGCAAAGGTTTCTAAGCTTTTGCAATCACAAGTAACCTAAATATTTTTTCACCCTGTGCAAATTTTGTCACCTTCCCCTCTCTTTTCCATAATGCTAATGAATATCTTAAGCAACACCAGTCCTAATCCTGACTGCTGAAGCACTCCATGGTGAGCCTTTTAGCAAGCGAGCGATCAACAACTCCTTTCTACCCTTTTGTTTCGGTCTCTGCCTGTCTTTGTTTAACATATAGATTTCTTTCCAGGCATTGCTATTTCTAAGTGTTCTGCTGAGAGCCCTTCCACAGGGTGTGGGACCAAATATCTAACTCTGACCTCCGATGTCCAGTGATACCCAGCACTGATGCTCTCATCCAGCATTCGCAGGGCTGTTAAGGCTACAAACAGGTCAGCTCCAGTGCAGAGAAGTAGATTTGATTAGGAAATAGAGATGCAGGTACTGGGAGACTTGACTCAGCCTTATCTATATTCCTCCAAAAAAGAAAAAGAGAGGAGGGAGAGACTGATTTATGTTGCTCACTGAAAAGAGGCTATTTTTCCTTTCCCACCTCCCAGTTTAAGCCATGGCTTTCAAAACAAAACTGCTGCCCAGTCAGGGTAAGTGGAAATATATTGCGAGGCCCCTTGCAGTAAGACTGATGGTTTGCACTCAGGTTCCAGGAGCAAAACCACTAAAATAACCTTGCTCCCACGGCTGTTATTTGAGTTTGCTTTGAGCCAGTTGGTCGCCACCTTTCACAAGAGATGGTTGACATACCCACGGTGCTGCCTGCAGCTAATTGCAAAGTATTTGGCACTGAAATGTGCATCATACAGTGATTATTATTATCATCATCACCACGTCCGTTTCATATTTGAATGTTGCTGGAACAGGGGAAACAATGGTCAGCCCTTGCTTTGTTCTTTTTGCATGATTTTAATGGCCTGGGTTCCGTTACAGCACTTATGGTAACTTGAGTGGGCTGTAGTTTGTTCCAGTTACTGAAATTAATTCTCTTACAGCTCTTTTCTCAAATAGAGACATGTTCAGCTTGTGAATAGGAAATTGAGGCATGGAGAGATTGCAGCTGCTCCCAGAGAAGGCTTGTGGCAGGCAGAGCATTGCATTGAAACCTTCTCTCCCAAGTCCTAAGGAGAACCGGCTCTCTACTTTTGAGCTGTTCATCCCCATCCCAGGCTGAGCTATCCGACATGGCTCTCTGAATGCCACGTAAGTGCAGTTCAGCAGGATCTACAGCAGGGCTTAAAGATTAACGTGCCAGGTCTGATGGGAGGAAGCAGAACGGGGTAAGGACGTGGCAGTGTGCATTGCTCCCCTGTTGTTCACAAGTCCCCAGCCATCAACCCCTCTCTGTGCTCAGTTCCCCGCATGGGCCCTGGTTCCTACACTCGCTCCATTGTGTGCTTGAATGGTGGCTCATACCTTAAAGCTGTTATTTTCAAGTTTTAATAATATTTTACAACTCATTTCCTGTTTCTTAGCTGACAGCCTTTCCAAAAGTAATCTTTGTCAGGTACTAATTTGGGTGATGACCACTTGATCTACATTTTTGGTGGGTAATTACTGAGTCAGAAGCGAGCAGATTTGATATCCCCTGACAGTCAGTGTGGCAGGCGTTCCCACTACCCGCTCATTAGAGATTCACTGGTAGTGAAATGCCCTGAATTGTGTTGCTCCTCTCAGACATCAGGAAAAATCTGTCTGTTAAGTACCAGAAGTTACTACTTATGTTTATTTTGTCAACTGACACAGTCCAAAATGACAGCAGCACTTTGAATGCTAACTTTCTTCTGTAAGGCTAGGTGCTTTGGTATGGTAAAGCTATACATTCCTATAGCTTCTGAAGCTGGATAAAGTCCTCTGTGTGTGTCCTCTGACAAATCTCTTCTACAGACATGTTGGTTTACAGTGATAAGTGAATCTCAAAAGATTTGGAGGTCTGATTTGGAAAAATGCTGATAAGTTCACAAACTGATGCTGAATTCCTGCAAACTACAGGAGCCAGATTCATTGGGATGCTCTGGCAGCTTTGCTTCACTCTGGTGATGCAAAGCAGCTGCAAATCCGGATGTGCTGGCCAGTGGAGCGAGGTTTAGGCTGCCTTATGTTGCCAGGATAGCCAGAGCACACCAGTGAGTCTTGCCCCCTGCATTGCTTGTGTACATGGCCTTGGGCTGGATATCTCATGAGGAAAGGGGCTATTCTGAAATCATCAGCACAGCTTGCGTCCTTGCATTACTTTGGCACAAAGCTCTGCTTCCCCTAAGACCCTGTGCAAAAGCGAGCAAAAAGAAAACATAATGTGGGAAGAAATAGCCAGACTTCTCTTCAGATGTCACAGAGATTCAGATTTATTTTGAGTTTTAGGAGAAATGTGGGAAAGGGATATTTGCCAGATTCTTGGCCTCCCCATCTGGCTTCTATGAACTACCTTTTTATTCCCTCTTTCCCAATAAGTTTCCCCAAATCATGGAGATCAAGTCCCCCCAGCAACTCTCCCGAGAACCAGCTGAAGTAGGTTGCAAATCCACATAAAACCTGATCTTTGTTTTTCTGAACCAAGCAGCAGCTGGTATAGTGCCGAGCTTTTCCCGTTTGCTTCCAAACTATCTAAAGATATCCAAGTTATTTTGAATGTGACAGCGTACCTGAAGAAATTCTTTTCCTGGAGCCCTCAGAAAAGCCTTTTCTGCCTCTGTCGTTTACATCTTATTGCACAATGTGAGGCCCTTCATGTTTGTAAATCCCTGTTCAGTTAGGCTCTTTCTTGACCACTTGTGTGCACTGACTGTCCACCCTTTCTGCTTGTTCCCTGTGCCTTGCTTGTAGTGACATAGAATCATAGAATAGTTGGGGTTGGAAAGGGCCTCAAGATCATCCAGTTCCAACCCCCCTGCCATGGGCAGGGACACCTCACACTAAACCATGGCACCCAAGGCTCTGTCCAGCCTGACCTTGAACACTGCCAGGGATGGAGCATTTACCACTTCTTTGGGCACCCTGTTTCAATTTGAACCCATCACTCCTTGTCCTATCACTACAGCCCCAGTGAAGTGTCCTCCCCAGCATTCCTATAGGCCCCCTTCAAATACTGGAAGCTGCTCTGAGATCTCCACGCAGCCTTCTCTTCTCCAGGCTGAACAGCCCCAACTTTCTCAGCCTCTCTTCATACGGGAGGTGCTCCAGCCCCTGATCATCCTCATGGCCTCCTCTGGACTTGTTCCAACAGTTCCATGTCCTTTTTATGTTGAGGACAACAGAACTGCACACAATGCTCCAGGTGAGGTCTCACAAGAGCAGAGTAGAGGGACAGAACTCTGGTGACAGCACTGAGGACAGTGTCTTCAGTGTTTAGTAAGTGGCTCTTCAGGTTTCTTTTGAACAATATTGATTAAACACGTCTAGTCTCTTAATGTGATTTAAATACATAGGGTGTGTTGTGCAGTCCCTCCACAGAGAGGACACAAAACCAGTCCCCAAGAATTCCATCAGAATTCATTAGGGTTTTGATAAATTGCAACTGCTAAGAAATTGTCTCCCAGGACTTGGAAATTAGTCAGTACTGAAGAGTACAGATGTCAAATCACCTAAAGAGGGTAACACTGAAAAATACTGGCTGGGAGAATTGTCTGCTGTGGAAGTGTGGAGAAAAGGGTTAGAAAGAAGAAGGAAGTCCCTTCAAGAAGGGGTTGGACCATCCCAGTGATGCAGCTTCACTTTCCTGCACTTGTAAGGTGCTTTCTGATGGGGGGTGCACATACAGAATGAGTGGGGAGAATATTAATTTCAGTCTCTGAATTTGATTTCAAGGTTTGGATTGATTCCGTCTAAATACATTGACTTTGAAAGATCTCCAACCATTTATTTCTAAGTGGCATTTAAAAAAGTATTACCCTAGATTAATCTAGTGAGTAGTATTGTAAGTGCCAGAGTTTATGCTTATTACACGTATTGAACAGGTTCCAATCTCTCATAGAGAATAAATGGTGGAAATAGGAAGAAAACTCTTCTGGTTCTTCTGAACTGTATAAATCACTTCCTGCATTGAGCACCGTCGATACGTGGCTGTATTGGATGAAAAGCGTGCACAGATCTATACCATTGGCAACGTGATTATCATTTAATTGTGAAAACTGTGTGTATATCCCAAATATCTAAACATCATAACGTGTGAAAAAGGGCACAACTGCTTGGCAAAATGAGCCAGTGCTGAGTTTAGAGTTCATCTTATCAGATCCTTTTGGACCCACTTCAGAACAGGAATGCTCTGGCATAGCTGCACCGACCATGATTCAGATCCACACTGACCCTTGCTGATAGTTCTGTGTGTTGTGTTGATAAAATGAAGGTATTTTCCACCTTACATGATATGCACAAATGAATAGCTTCAAGATAGACTCTCTCTATAAAAGAGACAATAAAAGTTCATTCTCATGTTCTCTAAAATGACAATGGTTCAAATACTGCAGCTTCCCAAATTTAAAATCCAGATTTCTGCCATCAAAGACTTTAGCAGCAGTCTGCTCCATTTTGTGTTTATTCTGTAATTCTGAAGCTTTGAGGGTGTTTGGATGTGAGATTTTGCTTTGATTTTTTTTCCCCAAGACAGCAACCACTGCCTATTTGCATTTGGGATTTTGCTTTTGAACCTAAAATTGGATTGGAAACCCAAAATTCGAGATTGAGAAGACTGATGTTGCCAATGGCAGAAATAATTGCCAAGAGTAAAGCTGATCCAGAATTACTTTTGGATTCTGGCCACTGCAGAATTCCACAGGTTCTTCTATTTGCTTGAGAGAGATCAGGAAACCGCTGTTGTTATTTATATGGTATTTCATAGAAAGTTATATGAAATAAAAATGTGTAAAAGGGAGAAAAAGGGGAAAAAGTGTGGAATAAAACCTAGGTGTACTTTGTGGACTAGACTTGTTCCCCATTGATACCTGTGAGAGGGAAGTCACTCTGGGTGTAGTGGAAATTGTCCGTCAGCAAAACCTCTTCCTAACACAGAGTTTAGTTGGAAAGTAAGTGTTTGCTCACTGTATTTTCACATGCTTCAGCACCTCCTGGTTTAGATAAGGGAGAGGGATACTCAAGTAATCTGGTATTTCTGACCCTGCCAGAACAAGGAAGTCCTGAAGCCCTCGGTCCTGAAAGGTTATCTGGAATGAACAAAACCTTTTCTGATGTTCATTCAACTTGCATCATCGTTTAAATCTGATTAGTGTTGCCAGTAGTGACTATAAGAACCTAATCTCTCTCAGTTACGTCTATAAATGTCTGTGCAATGCAAAGGGAGAAGGAATTCTTAAAATCCAAGGAAATATCAAACGTAACTCTTCTGCCTTTATTTGGCATGGTGCTATTTAAGTGTGTTTATTAAACCAAAGAGATGAAAAGGTGTCTGAAACAATACTGGCCTATAATATAGTCTCAAAAATTGTACTGCGAAATTCTGATTTTGCATACTTAACCTCCCTATGTTCATCTTTACTGGAATAACTCTAAATCAACTTCCACCTTCTACCCTAAAGGCTGTAATTTCATTATGTTATCTTGTTATCTTTCCCCCCCACCCCGTCCCCGCATCCCCTTCCTGCTTTGTTCCCTTGTACAGTTATCCAGTATTCAGGAAAGCATTTAAATACTCACTTGATTCCACGGAAGTCAATGAGACTCAAACATGTGCTTAAGTGCCTGCTGAATTAGGGCCCTGATTTGCATCATAAATACATTGCCACTGCTCTGGAGCGGTTGTAAGGCTCAGGGCTGGCAGCTTTTACCACTGCTCTGCCTCTTGCAAACTTTATTCCTCTCATCCTCTACTGCTGGCATGGGGATGAAGGAGCAACCAGGCCATAGCAGGTACCTTCTTATCCCTCCTGGAGCACATCCAGGGTCACAGAGCTGATGGCACTTCTATACCCATAAGAAGTTCATCCCTTCTGAGGAGGGCAAGAAACCACACCATACTGCAGCACCTTTAACCAACACCATACTGCAGCACCTTTAACCAAAACCATACTGCAGCACCTTTAACCACATTTAAACAAGTTACAAGATTACTTGAAGGTAACAGCCAGGTAACATAACCCATAAAAGTAGAAATGATTTACAAATATTTAACAAGGAAAAAACTAATTCTGTGGCTCCTGTCACCGTGAGGGCAGGCTTAGAAATGGTCTGATCAATATGGGAATGTTCGCTGTAATGCAGTCTGTCAGCTTTTTAACCAACCAAAAAAACTTCAGCAAGTCTATAAACAGAATTGACCCTCTCTCTGCTGAATCCTGCTTGTGCCAGCACTATTTTTTCTTCTCATTATGTTCCATATTAGCAGTTGTCTGTCATGGGGTCTTGTACAAACTCTCTTAAAGAAACATCTATTCTGCAGCCAAGGGAATCTGTCTCCAAGCATGGGAGCTAGAAAGTGCCTAATGAAAACAGTAAGGGTTTTAGCCTGAATTCTAGTTTAGACCCTGAGCAAGTCTTAGGAGCTTCAGGAGAAAAAGGTTTGTGCTGCTAAGGCTAAAGGAAAAGCACACACAGGTAAAGTGAAGAGTATGTTTAATGTTTTGCTACACAAGGCTTATGTTTCATAGAATCATATAACAGTTAGGGTTGGAAAGGACCTTAAGATCATCAAGTTCCAATCCCCCTGCCATGGGCAGGGACATCTCACACTAAACCATGCCACTCAAACACTAAACCATGTTTTACATTTGCACTATTGCTAGCTGATAGTAGTTTGGATATATATTTATATATCTTTATATAGTATATATTCTATTTAGAGTGCGTTCAGAGTCTCTAAAGAGAAACTGATTTTCCCCAGAAGAGTCTGTGTGCAGTAGCTTGGTGGTGGTGAGTATCATGGCTCCTGGATGCACAGAAGATGGAAGTTTTGAACCCTTTCTGCCCACCAGAAACTACTGAAATCTGACTACACCACAGAGTGCAGGAAATTATTTTCTTATGAGATGCATATGTTTTAAAAGAAGCAACATTGCCATGTATTTTACATGGGTTATTAAATAACTGTATAAATTTAATGATTCAGATGTTTTGCATTATAACCTGGCATCTCAGGAGGCATGAAAATAGCACAGTAGGAAAATGTCATTGCATACTTCATAGGCAGAGCTGTTAACAAATGGAAATCCTTTTATAACTCTGTAAGAGATCCATCTTTAGTCCCCTGCCTGTCTCAACCTTCCACTGGTCTTCTGATGTGAATAAACTGTGACTAACGTGCACTAGTAACAAGGCTGTTGGAACTGCCAGAAATCTTTACTTACTTTGGAAAAGAAAATAACATAAAAAAGGAAAACCTCCTCTCTAGTTTGCAATTAGTAACAGCTCAGGAAAATGGGAAGAGCACTGATTTAGCATTCACCTCAGAGAGCAGAGGGAGCACATCACCGTCCTTTGATCCCTTGAAAAATGGATACTTTCTAACCTGGGAAGTTTAAGCACAGATCATCAATATTTTGGTGCATAAAGTGCTTGGGTGGGTATTGCACCCCTTGATTTGTTGCTTGTTAGATGAGTTTTGGTTGGTTACAGCATTATACATCGTAGTAACTTTATTTATTGCCACTGTCACAACAAAGCAAAGCTGCTATTATGTTATAACAAACTAAAGCTACATTTTGAAACCGTCACATCTACCCAAACTACAGTGCTATAACACCTAATTTACAGTTTATTCCAATCTCCTGGACACAGGAAATATAAAACAGTGAAAAAAAAAAAAAAGGATTTCATTGGCTCATCCCAATAGAAATCCTTTCTGGTTTGGCTGTTCATCATGCAAAAAGGGAAGCAAAATATATTGTTCATAGTGTTTTTATATGGTAAGTGCACAAATATGCAATCTACATATTACTGCAGTACTGTCAGGCCAGTTTATCAAATACCCTGTGAGCCCCTGGCCGGAAGAATGCATACCCATAGGTCTGCTAAAGGCTTTTGTTCATGTGAGCTAATACATATAGAGAATGTTAAAGTATACAGATGAACATGACTGTGTGCCACAAAGTATAGGACCAAGCTGTTGAGGCAGTGAGATGAGAATAGGAGGCAGACGTGAACTCAGCTGAGGTATTTGCTGAACTGAATCAAAGCAGGAGTTGAAGTTTGTAGCTAAGTTCTCCTCATTTTCTTACTGTGAATCCCAGCGCAGCAGAGCAAAGCATAGAGACTCATATTCAGCTCACTGCTTAGGAACCCATGTATGCTTAGATGGCATCAGAAGGCTCATTAATGTTGACCAGGGTTAGAACTGTTTTGAGTTGGAGCCTGAGATGTCAACTGCAGGGATTGGGCCCTATGGAAGGACCTGTGGAGGGATGAAATGAGTTTTGAGAAGACAGCTGGGAGGTTTTCTCAACTCCAGGCTTTTTCCCTAACTATAAAGCACAGACATTACATTACATTCCCACCAGGAAACTGTTAGGAGCTGGAGGTGTTGAGTAGGTTGTTTAACTGGGGTGTTAATGGTCAGTCTCAGTCCTGGGTAAAGGCACTGCTATACCATTTTACTGTGGGTTTTTTGCATGCTGCCTCAGCTCTGGTTGATCTTGCAGTCTTTCATTCGGAGGCATTTGAAAGGGAGCTCATGGACAGTACATTGGATATTTAACTGTTGGTCTGTGTCTGGAAAAGTTGGCAACAGGAGCTTGAGAAATAATTTGCAGTTAATAACTTATTTCATTTTTTCCCTTGATTTCCCCCCCTTCACTTGTTGGCAGATAGTTCTGCAGACTCATAAATTTGCTGTAAATAACTCCTAAGAGCAGGAAGCACTACAGCATGGCTTGAAAAACTCCGAGTAGCAAAAGAATGTGACAAATTCAGTAGCTGAGCCATCAGGATACAGAGAGCAGGTATCAAGCTGTGCCATATGTACAGTCACGGTTGGCTTGGAAAGTCTCCTCTCGTAAAACCAAATTGTTCCACTAGGAAGTGAAGCCAGGAGCCTTTTGCCTACAAAATTAAATTGTTCTCTCTCTTTTTTTTTTTATTCTGAACCAATTGCGTTTTTTGTTTTGTTTAATGAAACACCAGGCAGAATCTCATTTTTCTCCTCTAGGTGTACTTGTCTCTTTCTTCTTATTTCACCCCTCCCCTGCCCTCCTTCCACCTAGGGGCTCATGGAAAAATCTCATCTTCTTTTTAGGCTATTTATCTTTTCCTCTCCAAAACAGTGTCCTCTAACCCTCGCTGTCTTCCACCAGTACAAAGTTGGACAAGTAAAGAGAAATGGAAGGGGGACCTAAAGGGAAGTTGAGGACTTGAACTACCTAACAGTAACCAGGCTGCTCACTGACAGAGTCCGGCTGAGCCTAGCTCAGGAAGAAATAGCTTAAACAGGCAGAAGATGAGATTCTTCATTTCCCTGAGATTAAGCATTTAGACTGACAACTACACTAAACAGTATATAAGGAGGTAGGTCTGCTTATTGTAACATAGCAAAAATGGAAGAGTCATCCATATATTAAACTCCCTTTCTCCTTATAAATCTGAATCTCCCTTTCAGAGCCTACAGTGTCTGAAGATGGGTCATATTTTAACATTTTCCCCTTCAACACCATTCTTCTGGGCATTAGTCTCCAAGCATGTGAAAGGCAGCACTGATAGGATTTGGTGCCTTCACTTGGTCTTAATGCACAGTTTGGATTGATCAAAATTAGAGAAGATCACATTTCTTGCTATTGTAGGAGCAGAACTATTTTGCCAATGGCAAATTATCACACCCAGTCCTCTAAGGCTCCTGCTGTGCAATGCCTAGCAGGTATCCTTCCTAAGGAATCCTGTCCAGCTATGGAAGCTACCAGCTTCAAGGATAACATGACAGGATTTTTCTGCAGCTTTCTGCACAATGAAGAAGTAAAGCTAGGATGAATAGTATAATATAGTCATGGGCTTTGCACTCCTGTAATGTCCCTCATGATGAGCATATTTTTCCCAGCATACAGTTTAGTTTGAAGACTGTATGTGAAGTGAAATTGGTTTAGGTGTGTTCTTGCTACATTGCTGCACAGCAACAGACACTTCCATTAAACAGCTTCATCCCTGGGGTTTTTGGCAACCCAGTATTCAAACAGCCTTGAGACATACGGTCTTAGAATCAGAGACAGGATCAATGCAGAATAAGTATCTGTAAAAACTCAACAGTGCTGTTATTTCCTGTTCTTAATGTAGGATGAAACCAACAACATCTCAAATAGGTGCATTGTGCCGCTTGTCTTTAACTGCTGGGGACTGACCACTGTGGCACTTCTGTACTCCTGGTGATGTAGGTAGGCTAGATAACTAAATCCTACCCTTACTGCTGGAGATGAGAGGGAAGGAATCTCTGGGTTTGATGTTTTCTTCTCTCACGTGTCTGCAGACCCTCCATGTTCATTCTGGTGTTAGCCAGGGTGCACTGGAGAGCATACTCAAGGGGGCAGCCCTTCCCCACACAAATGTGCCATTGGGGACCTGGTCTTTGACAGGCAGCAGGTTTGTGAAGGGGAAACTATCAGAGGTCAAAATGGAAGATTATTTTCTGAACGGAAGTTGCTTAGCGTGAAGAAAAGCAGAAGGAGAATCAGGGCCACACACACAAAAAGAATAGTGTAGGCAAGTGAAAACAAGACTCATGGTTAGGTGGAAGCTGGGGTTGATCTCATCTCACCATGTGAGGATACAGGCTGGCATACAAAGCCTAGAATACCTTTTCCCACTCTTTAACAAGTTTAATGGTCCTGGGAACTAAAGCAGAAGCAGAACCCAGTAAGAAATGTTTTCACCTTAAGTATCCATCCGTGAGGGAGTTCCGACATACCGACCTGTGCCATTAACCAAATTCCCTGCCTGTGAATGTGCTATCTTCCTGTAAACGAACAGCGTATCTGGTGTTCAGGCTTACCCTGCCCTTTACATGTGGTCAGTCAAATCAGTACCTCATAGTACGCTGAACTGAGATTTCTTTATCTCTACATGCTATGCAGAATATTCCTGTCTTGTAGCAGGTGTAGCAAAAAGTAGAATTATTCATAACTGCTTAAAGCCACCAAGCAAAACTTGCATGTGTTGCCAGTAGAATTGAAGCGTGGCTTCAATTATTTGTGACACATAAACTGATGGCAACAGCCCCCCCCCAGATTACTGTGGTCTTTCAGAGTGATACCAGACTTTCTTCTGCGATGCAGGGAAAGAAAACAAGGCAGTGATCCAGACTTGTCTGTGCAGTAGGGACTGTGCTCTGCCCCCAAAGGGACCTGGCAGGCAATAGAACAGCATGCTGCTGTCCATCTTTCCAGCTTGGCAGTTCCCTTTGTTACTGTCATGATAATACTGCTCTTCATATAATGTTAGCTCATTTGTGATTTCAAGACGCAAATCAAAGTAAAGCCATTTTCCTCTGCCTTCCTCAGAAAACTCTTTAACCCCTTGTGTTTGATAATCAGCATAAAGGTATGAAGATAAAATGTACGAGATGCTTGTGGTGCATCACTGCCACTTCACAAGTGTCATGGATTTGTGAGCCTGTGTGTGTGTAAGGCAGAAAGAAAGCATATGTATTGCTTCAGCTTTGCTGAGTTTGTGTCACCTCTTACATAAAGTAATACCAAAGAGAACACAACACAGATTACGTTCATCTTGATCCCTGAAAGAACTGAAAGGAATTCTTTCTTTTTTCCTATGTGTATGTGGTCACAACAAAATGACTAACAACACATAGGAAATACTGAGTGTCTTACTAAAAAAACCCTAAAAAGAGAGGGAAAAAATGGGACAAGTAAAATCTCCTAGGAAAAATGTAAAATTAAGGGAAAAATTGAAGCTTGTAGGCAGGAAATAGCCATCAATGTCTCTGACTACTACAATAGACACTAACACCCGGGATGCTCGCTTTTGTTAAGAAGCATCAAATTGTTATGTAATTTAGCAGCCTGATTGGCAAGGCAAATTTGAGCTGAAGGGAGGTGTGTGTACGATTTGTCAGATTCCAGGGATAAGCATTGGAAGCTAATCCTTTTACTTTTCATGCAGGCGTCTTTACCGGAGCCTTTCCCTTCATGTTTGCATTATCTCCAATTGTTGGGGGACTGTATGTATATTTTTTGCATGGATGTGATAAGTTTAATTCATCATTTACCACCCGGATTAAGGCATTGAGGCAGGGAGAGGAATCCTCAGATGTTGGTAATTGTTTTCTGTAGGATGTGTTTCTTTTAAAGTTGGAATAATCACCGATTGAAGCTGGAAGGCTTTTTCCATAGGATTGTTTTTGCAAGCCTGCAAGTCCAATGAAATAGCTGAGGATGAATATCCCAATGAATAGCTCACATGGTGAAAGACATGGTCATCCCAATATACCACTTTTCAGGAGGCTGTGTTAAAAGAAGGCGTTTGGGATATATAGTGCTGTGTATGCTCGCTGTTATTTCCTATGTACAGGACAGGTTTATTGACAGAGATCATCTCTGAGCAGTGCTGAAATCCAGCTCTTTTTTTAGGTGCTAAAATAGCTGAGCTCCTTTTAAAATCTAGAGAACACGGAGCACTTGAAAATGTGCCTGTGAGCTCATTTGGAAGTTTGGGCCATAATGAGAAAGCAATGCAAGTAGCAATAATGTGGCACTTAATTAAACCCCTTTTTGAGTCGAAAGTGTTATGAATTTTGATTCTTAGAGAACTGCAGAAAATGTGCTTTTTATTATGGGACAGCATGTGACATCCACACATCAGCAGACCTCTTGGAAACAATCTGACTACTTCCAAAGTAAACCACTGCTTTACATAAGGAAAATCAGTACCAGCCAACCCAGCAATTCTACACCCAAGTATTTCACATTCTTTCATTTGGAAATGCAAAGCACTTTTCTCAACATGGAATTTCAGTTCTCAAGGACCCCAGTGAGTGTCTGTTGGGGGTTTTTTTTATTTGGTTTTGGTTGTTGGTTGTTTTTTTTTCACTCCTTAGATCAGAGGATCTGCTGTCCATCGAGCTCTTCTTTCCTGAGCTCTTGCATATCGCAGCTAGGCTGAAGTAAGTGTTGAAGATTTGAGAACACAGTGATAGGTTTTCCACTGGTGTCAGAACACTTGCAGCTTCCTTGCAGGAAATGGTTGGGGTTTTCATACATTTCTTCCATCAGATTGCTCCTGTTGTTAAAATGTTTTGCATAAAAGAATGGTGGGAAGTCAAACCCCAATTTATTCCTTAATTATCAACCATGTCAATGATTTAGGTGTCACGCAGACACGAGACAGCCCTGTATCCAGTGCTGTGCAGCTCGTGCCATTGCCTGTTGCACCTGAAAGCTCTCTCCCCTCATGCTTTGGGTTGAATGTGCCATCTGCATTGCGAGTGAAATCCATATCAGTATTTCAGTGTGCTTCTTGCTCTGCAGTAAAAGTCTTTGAAGGGAAAACGTGTTATTAAGTAATATCAAGTTTATTAATATTGTCTGCAGCACATTAGCGTCTGCTCAGTAAGCACTAAACACTGTTACTTTTCAACAATATCCGGTAACAAATTTAAGTGAAACTTAAATTCATACTTGATAGGATCCCAGTTCAGGAGGGGGTTTCAGTCTTATTTTCATTATACCTCAGTGTATACCTTGCTGAAAAGTGTTTTTCATCCCCATTAGACAAATACACTCGGAATTGTTGCAGTTGTATGCCACACATCAATACCTGCTTGTTTCCTTTCTTATTAAAAATGTGATGTGCATGGAAATCTGGTCGCATCTGAAAGGGTGAAAATGGGTATCAAAGGCAAATCAAAGATTTTATAGCAGAGCACTGGAGCTTACCTTCCAAATTATCACTTCATAAAGCAGACCTACAGAAGCCAAACCCTGGCATGTATTTTCAAATGAAGCCTCTTAGCATGGTGAGGCTACTTTTTGTGACCTGATGGTGATTTTAAATGGAGAGATTTAACTAGAGAGGTTTTCTTGCACATGACCTTTAAAAGGGAAAAAGAACAATGTTAGCATTCAACCCAAACCCTGTAGTCTGTCACTTTGTATACCATATCATTACTAGCAAAATTTAAAGGAAAACTGCACCCATTTTGTTCAGCCTAGCAATACAAAAGTTCACAGGCTAAGAAGCACTTGTCACCATGCTTTAAATTACAAGTGGCATTCGTGAGGAGGTGTCCATATTACTGAAATAGGAACTATCTATTCTCTCTATCTATCTGCGCGTCCAGCTGGGGTGGTTGAGAATGTCTGTCACACACCCTAGTGTGGAAGTGCTACCTGAATCATAAAAACATATAGTTGTCCAAGGAGTACATTCTTGCTTCGTGCAGTGCAGCACAGGATGTGGATGAAAATGTGCTTCCTCTCTTTTGGAAGAAACTGAGTTGTTACAGGATGGATTTCATAGAATCAGCTAGGATGGAAAAGACCTGTAAGATCTGGACTTGGAGTGTCTTAGGAGCACTTTGGTATGCTGGGCCTTTTTTCATGACTCTGCTTTCTGGTTCCTGAATGCTCCCCTTGTTTTAAATCTAGTAATTCCTTAGCCTGTGTGGTTAAGAAAGCAGGTTTTTGGTTGGAATGAAATCATGAAGCAACACAATGACATTTGTGTGAGTATGAATGTGGCCTGAAACAGCAACCTTGTGAGCAGTCACCTACCCCTCATCATCTTGATGGCCTGCTCACTTGGAGCAATCCTGCTGGCCACAGTGTTTTGAAGCAAACTTTTTGCTTCCCATCTACTTCTTTTTACTTAGGATAAGTCATTGTATGTATGGGCTCTATACAAATCAGGGTGATGTGCTATTAAATATCACAAATGCCAAATAAAACTCTGACCCTTTCAGGCAGAATTCACAGTATAAGTGATGAAGTCAAAGTGCATCAGGGAGGAGGATGCCATGAGTTATTAAAGGAGCAATGATTGGAGAAGCTCATTGCTTTAAAGGGAGTGAAATGAATGACATGCAGGTAAAACAACACTGTGCTACAAGAGTTGCCTAGCTTTGATGTTCTGCTCATGAAATTTGTAGTGTAGAACATCAGAATGATGCACATTGACCCTCTGGAGTTTATTGTAGTTCATCTGTAGCCCCGGGTTCAGCAAATTGCTAAAAAGGGGGCAAGTGCATAGCTCACCATGACTAGGGCCATATGTGCTGGGAAGAGGTGTGACCTCTTGGCCAGCTGACATGGAAGAAAGAATATCAGGCTGCGGATACCATTTGGAAACCCAAGAACTGCACCACCTTGACATAAATCCAGATAAGCTAGAGATGGGCTTTGGGCAGTTCTGCTATAAAGTGTGCTCATAAAAATGAAGGCCAGTGTCCACAGTGGTGTATTGGTTCAAACTTCTTTAAGTGCTTTTAGGATTTCCACTTTTGGAAATGGGCTGAATCATGAAAAGCAAAGTGATGTATTAGCAAGCTGGTATTGAGACACTGATTGCTGCATTTGACAGCATTTGCGAGACCTGTATTGAGGAAGCTTCGTGGAGAAGACAGGGTATATGAGTTTATCACTTGTTCAATATTGTTGCAGAGATCTATACAAACTGTATACAAATAGTGTGTAATTAGCTAGTACTTCATCAGGGCTGAGTTGCGCTAACCCCATTAAGGACAATGAGTGCTGGCTGATTCTTGTTGCTGAGGTTCTTGTCCCAGTGTGTCCTTTCATGGGCTGCCCCTTCTCAAAGCCAGCTGGGCACCAGTTGTCTGTTTAATCTAATGCAGATGTGTTAAAAAGATGTGTTCTGCTGACACTAGGCTTGAAATTTCATTATAATTAGAAAACTATATATATGTGTATATATATATGTGTATATATATAATTATACTGAAAGTACTTTGGATTAAGATTTTCAGGCAGCTTCCCACACAAACTTTGAGATTGTTGAGCTGAGCAAATCTGGTATCATTTTTCTTTAAACATGTTGCTCCTGAAAACATGAATTCTTTGGAATAATAGGTAAACTGTCCTTGTTGTTCATAAACATCTTATTTATTCGTCTTCACTGTTGTGATAAATTAACTGGGTTTGTTTTATATTTCCCTACAGTTTACTTTAAATAATCCTTCACAGTCTTACTCACCACAAGACCACAGAAGATTCCTTTTTTTAATACCCGGAATGCTGAAATAGCATTTTGAGCACAGACTGTAATGCATAACAAGTGTATAATTTCTTATTGGGAATGCTGTGCAAAAACTTGTTTTCCTATCAGCCAGTCTACATTTTTTGCTTAATTCACTAGAACCCCTGTGTATCTACAGGGGTAATTTATAATTAGAGCTGCAGCAAGCACTATGCTGGAGAGGCTTCGTTCATGGACAAGCCTGTTAGGCTTTGCTCCAGATCTGAGCCCCTGCATGCCTCCATTTGGCCAACAGCCTTCAAGCTGGGCTTATAGTTTAAAGAGGAACTTTTCCTGGCTATTTTGAACTAAACCCCAGCAATCTCCATAAGCTCTGGAGCCCTTTGCAAATGAGCAAGGAGAGGGCTGTGCCTGCCTCTGTGCGTGTGTGTGTTTGAAATTATCCATGTGTATAAAGCAGGGTTCTGTGCAGTTTGGTGCAGGAGGTGGTGTCTTTTATTCTGCTAAGCATCGTGCACATTTATGGCACTATATAAATAATAGTAATACAGCAGTAATCTAAGTCGTTCCATCAAGGTCTCATACTCCAAAGATTACCCCCATGATTCTGAGTTTTAAGAGCATCACATTGAAGGGGAGAGGAGGAAATAAGAAGCCAAATTCTGCACTTGTGGCTGATTCAGCAGTTGAGGGTGAGCGTGGCTTTGCATATGACCAAAACTTCTGCGTGCTCCCAAAGGAGCCTCCTGATGTTGCTCATTATTTTTCTTGTATCTGTTTCTACCACAAAACCACAGAAAAGGAAGAGTGGTCAGAGTGCAGTGAGGGAGAAATTAGCGAGATGAGGCACGCAAATGACGTCAGGTTGTTACTGCTGAACAAATAAGAGACTTTCAGATTTACATTCAAAGCGCCACAGGCTGCTGAAGTTGGAGGAGGGCTTCTCAGTGATTCCATTAGGCCAGTTGCTAAGTCATTAGATAATACTACTACCACGACACTTCCCAGTGTTACTTCTAAGACAGAAGTTGCTGTTTGTTTAAAACTGAAGTCCATTCTAGAGATGTAATATTTTCAAGCATCCTTTTTTTGCCCTCCACTTACTTTTTCTGCCCTTCACCCCAAGTCCTCAGCTTACAACTGTGTGCACGAGATGTCTACATTAACATCCATTCAGCTTTGGCTCCTAAGCTTTACAGGATTTCACAAGGAGAAAGAAATTCTTTGCTGCTGGAATAGCTGTTTCCCTAAGTCACCTTCTTTTCCCTATGTCCTGAATTTCTCCAGGAGTTTCACACAGCTTTTATGTCATTTCCTGATAGGTAGGGAATCATCTGCGTTCTGTATAGCATTTGTCTACTTCTTGAAAACATCAAATTATTGGAAGGCTGATCTCTGAAATGGGAACTAAATATGTAAATGCTTTACAGAATTGCAGCCTTTTGAAGAGAAAAATTGTTGTCTTTAATGTGTAGTTTATGTTTCACTCAATACATAGGCTTAGATTAAATGACTGTGTATGTGTTGAAGAGGAAAACCTAGGAGCTTTCAGGATTCTTAATACGGTCCAATTTGGATTCAGGAGGCTTAGACTTCCCAGTGCTCTTTATTCACCATCAAAAGTAATTCTTATATTTGCAAGTGGCAACAAGGGGAAAAAAAAAGTTAGATTCAAAATAATTGGGTGAGGTGCTTTTCAGAAGAATTAATATAACAAGAGCCGCTAAACTTATTGCACTTAAAAACACAAATAAGAGTGTTGGACAGAAGTTGTCAGTAGGTGGTCTCTTAATATCTCACCAGTTTTGAAGTTATGAAAAGGAGCAAGACTTTTTGAAATCTGGAAAAGAAAGAAAGAAAAGCTAGAAACCGAGTGAAAGAGCAGAGTCGCAGCACCGGTGACCCGAGAAACCTCATTGCTCCACTTATACTGGCACAATGTCATGTTCTCAGCCACTCCATCACCAGCAAGGGGAAAAAAAAAAGCTTTTCCTTTCCTTTTAGTCAAAGGCAGTGGGTAAGCAGAGCACGCGGTTCAGAGGGTCATTAAAAAGCATCAAAGGAGGCAGCCTCATGATGGTAATAAGACGGCTGCAAGGAAATAAAGTGGGCATTGATCTGCACTATCGAGTGTGACATTTTAACCGAAGCTAAAAGCCAAGAGCAGATCTAGCCCTCTTATTCATCTGCCTGCCTGTTTTAGTAAATTGTCTTTTTTTTCCTCCAACCAGTGGCCTCAGAGGTCACTTCATATTAGCTGGCTTGTTAATACTGAGGCAATCAATACTTAATCAACAAGTAATGGGATTTTGCAGTCATCCTGTATGATCTTTCAATAAAGCCCCGAATCTATCTCAGCCCATTCAGAGCCTGACTAAAGGTGCACGATTGCTGCAGAGCAGGGATTTGATGGTCTGATGCTCTTAGGCTGATCTGCATCTGATTAAGACACCATGCAGCCACTGTCCTTCACCCTTTTGTTCCTTTATCCCCGTATAATGTAGCATGGCACAGAAATTCGTCATCTTAGCTTTTAGATGCAACAGCAAAGGAATTAATATTTCCTGAGTGCGTGATGATCCAGCCTCTTGGTCATGATATGCAACCAAAAAAAAAACAGGGAAGGGGGAGGGAAATTGCAGGAGAGACAGTGACAGGTTTCATGTATTGCCTTAGAAAACACAGTTATAACGAACGGGTCCAAAACAGCCTTTTCATCTCTACCCTCTCCATTCACCTTCCTAAGAAGATATGCTAATGTAACAGACATAGTCACTGGGTATGGCTGTATGAGAATAGGTATTACAGATGATTCACTGAGTCAGGGAAAAAGAAACAAAAGCCAAAACTACAGATTTCTCAAGACATCCATCTCCTTGCAGACCTTCAAGTATGCTGTTGACAAGGCTCGAGGGTAGCACTGGTTTAGGCTAATTGTTTTAGCCATCCTGATGAAACTTCCCTTCTTCTGCCATTGTTCCCAGAAACTCTGTTTGTGCTAATACTATCCAAAGAGGAATCCTAAGCAAATTCACACAGGCCAGTTTCTGCTCTCCAAAACTAGCAAGAAAGGCTGAGAAAGAGACCAACAATACACATACATGTTAGGGACCTGTGGCAAACTTCACCAGCTATTTGGTGCTTCCTGGTTCTTGGACTTAGAAGAAGCATTCACTGAGGAAGGATTTGTCATAAAGGCCATGTGGTGCAGTTCTTGCCATGATTATAATGATAAACAGAGCATATATATTTACAGTCTTTTATATGTGACCTATACACAGGTGAACCTGCCTAAAGCATCTCTAGACTTCAGGGTATGTGTCACATTGAATGATTTATTGTACATGGCATAAAGAATCAGTGGGTCTGTTCAGAAAAAATCATAGAATCATAGAATAGATAGGGTTGGAAAAGACCTTACAAAAGAGGTTGTATTCTTCTCAATTGACTTGTCGGTCTAGAGGAAAAGGGAGATGTATCACCCACATTTTTCTGATTGAGACTATGCTTGGCCACATCATGTTAGCACCTACCTACCTGGGGGACGTGTAAGGGGGTAAGAACGAGTGAGCAAAAGAAAAGCAAAATGCAGTTCTATGTTCAAAGACAAGAGAACAAGCAAGTAAAATAGGAATAAGGGAATACGAGAAAAGATGATTGCTGGCGTTAAACCTGGAGATCAAACTAATGCAGCTTCAAGGGGGCATGTGCTCCTTCAGTGGCAAGAGTGACATGTGGCTGCTGATGGCAAGGGCTATGCTGGGGAGGATCACTGCTCGGGAATATGAACCTGATGTTTGTGCCTTTTTGTTCACGCCATTACTGGCACAAGGCTAACACACAGTCTGCACGTGTATGAAAACAGGCTCTTCTGAGTCACTCTGTGTTTTATTTTTGTGGATACAGATTTCTGGAAACCAAGCCTGTGTTTCCCATTTCCCACTCTTCTCAGGGGCTGTGGAACCAACACAGCTTCAAGCAATGGCCTTTCTTTCAATTCTGAGATGTCATTTTCCCCCATCCTGTTGAATTTGTTTTCTTACACTACCTGCCCATGGGGTGTGCCTGCACAGGCAGCACTGATGGTGTGGGTATAGGGGATGCCTGTCCCATTGAGCAAAGCACAGGAGAGCACTGCATCAGGTGTGAGATGTCCTGGCCACCTTGGTGAATCTCAGGAAGTGCATGCCAGTGGCTGTTGCAGACAGGAGAGAAATAGAGCAGCTCAGATACAGCCTACTCCTATTAGATATATTGAGAAGATACTAAGTTGTCTCTGGAGTATTTAAGTTGGCATTGCTAGTGAATGTAGCTCACAGGTTCACATCCTGTCTTCTAAAACAGATGGAAGAAGAGGACTCCCTTATTTTGGTGGGGAGGCAGACAGGGGTGTGGATGACAGCTTTCTCTTGTGTGAGTTCCCCTTAGATGTTGTGAGTGGCTGGGGCCTGCCTGGAGGAGTTAGGGCAGGGTGGGAAGAGCCTTAGCTCTAGCAGGTTCAACTGCAGGGATTGCTGGGGTGGGCACTGGGTGTGAAACCCATGCAGAAAGTGCAGGGAGCGCTTCACACAGTGGGTTCATTTCCCCTAGAAGCACCAAGTGTGTTTAGCTGTGGCCACGGTTCCCTTTGCACAGACCATTTTTGCTGTGGATAAGTGCCAGAAATGATCCATCCATGGTTAAGTGCTGCAGCCGTTCCCATTTCGGTAAGCACTGAAAACAGGAGGAGGACATTTTTATGCCTACACAAAAGCCAGGATCAACTTGGGCCAGTGTGTGAACAGTGATTGAGTGGTGTTGGGCAAAACCCAGGACTGGCTCACACATCAGTGCGATCCTTTAATCAGAATGAACTGAACTCTCATCTACTCCTTAGCAATGAACAAATAGGCAGTCTGGGATGTTGATGCTATTCTGTTGCATGGATATATGTGTTTGTGCAGAGTGTGGGGGCATGGGTTAAAATTAGAGCTGTGTGAGCCCTGTAGGGTTCCATTCATGATGAGGTTTGCAAACTAATCCGTGTTGCTTGATTTGCAGGGATTGGAAGCAGTCCAAACCTCGTAGGTTTGTTTGAAGGGGTTTGTGTGATGTGGGGATAGGGGCTCCATCTGTACTTGCTCACTTGAGTTTTCCCTGAGCTAACCTTCCCTAGATAAGGCAGGAAGATCACAGGGTTTCATAGTTAATAGGTTCATAGAAAGGAGCCCATGCTTTTGGCTTCACTGGTTGTCCTAACAAATACAGAGTCGTGAATTATATTTCCTTTAAGAAACGATGTTCTCCAGGTAATGATTTACTTGTTCTTCAGTACTAGCACTGCTTCTCTTCCACAGCTGTTTTCTAGGTGGATCTTAGGTTCACAGACTCTTTCTTACCTCCTTAAAAGATCACTAGAGAGACCCTAGGATACTGTTAACTCTCTTATTCTTTGATCCCTGTGGAAGAACTGGGAACACAAACAGTATATTGCTCCTCTTGAAGCTTCTGTTTCATAGCATTTATGTTAACTGGAGCTAATCATCACTTTGATACCAGGACATGTCTCACCTTCTGATGGCAGAATGGGAACCTACTTGGAAATAGCTTATACAGCGGTGGAAGAGTTAGTCAAAGAAGAACCAAGTGAATGATTAAGTATAACAAGTATCAGCTACCAGCAATTCATGTTGATTAGCAACCTATCTGCAAAAATACTAGCTGTAACATTCATTTGAACCTACTTTATATATAGCTCCTGAAATCACTCTTGACCTTGCGTGGGAAGATAAACCTGGTGGCTCTCAAATGGTTGTGATAAAACCAAGAATGTCTTTATTTGGCTAAACTTCCAACCTTCAAATCCCATGCCATGTTGTCATTAATGACTCTGGGCCAGGTTTTCAGAGGTGTTTCCTCCTTTGTGGAGCATCTGCTCAGGATTTGAAGCAGTAGCTGAGCAGCCTTGAATGCAATGTCTTCAGGAGCTAAAGTATCCCTTTCTGGAAGACAGCAATCAGGTAACCCTTGCACATATCTCCTCTGTGTTATAGCTATCTGCTGTAATGACCAAACACATTGATGGATGACACACCTAAATATGAGACTTGTGTGTCTGTGAGCTGGGGCAGGATAGAGGAAGCTGGCAAGTTACACTTTGGGCATGAGGAAAGCTGGAAATTGAACAAGAGATTGCCTCAACAGATGCCTGCCAAGGACAGGTCTGCTTCAAGTTCATGTTGCTGTGACCAATGCATCACTCTCCTGATGCAGTCCTCATCTCCCCTTCTGCAGAGGTGAAGAAGTTACCCCAGGGAGCCCTAAGTGGAGGGAGCACACACTGTGCTCCACCAGCTAAACATGAGCTGCTCTTGTTGCTGAGGGGAGCTGCTGTTTGTCTCCATGGTGGCTTAACCCCTGTGAGAAGTCTGTGGGAGGAAGCTGAAGGTATTGGAGGCCTTACAGGTAAAAAGGAAAGAAAGCTGCTGTTTTTTAGGGTTATCATTGCTCACCAGCTCTGCATCATTGCTGAGTTTGGGGCTGAATCTCTCCTTTCTGTTGGGCCCATGTTTGTCTGTGGCTGAATTGGCCAGACTTGAGTGCTGCAAGTTTAACTCAGAGGATTAGCAATTGCTCTGGACAGTGTTGCTGTTAGCAGGGGGGTTGAACTCTGAATGGGAAAGATCAACAAAGTGTCTCGTATGCATTTTGTAAGCGATGACAGACTACAGCGAGTTACCAGGAGGCTATATTAGGTAGAAATCTTACATGTAGCTTGGAACGGGATGAGGGGAAAAGTGGAGATAGGAAGAATATGTGACTATTTTTGTCCATCAGCCAGATACCTATTGGTCAGTTCGTTAGAGAGGCTGCCTGGAAAGGTCAGCAGCACAGTGAGCTGTGCTGCAAAACATGCCTGGGCTAAACCGAAACACTCATTCCTGCATAAGCCAGGCAATCTCACAACTATCAGCTGCAAGCTGCAGCGTGGACAATGACAATCCTATTCTTGTGTTCCAAACATGTTGCTACTAGTCAGTTCTGACACCTTTTATCAGTTCTAGAAGATGGCCTTGTTTTGTGCAGTGTATCATTTCTTTTCCGCTGGGTTTTGCTAGGGGTGTGCTTCGGTTCAAGCTGTGTGCCTTGCACATAAAGCAAGCTACAGGAGCCTGCTCGCGGGCTGACCCCTTTGCACTGAGACAGGACAATGGCACTGCGACCTGCATTACTCAAATTCCAGCCTTCGCGGAGCTGTCATCAGCATGCCTGGAAAATTAATGTCATTATGCTGTCGCTCCGGGGTTGGCATGGCTGCTTCTCGCCTGGCTGGGAAAGGAAGCCACAGTGGGAAGTGAATACTGTGCCTTACTGCTGCAAGGGAGGGACAGGCACTGCGAGAGCTGATGGGATGTTTGTGAGTTTTGCGCCCTCTCTGTTTTGTAGCATCAGCTTTTGTGTATAGACAGCGCTATCTTTCAGTAGTTACTGCAATCTGTGCTAACTAAGGACTGATTTGGCCACTGTTATTCAATGTGGTGTCGTGACACTTTCCAATTTCCACTGAGCATTATCTTGAACAAGAAGGGCGAGGGTGCAACAGTTTTTCTCCCCTCTTGATTTAAATGCATTTCTTCCAGTGTCCTCCCCTGCAACATTTTTCCTGTAGGGCTTCTTGGCACGAAGCATATTCATACTGTTAAAGCCAGTGAATGGAATCATGAATGTATTTCTTGGCCTTGACAGCAGTAGCACTCAGCGAACTGAATAACTGTTTAACTATGCAAGGGTACTGAGCGTTCTCACATCAGCCTTTCAAGTAACTTTGGGAGCGTGGGTTTATTTGCAGGTAGGTGGAAAAGCTGTGGGAGAGCCAAGGAGTAGGAGAGGAGGGAAGGGGACATCACTGTCCTTTCTTGTTCCGTTGCACCAAGCCAGCCCACTGCTGCCTTTCCTACCCTAAAAGTACTGTGAGGAGCCACAGAGGAACCTTCTTCCTCTGAAATTAGAACAAAACAAGAGGAGACCCATGTGGGGCAGCATGATCTGTCTTGGTTTAGTCCCACAGTGTGATCCCTGCCCAGTGCTGGAAGTTAGCTCTCTGAACATCCCTTGTACCCACCCATTCCCAGATGTCAAGCAAGTGCATCTTTACTTAAATCTCAGTATTTCTCCTCAGAGATGCAGCTGATTTGGGGTTTTCTCCCTCTTTACCCACTTGGGTTTAAGCTGGTAGTGTGAACACTGAAGAGCTGAGAGAACAGTGTAGCTTTCACAGCAAGCTGTGTCCTACAGAATCAGCAAGTAACAGAATCATGCCTGACACAGGGATCTTTCGGGGCAAGGACAAGCATTCAGTGATGGTCAGAACTCCAAAATGGCACTTACTGTGTGACGAAGAAGCTCAGAAGTCTATACAAAAGGTGTAAGACATTGATCAGTATCACCACACACTAACTGCATACATGACATTAGCCAACAAACATCCTCTCTTGGTGTTTTTTGTTGCATCATTTGTTCATTTGCATTATGAATATCCAGATCAGTAAGACCAGATTCCTAACTGTTCATCCTCCTTGTAAGTATCAATAGATTAAGCCTTCTCCCTATGAACATGAGTGAAATAATGTGGACTAGAGAGAAGACACTTTGGTGCACTGGAAAGTACCTGAGCAGGCAGATCTTGCTCTTGCACACGCATCCAGACCTGCACTGTAAGCTCACTCTGCCCAGCAAGTAGTTTGTTTGGCTTTAGCATTGTTGCAGCTACACACGAAGTAACAAAACAACTGCCATAGTGCAGTGACCTCCGTTAAACAGTTATTTGACTTTCTGCTAGTACCTCAGTGAGTCACAAGTAGAAATTGCTCTTTCTGTCCTTTTATTCTTTTATGCTTTCCTTTTTGATTTTAGTTGCTGGCCATCCAGGACTCACTGAAGGCAAAACCACATCACTTCCTGAGCAAACAACCCAAGGGAATGGTGCTAGAGGGGAAGGCTCTGCAGGGGGAGTGGACAAGGAGCTGTTTGGAGCAGATCAGGTGTGTTCTCTGAGGGACCTCCCAGCAGAACAGGGAAAGACAGTGAGTGTTTCAGTGCTAGGAGTGGAGCTGGCCAGGCAGCACGGCAGAGCTGTCCAGCTCAGGATGCTCAGGTGTCTCCAGGCATGCACACGGCAGCTCTTGTTCTCTCCCAGCAGTGACATCCTGTGCCTTTCACACTGGATTTTTGCTCTCAGGAAGAAAAGCACTTCAATATTCAGGGCAAAGCCATGCTCATTTTTAAGTGCATCTGTGAAGAATCATGCTTTTTTAACGTGCTGCTTTGGTGACTGAGGAAGTAGTGCAGCATCTATTTAACTTTTACAGCTCCAAAACCTTTCGTAGGGTCCCATTTTATCTCAGATAACTTCTGCCTGAGCTTCTCTTTGTCATCATGTCTTTAGAACCACTTAATGCTTGCATTGGAAGTCCTTTCCTCAAAGGGAACTTTTGATCGATGACCTATCAAGAGCTACTGCTCTTGGCCTGGGCTAGCTGAGAGATGTGGAAGGGGCTGAACAGAGTGCCTGTGTTTATGTTCCAGGGAAGAGGCCCATCTGGGCTTGCTCTGCCTTGTGCCTTGTGCTCTTCTGAGGCCCAAAATGACAACTTTCTTTCACAATGACAATTGCTTCTGGAGCAAGCAGCCATGCTCTAGCAGTTGCCGCGCCATCACCAATATTTACCTTGCTTTATTACATTACTGTAAGCTTGGGTTGGCTATCAGAGCCAGTTGATGACTTTGACAATTTGGAATTTGAAGGGCTCTTATGAAATTAAACACCGCCTGTGCGTGCCACCCGAGCCTCTAGATGGGCAAGTGAAAATAAATGTTCCAAAGGTTGTACTTTATATAGCCACAGACTTGACCTCTAAGTGCCTTAAAAGGCCTCACATACTTAAAGGTGCATTACCAGGCCTTACACTAATTCACTGTGATAGCTAAAGTGCTTTGTGTATACCACAGGAGACCAGAAGCCCTTGAGGATCCTTTAGAGCAGAGCATGTGGGCAGTTAACATTATTCAGCTTGAATTTTGTATTTGCAGCCAGTCATGAGTGAAAGTAGGGGTAGACTATTTGCATATTGTTTTGGTATAAAGCTGGAAAAATGCTTCCATATGTGTCATTCCTGTAACTTCATCCTGTGTGTTTCTTAGATGCCTGGAAAAGCCTAAATAAGACACAGGGGTTTCTCCTTCTCTTCTTCTTTTCTCTTGCCTTCTTCTCCCCACTGAGACTTTCTTGGGAGCATTCATCCCTCCCTCTCTTTAAGTTTGCTGCTCTAAGCAGGAATACTTGAGACTGATTTTAATTCTTAACTAGATGGACATGATTTATTAATTCACATTTGAAATAACAATTGCAGTCGGAAGGAATCAGCTGAAAGCTTTAATTACATTGGAAAATCTGCTTCAGTGTAGCATGGCCCCATCCAGCTTTCCGAATGCATAATTATAATCATTTTTTAATACTGATATCTGAAAAATTGGGATGGAGACAACACTTTTCTGGTTACACTGCTTCAAAGCAATGCCTAAACCAGAAGTAAGGCTTCAAATACATCATTTCTTACTTGCTTGATAGTGCCCAGCTACATATGGAGACTCATTGTGCAGGGGTTGGCCTTGGTGTTTTGAGTATTATTTTTACATGTGAGCCAAGAAGCAGTTTCTGTGCCCAATTCCAAGGCAAAAAAAAAAGAGATGTTAAACTGTGAATGTGCACTGGCATGTGAGCTGAGATTAGGTAATTTGGGATCACTCCATCAAAATCACGTATGGGCTTTTGAGACTGGGAATTCATTCCTGTTCAAACAGTGACCAAATGGGGAATGAGGAAAGTAAGATGAAGGTAATTTAAATAAACCAAAAAAAAAGCAAACCCACCAAACTTCCTGAAAAGCAAAAATGCACCGAAGAATAAGAAAGAAAACCCAAAGCCCTTCCTTTCTCTAATCTTGAAATTATAAGACAGTTGAGAGAGATATTGGCCCACTAGACCCAAATGAGGTAACACATGAGCACTTCCAACTATGACTGCAATTCCTGTCACCATTCTCTTAAGACTTGAGTATTCTCCTTCATTCTGTGTCTGTCTTCACTCCATATTTGTTGTTTTCTGGCCATCTTTTATCTTCCCCGTGACCTTTTTGCCCTCATTCTGTTATCTAGGTTACCTATTCAATAAGTTCACTAGTAAGTTCACTATAAAACTGGTACTAGTTAAGGAAAACTGCTGTAAAGTCAGTCCATTGAGAGGTGATCCAGACTTTATTTTTGAGCTTGAGAAACCGAGAAAGTCTGTGCAAAGTAACTTCAAGATTTGGGTTAAAAAGGAAATCCAAAATTGCTCCAAGTCCTTGTACAGAACTGTGATTTGGCCAAAAATTGATCATAGCCCTGGTCTGGCTTTGGACATAAAACCAAGGGTTGGAGGTGCCTGGAAGAGGTTTGTGTGTTTTCAGTTGTGAGTATGGATGTGGTAGAACTGAAGTAAGGTCCAACTGCCAGGGCAGAAAGCTAGGAGAAGATCCTGCTAGTTAGCAAGGCTGGGATCCTACTTCATGACTTATGCCAAGGCCTCTGGCAACCTTCTCTTGCTAGTAATTTCCATTTCCAGGTACGCCCTCTTGTCCTGGAGGAAAACCTCCCCCTGAAGGCTACAAAGTAGACTATAGGCTCTATTCATCCAGAGAAAACACTAGATAAGTGTGGGTTGACTTAGATAGATATCCCACACTAGATAAGGTGTGAGAGAACAGGGTGACTGGCAACATGAATACTCAGTCCCTCAGTATCCTGCACTCAGTGAAGAACACTGATTTCATGTTAAGACCTAGAGGTGAAGGAGCTGTAGAACAAGGAACTGTCTGATTCTTTGTTAGCTTTGCCTGAATATCTGTGAGTACAGGAGCCCTTTCTCCTTAGTGTCTCCCCAGTCTTGGCCCCTCAGACACAGCAGAGAGGGGCCATGAGGCAAAATGTAATAGTAGGTCTTCTGGGATATTAGAGAGGATGGATGAAGAGGGCTGAAATGGAAGAGGAGTGACTGAAGGTGCTCATAGTTCAGCTTGAATATCATCAGCTTGATAGGGAGAAGAAACCTCATCTTAATTAGAAGGTGAGGATTGTGATGCTCATCCATTTAAGGCCAGAGGAAAAGCTACAGATTGGTATGTGTCAGGCACCATAAAAGCCACAGTGTTATTTTCTGGTTCTAAACTCAGGTATTGGAAAATGCTAAAACTTTCCACTGGTAAAATGATGCTGTATGAGGTGTCCCAAAGAAACTGAAACTTCCTGAAGAGAAGGCAACCCAAGGCAGAGTCAGAGGTGGGCACCACTCACCATGTAGGCTGTTTGTCAGTGTAGGAGCAGAAGGAACTGTTTTGCACTGCATCTACCAGGCTCTGCCCAAGGGCACAGTTTGGCTAGTGAACTATCAAGAATATAGATTAACAAATGCTGAAAATATGTATTTCCTTCTCAGCAAAGGGCTTTTCCTGAAACAGGGTGGTCTGAAATCATACACAGGAGCGTAGGAGCAACTGGTTAAAACAGGGAAAAGGAAATACCACTTTAACCACTCTGTCCTTGACTAATGTTAAAAGCTTTTGGCTTTTTTCTCCAAACTTGATGAAAGTTCTTACATCTGTACGCATGCAGAAAGGTACTTCTGAAGTAGAACATGGTAACTGCTCTTCAGAAGTCACTGTTAAAATACAGAGGAGGATCCTTCTTTTATCCCGAGTCCTTCCTTCAGATGTGCACAAGCCTTCAAATGTTTTACAGGGAGTCAGTATGGTGGAGAGCTCTTTGTGGTTATGGAATAATTGCACTTGTTCTTGCCCTTCAGAGATGGAAATGATACCGTTTATCTATGCTCTTCCGTGGCAGCTTTTGTCCAGGGTACCATTCACAGCATTGAACCCCCAACCTCTACAACACTCCTATGGGGCATCTCATTAGCTCCTCAGATCTTCCACATGTACAACATGGCCTTCTTTTATGCATGGGGCTTACTCAGACCCAAAGTGATGTCTTGCCAGAGCTGGGAGATACCACGGAACTTCGTTGACAGGCTCATGACCTTCCTGTGACTTGGAAATGGCCACTTCTTTAAAAGGGATTGTGCATGTTGATAGGAAAAGGCAACAAGAGCTGTATGTGGTGAATTCACCTCTTCTGTCCCTTCAACTGACTAGTGATAAACAAGGCAAATGCAAGACTGTACTTGAAAACATAAGAGCAAAAGAACAATCTTTTCTCCTCTTGGCATAGCTTCCAACAGTGTTTGCTGTCTGCCAGCATCACTGTGAATTACAGCACACTGGGTCATTGTTATGTACACGGAGCCAATGAGGGCAAGAACAACCCTAGAAACAGTCTGTTTTCTGTCACTGAGCAAGTGCTGTTCTCTGATACACCCAACTACCTGATGTTTAAAAATGACAGAAGCTACATTCAAGCTGTTTGTCCATCCTTTCCCAGCAATAACACTGGTTAAACATGTACACACATACTATTATGCATATATGAGAATATATACTTACACACCCATAAACCTGTCAGTGTAATGCTCTTCAAGCTGATCAGCTGTCTGCTTGAGAAAAGCAGGACAAAGCTCAGGGCAAACCAAAGGTGAAGGAAGGGAATCAAGACTGATCTCTGGAAGGGGGAGATGGTTTCAGCGAGCAGTGCAGCTCAGCCCTTTGGGAAGTGGAGGATTTCTGAGAGCAAAGAGCACTTTTGCTTTAGGATCTGATTCTATTCTAAATGTTTGAGTAGTTAATGAAGGGTAACACCACAACAGGAATTGGTGGTGCGAAAATCAGAGCCTTATCTGGCCCCCAGCAGTGAAGTGTCTGAGCATTAAGCACCTCTTGCATTTATCCTCCTTGCTCCTCAACCATGAAAGAAGTTTGGTTTTATTCCCATTTTAATGATTGGAAACTGAGAATCAGGGAGATGATAATTCAGACTTTTAAAGTCCTGTTTAAATAAGTAGGTATAGAAAGAAGGCAGCATGCCAGGAAAAGAAGGTCTTCTGAAAACATTGCTGCAAACATCAAGAGGGAGCCAAAAGCTTTCTGCTTTGCTGGCCCTCCTGGGAAGGACATTTTCTGCAAACTTGGCCTTAATTGGTGCTGAGCACTTGGAAAACCTGGCCCTCTACCCAGCATTATGGCATTAAGGGTCAGCTCGGTGTATCTGTAGCATTAGAACATCCATCCTCTGATTCAATCTTTGCCCTGGCTGCACATGCCCAATTTTGTTACCTTTTGTGAAGAGCAAATTCAGAAGGAAATAAATACACTTTTTTCTCCTCTTTTTTTGTCCTCCTTATCTCTCAGCCTGGGATTTGCCCATCCTACCCCTTCCAAGCCACACTGAAAAGCAGCCATCTATGAGTTCCCTCTGTTGATGTATTTCCAAAAACCTTGCAAAGTGACATTAATAGTTTTGACTGCATGCACCTATTTTTATTACACACTGCTGCCCCATTCTCTTACAGTTTTCTTTCTTCAAGTAATTTGTCTACAGTCAGCTCAGAGGGACCCAGCCAAGAAGCCTTCCTGCCATCCAGGCCCTGAAAGCAGAGATGTTCAAGGGGGTCTACAAGGATACTGGAGAGGGACTCTTCATCAGGGACTGCAGTGATAGGAAAAGGGGTAATGGGTTCAAACTGAAACAGGGGAAGTTCAGGTTGGATATAAGGAAGAAATTCTTTCCTGTAAGGGTGGTGAGGCACTGGAATGGGTTGCCCAAGGACGCTGTGAATGCTCCATCACTGGAGGTGTTCAAGGCCATGTTGGACAGAGCCTTGGGTGACATGGTTTAGAGCGAGGTGTCCCTGCCCATGGCAGGGGGGTTAGAACTTGATGATCTTAAAGTCCTTTCCAACCCTAAGCATTCTATGATTCTGTGTTCTGGGGTCATAGAATAAAGAACTTCTTCCTTATATCCAACCTGAACTTCCCCTTAATTTCAGTGTAGGGAACACATTTCATACTTAGCAGGCCACTTCTTACGGCTGGGGCCCACCCAGAGCACACTACTGAAATCAGCTTCTCTCTGATTCCTTCCCCTGCAGCCTGGCTTGGCTGCTGAAGATTTGAGCACATCACCTTCAGCATTACCTTTGCTGATGTATTAGCTGTTGACTGCATGAGCCAGGAGCTGACATTCAGTGCTGCACATTTCTGTCTCCAGCAAAGCCGTGCAAATCTGATGGACTTCCCGAGCAATATTAAATCCCAAGCAAAAGCTTTATAAAAGCTACTTCAGAACACTATCAAATTATTAGTCGTCTTTTTCATAATACAGATGGGGGCTCATTTTATTGAAAGAAAGAGAGAAGGAGAGAGAGTGTTTTTTCCCAGCCCTCTTGGGAATTATTTTATTGAAAATATCAAAACTGGGAAGATTTCTCCAGTGCCAGAGGTCAGAATCTTGGACTAGTTTGTTGTAATGTGAACATATAAAAATTCACTCAGTGCTCATTCCCTGCCTTTTATTTAATGTACAATCCAGGTAGTTCCACTTTGAGTCTTTACATTACTGGCCCTGGCACTGTGCATTTGCTTGGAGTGCTTTAAATTTTGTTCATGAATTCAGAAGAAAGGGAAAACTTAAGGAAAATTGCCATTGGCCTAATAGGTACTGATGTACTATTACCAATAAAACAGGGTTTTGTTATTCCAGCCGACACTGAATAAACAAGTACTTTATATTTCTTTCAGGAAGCTCTATCTTGAAGTATTCTTCACTGTGAGATCTCTACTTAAAAATAGCATTTTCTTACTAGTTCCCTGTGAATCATATCTGCACACCTTAATGAGTAAGTCTTTAATATTTTAATTTCTATTAATCCAGAATAGTAAATGCTGCTGGGAGTCATCTGAAGGAAGAACTATGACAAGCAGCTAAGTTACTTTTCTCCCTGTGCATCGTTGTCATCATCGCCACTATCAGTATAAGGACCAGGGAACTCATGATTTCAAAGGAGCTGGGTTTTTCAATGATTGCTAAGGGCAGAGTTGTCACGCAGCCCCTTTATTGTGACGATGATTCATGAGAAGAAAAGAAATCAGCTCGATTCTCTCATCACCACTGACATTTGCTTTGAACTGGCAGTTAAAATGTGTATATTTTTTCGTTGCTTATAAATAGATTACTGGTTGTTTCTAAAGTCAGGTAAAGGTGTCAACTACGGAACCCCTGTGGATATGTTTGTTAGTCATCTTTTAGCATAAACCTGGGCTGTAAAGTGAGATCACCAAACACAGCTTTGTTGCCTCACTTTTTTGCCCTTTTCTTATAAAAGGAGGCAAGTTCACCACAGTTCTGTATTTAAACCCTGTGTCCAGGTCTGAATTAGGCAGTGCCTGTGATGGGCAAGTGAAAATCCTGATTTGGAACAGCTCTGCTGCTGTAAGCTTGGCTCTTCTGCAGGTTGGCATTGCTTGATTTAGGCTGTGTTGGCCAGTATAAAAAGATCTTTCAATTCCCCCCAAATGACAGTTAAGGAAAGTATTGTGTTGGTGTTTTGAGACAGATCTTAAAAGAAGGACTGCTTTTGTTTGAGACCATACATAGCATCATGCGCATGTGTTCTTTATCAAGGGGTTGTGAAGGCTCCATCCATGCAGCTGGGAATGCAGGAATATTGCTGATGCAAAGAGGAATGTGTTTTGCAGGGCTGCAGTAGGCACCTCCATGATCTAAGATGAGACAGACGTGCCATCAGGATGTCTTTGATTGCTTTAACCTTTCTGTCCTCCCCACTGGCGCAGCCCCTGGAGCCACTGTCTTGCTTCCAGCCAAGATTCCAGCCTCTTTCCAAATACCCCATTTTAGGTAAGCAGGTGGCTGAAGCCTTCCTGAGTCCAGGGACATCTTACTTTAAGCATGGTTTAAACCACAACAAAACAAAGGGGAAAAAAAACCAACAGCAACCCATTGTGAACTCAGGCCAGTGCTTGTCTCTCTGTTTCTGCCTATGCAATCCTTATTGTGTGAATAAATTCATTTGTGCCTGTTTAATCTGACACCTTTTGCAAGCAATCCACTCACTCAAAACACCAGCAATGGATAAACACTCCCAGGCTCTTGTAGCTATTTGGTTGGGGAGCTAATTCACAAATGATTGACTACCCAAGTAGGGAGAGCATATGGAGGCTCTGTGAGCGACTGTCAACACAAGGCAAGTACTCGGGGAAGCCAATTGTTAAGAACTGAAAACAATAGCGAACAAGAAAGTCCTTGAAGGAATGTGGCACTGGGTCTGCTCGAAGCATGAATTTATGGAAACACGTGGCCCAAACAAAAGAAGATGGCAGCATCATTTCCTATATATGCTTCTCGTTGTTGGTTATTATTATTCCAATTTTTGACACTTGAATGAAATGTGGTATAATTGGGCTTCATAGCTGCTGCTTCAGGCGACATCAATTGCCTTCTTTAAAAATGATGATGGCGTTGAGGGAGACTCTTTTTTTCCCTTTTATGTTTTGAAGCTGCCGTAGTCTCGGTGCCACTCGTGCAATACACGAAAGGGCATTGGACTCCTGGGAGGGTCTGCAGGGCTGGGGACTGATCCCAGGAAGAAATACGAGATGGAGAAGAAAAGCAAAGCAAACATACTGTAGGATGTTACGCTAAAGCTAATCCCAAGATATCCCTTCTCCTTTTTCCTTGCTGGGTTTTCCTTACCGACAGCTCAAGCATTTCCCTTCTTTCCCTGTAGCACACAAGAGTATATAACGTTACAGGTGTATGCAAGAAAACTCCATTCCCTGCCTTCATTTGCTTTGATTCAGTAATCAATCCTGTCAAGTTTGAAGGACCTTAAGCTGTCAGGAAAGGAAAATCATTCCTTAAACTGTGTTTATTTCTGCTACAAAATACCCCACCTCTGTATCTTTTGTTTGTATTGATAGGTGTACCGCAGGATTTGGTTGGCTTATTTTGACTTGGAGAGGAAATAAGATGAGAAGCATTATGTTTTTAAAAGTTGTATTCAGCAGGGAAAGGGGAGATGTATTCATCAGCCTGCTTTTGCATTGAGAAGCAATTCTTCAGGAGGTAGAACAAATCTTTAAAAACTAATGCTGAAAATACTCTAATGACTAAGGAGACTGAATGAACCTATTGTGGCTGCATCCTTTGTTGGGGATGGAACCTACTGGGTATGTTTTAAATATCACATCATGCTCCTCATTGCTGCTCCTCGTCAGATCCATCAGCACAGAGCTGGTTAAGCCGCAGCATAGAGTAGCAGTTCATTTCAGTTTCCCCAAGGGAACTTTAGCCCCCTGAGACTTCTGGGGTGCTCTTCCCCTATAGCCTGTCCCCTTGGCTGTGTCCTTAGCATTAGGGTTTGTGTGGTAGTGTAAGCTGAAAGGAGAGAATCTTCTGGTTACATAGGGGAAGACTTTGCGTTGCCTGGATGAGAGGTGGAACTGGCACCGGAAGAGAGAAGGGAAATTAGTGGAGCAATGTCTGTATAGCTTTAAAACCAAAATATTTGCATATCTTGAAGGCAGTTTCCCTTCAGACAGACCCAAATGAAAGGTCTGGATCCAAACATCCCCAAATGAAGGACCATCTGTACTGTAGCTCTGCTGTAGCTGCTTCACAGAACAACTGCCAAAGGATGCACAGGATGTACCCCTTCTGCCAGGTGCTGTCAGCAGCAGCTGATGCTGGCTTCGGATGTCAGGAGGTTCCTTCTCAAATTAACACACATACTTGCACAGATCCCCAGGTGAGCGGAAGGACTCCCCTTGGTGCTCTCAGGCAACAAACTTTCCTCTTCTCTGAGGCCAAAGTTTGTGCATAAAGCAAAGAAAATAAGAGCAAAAGGAGCATAAATGGGGAAATGCAACCGCAGTAACAGAAATGTCAGTTTATAATGTTACAGCTTGTAAGCAAGATGTATGTAAACTCCCCCTCCACGCACGCACACATATGTGCACGCTGTGTTTTGGGCAGCAATCCACTTCTCTTACCCTCTGGCAGGAATGTTCAATGCATATTGTCCCTTTAATGTTTCTTCTTCCTTCTCGCCAGCCCTTTCCCCCAGGCACCCCACCAGGAGTTGTTGATGTTGACTAGTGGAGATGTTGTCTCTCTAGCACAGGGTTAGACTCACATCTCCCTGCTCTTACTCGGTCATACAGTTGCCAGGAATTGGAGTGCTGGTGGTACAGACATGTTTTCCCCTCCTTCCCACGTCTCCTTCTGACTTCCCATTCTCACCAAAATGCCAGACTTTGAATACTTTAAGGCTGTGCCAACCACTCCAACCCGTTTCTTCTTCCTCTTATTAGTGAGATCCCAAGTGGAGGATCCCCTGTGACGAGCACAACTGCCAGGACCTGATGTAGAGCTGGGTGCTGCCTGCGGGTGCTGAGCTGCAGCAGAGTGAGCAGATTCTGAAGCTCTCATATTGGCAGGTAACTCTTGGAACTTCATTGCCTAAAGACATAAATTTCAGTGCAATTCTTAGGTGGAGGCATTTAACTACTAATGATTTAGGATCTTAAACAATTCTAAAATATTCTTTTTAATGAAATCTTTGCAGTTAACCTTTAACTGCTTCCAGTTCACAGAATCCTTTACAAGAAAGGGCAGGAAATCAATAGCTCTAAAAAGCAAAAGCAACAGCCTCAGCATCAGCATGTGCTGTATCATACTGGTGTGCCAGTGCGAGCAATTGCCTAGAGCAAGCAGGAGGTGACACAGAAGAGCTATCCCTCTGCCTAGGTTCCTTTTGCATTATAATCTGGCTCCTAAGAAATCCTGTAAGGAAAAGAGGGGATGAAGGTTGGTTTCTATACCAAGCCATTATCAGGGGAACTTGAGGCAAGTGCTGTTTGTCCGCACAGGAATCCCTAAATCCATTGATTTCTGAGAGCTCATTAGTGTGAGTATGGCAAGCAGGAGTTTGACCTGCTTTTGGTGTTGTGCTCGTCCAGGAAATTGTTGTTACTTTGGTGACTCTACTACGAGTACAATAAAACAGGAAGAGGCTTAAAATTAAGCTAGCTGCTTATCAACCTCGATTTCTATCTCTATGCAAGCAAACAAAACCCAACCGCCCCACACACACCCTGTTCAGTGAGCTTTCTTGCTTTCCTTTGTTCAGCTTTTCCATGCCTTTGTCTTAGATGTTAGAAGGTTGGACGCAAGGTCATTCACTAACCATTTCATGTGAATACAGCAAGTCAGTTCAGGTCTTCTCCCCCTCCCCTCAATTCATCTGAAATCTCTGCTGTGCAGTAATGGGGCTGCAAACACAACTGCTGCTTTCCCACACAGGAGTGCTGGGAAAGGATGTCCCAGATGGGTGTCTCTGCAACTCCAAATGGGTTGTTGGGATGTCACGTATTACTTAGGCAGTAGATTAGTGTGAGTTTGAACCCTTTTAAGCAGAAGCTGGAAAGTGGTTGGAAATACTTCTGTCATCAATAATTACAGGAACTTCTGTTCAGCCTTTCCTGCTTCTTAAGGCCTAAGATACTCTCCTCCTGGACCACAGGGAAGGGCAGTTCAAGGAAGATATTATTCATGGGTGTCAGAAACCCCCAGGCGTGTGTCACTTGCTGATAGCAATTGTGGTGGCAGGGCTCTGTCCAAATATTGCCATGGATATGGACTGTGATCTCCTGTGAGTTGTTCTGCCCTCTTTCTGGAACTGACTCCTTCTGTGTCTTAAACAATTACCGTAATCTATGTGCTCACTTTCCCTGTCTGTAAAAATGGGATGGCTCTCCTCACTAGTGTATTTGGAGAACAAATTAATAATGTCAGGCACTCAAGAGGAGAAGTTTCTCAATGTATATTTGCTCGGCAGAGCTGCTCAATATTGTTATTATTTATTATTCTATGGACTCATCACTCTCCGCTCCCTCCTGCCAGAAGCTGCTTTGAAAGATGGATAAGTTGCACAAAAATTATTTCCCTTCAGTTTTCTTTGTGAGAAGGTTTTCAATGCGGATTGGGGAGGGCTTTGGTTTTGGGAGGGAGGACAGAGACAAACTGCTGTGATTAAACAGGTTTGAAAAGGTGGGACCGGGGAAGAAACAACTTGTAGCCTAAAATTCAGGCTGTTGTATTACCCGATTTTCAGTCAGATAAAAGGCACAAATCCATAAGAGTATAAACAATCCTTTTACTACCTGTAGATGTATTTATAACACTGTGCTGTTCTCTCTGTGCTGGCTCTCCCTCCACACTGCTGCCGCAGACGCAAAAGGCAGGGCTAAATGTGAACAGCCCTAATTACTGTTTGTGAATTCTGCGTTTGATGTAGCTGATAGATACCAGCACCGCTCCTGTCTCACTCCCCACTTCCCGTGACTCTCCATCTGGTGCAACTCGTGCTGTATGCTCCCTCAGGTTTATGTGAAAACTCCTGTGAAAGCAGAGTCATCGATTTTTGTGGGTTTAGTGCACGAGCAGTTTGAGATGGCACAAGGCTGATTTCCTTGACTTTCGCTTTCCTGCTCTTGATACTTCTGTGTCAAACCCAACACCTTTCCCAACACTATCCTCCTCCTCATAATAACAAAGTACTCAGCACCTCCTCCTCCTCACTAGCGCTGTCAGCAGGAGCGGTGGAAGGGTGCTACAGGCGACTGTGTTTGTTTTGACAGTGCCAACTTTCAAAAGGATCTGCCGAGTTAGTGGGAGGTCTCTCAGTGTTTGGGTTTCTAAACATAATGGTTTCATTGCAGCTCTTGTGCATTGGGAGTGGGAAAGTTCCAGCCTGGACTTCAGACCCCTCCTGCGCTGCGATAGCCATCGTGGTGAAGAATTTGAGCTGCTGCAGCTCTCTCATCTCATAGACAGCTAATGACACGGAGGGACTTTTCCAGGTCTTCCAATTAGTCTGTGATAATGGAATAAGTAGTGGGGACATTATTTTCCTGTGCTATTGGGACAAGTCTGTTGAAGGCTCCATTTTGATTTTACATATGTGACCATTTATCACTGGAAAATGTTCAAGTTAATGTGCATGACCGTATGAAGACAGAAAGTTGGGGCTGCTCAGCCCAGAGAAGAGAAGGCTGCGTGGAGACCTCAGAGCAGCTTCCAGTGTCTGAAGGGGGCTACAAGGATGCTGGGGAGGTTCTGTTCATTAGGGACTGTAGTGATAAGAAAAAGAGTGATGGGTTCAAACTTAAACAGGGGAAGTTCAGATTAGATATAGTTAAGAAGTTCTTCCCTGTGAGGGTACTGAGGCACTGGCACAGGGTGCCCAGAGAAGCTGTTGCTGCCCCATCCCTGGCAGTGTTCAGAGGACAGAGCCTTGGTCTAGTGGTGTAGCATCCCTGTCCGTGGCAGGGGGGTTGGAACTGGATGATCTTAAGGTTCTTTCCAACTCAAATTGTTCTATGATTCTATGACCAAATCAGTGAGATGGGGATCAGACCCTGAAGTTGGGCTGTTTGGGCTGCCAGCAGTGATGTTCCTAAGCACACTGAAAAGCCAAAGTGATTTTACCCGAGTTTAAGCATATTGTAATAGACAGATTCTCACATTTTGTCTTTCAAGTGTCACTGACACAAGGTGCCAGGATTTATGGCGTGGCACTGGAACCCCTGATTAATTGTCTTACACTGCTGATGTGAAGATGATGATGTGCAAAGTGTTTTTCCCAAGCATTTTATAAAACGTAGTAGGCAGGGAAGGGACTATCAGAGACTGGAGTTCAGACACTGGGACTGCCTGCTCACAGAAAGAGCATTAAATCATTGCATTAGTCCTTAGTCCTCCAACCTCTCCCTCATCCCACTTAGGGGGCTTATCCCTCTTCTCTGACTACACAGGGAGATCTGAGTCCTAACCCTGTTCCTCTGAATGGTGTCAGAGTTACATGCATGGAGCAAATGCCTTCAGCAAAATCTCTGTGGTGATGGAGACCGTTTGCATACAGTGAGTGAGGCTATTTAGCAAGGTGCCAACCTGAAAGCTCCTTATTTCTGAGCTCTTTGAGGACTCGGGCCTTGCAAGATACTAAATGTAAGTGGATAAAGGGCTTTTGCATGTGTAAGTCCAGTGGCCCCTTCATACAGGTGATAAAAGCAGTCAGGAAAAACGAAGACTGTGCCCAAACTCTGTGGAAAGAAAATCCTGCTTTTTCATCAGTGATTTTCCTGCCTTTATCTGCCTCCTATTGTTTCTTTTTATTTTGCAGCATGCCTGCTCAATTCATGAGGCATTTTTTGTTTGCCTTCCAAACTGTGGGATAGGCAGTGAACTCAGCTTTAGAGCTATAAGGCTTTTTCTTCCCCACCTAAAAACATTTCCACCTGCTCTCTCTTTATATATTGCCACCCTGCCTACAGCTGAGATAGGGATGTAGGGACACAAAGTGTTATCTGGGAGTGCGTTGCTCATGCTTATATTCCAAATGAACATGACATTATCTTTGAACTTCAAACCACTTCCTTGAATAACTACATTTTTTACATGGCACAACAGTGCATCACAGCTTAGAACCAAAATACAGCTGCAGAGGGAACTTCAGTTTAGCCTGTGGGGACTCAGTGTGCCTGTTTATCAGTCTGTGCATACAGGGATGATCCCTGCAGTGGTCCTTCCCAAAAATAAAACCAAGGCATTTGCTGCTCAGGGAATCTGTGTGTGAAAGGGAGGACTTCCAAAGGGAAAGGCTGCGGCTCAAAGCTGGGTATTAGTGGGGCGCAGCTCTGCACCTGGGTGGGATGTGGGGGGTTCACTTGTTCTTCCTTCTTGAAGTTCAGTGGCAATTGAGGCTGTTCCGTTGTGAGCTGGGACTGTTCTCCCTCCTGACATCCCCACTCGGTGCATTTGACAGCTTGTGTTCTGATCATCTGTATGAGCTCCTTGGAGACAACCCTACACGTTGAGCCAGAGGACATATATCTTTTGCTCTCTCCTTTAGTGCACTGCAAGGATGTTATTTTGAAAGTCACACTGTGCAACAGCCGTTTCCGAGGGTGACTCTCAGCTCCTCTGCAAACAGAATGGAGCTTTGCATGCAAGTTAATGTACAACAAGGTTATGTCCTTAATTAAATTATTTAATCCTGGTTTTGGAGTGCAAAAAACATCTTTTTTATGAATTTAGAAATGAGGCAAAAATCCTGGGGTTTTGATTTTTCAGTCTTGAATTGCTTCAGTCTCCTTATATTGCTTGTTTAACTGCTCTGTGCTTATGCTTCTCTTCCTTAGGAAGGGAGCAGCACTTATGTGTCTCTGTAAGGTTTTGGGTATGTGATGTAGTCTAATTCTGTGCGCTGCCAGTTGTAAGAATGAAGTATAAGCCCCAAATAACTCCATATTATTAATTTTGGCATTAGCGAGACATCTCATTTTTACAGCTGAAGATAGCTTCTCCTTTTTAATTTCAGCCCTTCCCCTTTCACAAGGTGAGCTGCGTTTCTGCTCTCCGAGGGAAACAGCCTGGAATTCACAAACCAGAGTTGAATGGCAAAAAAGAAAAGCGACAGAGAAATTAGGAAGAATAACCAAATATGCCAAGCACACGCACTGCTTTTTCCTTCCCCATTTCATGAGTCACACTGGCGTCCTCCTTACCCCATGAGGCAGAAAGAAAAGGAACTGGGATCCCATAATAAGGTAGAACTTGAACAGGAATCCAATTAGCTCTTTTGTTTTAACGTTAAGCTGCCTTGCCTTGACCTCAGCCCACAGGTAGTGGTAACGTCCATGGCTATTGTCAGGCAGTTGTATGAATGCGTTAGAAAATTAAGTAATGTGGCATTGTGCTGTATGACTAGCACTTACACACTAAATTATCACAGCTCTCCCTGACCTTGGCAGCATCATAGGGTTCATATTTTCAGAAAGATGGATTGTTCTCAGAACAATTTCTTCACTGTTTTAAGCACACACACTTTTCTTTAACCTTACGGACACGCAGTTTTTACCTCCTTGTACTCTTCGGAGTTTGAAAACACCACTCCCAAAGCAGTGCCAGCTGAAATCAGTGAAAGGGTTCTTACTGAATTCTGTGCTCTGGTACTTTAGACTCCAATGAAACTGGAGGACTTGGGCCTAAAATGAGAGGAAAAGATAAAGTGTGCAGCTTTATGGGCTTGTTTTCAGATTCTTGGCCACTCTTTTCTAGGGTTTAGGAGCAGCAGGGCAGGACAGTGATTCTCTTTCAGGACTAACTTGTAGTATTTGTGTCATCTCAAGATTTGCTCATAGCAGGAGCAAAGGGTGAGTTTTCCTACTTTTTTAAGATGAATATTAAGGCCCTAATCAGGGAGTTATAAAGTCAGCAGAGAGAAGCAGAGCTTCCTCATCTGTACAACCTGCTCCTGAGGGCTGCTGAGGGGTTTGCTCCCCAGGCATGCAGTAAGCCAAACTCGGCACTTGGACCAGCCATCACTCTCTAATGTAGACAGCAGGGTTGAAGATGCCCTCAGCTTTTCAGACCATATGTTGGGTTCCTGTACTGTGCTCATAGCTAAGGGCTCTGGTCTACAGCACATGTTTGTGGCAAGTGTAGCTTAGCTCTGTTGTATGATGTACAAAATAGTAACTATAGTCTGTTCTGATGACTTGCATTGCCCACATTCAAAATTGCCTTGTAAAAGACCTCTGCTGTGTTGAGGTCAAGTTGTATTCTGGACTCTGGGTTCCTATAGGTTCCCACTTATCAAAGGGACTGGTCATGGAATAGGGAGTTTTTCAGTGCTGTGTCCCTTGTTCATGCATAATCTGAGCTGAAATGTCCATGCATAGGGCACATAGATGCTAAGGATTCGGAAGTACTGCAGTATTTTTAGCCAGGATTACAATAAAAATGCCATACTGTGCACAGTTCTGGTTTCTGCATCTGCAGAAGGACATAGTGCCATTAGAAATGGTCCAGAGAAAGGGTAAATAATACAGTATAATGGGGTGAAGCACTTGTATTTATGAGGAAGAACTAGAGAACCTGGGACTGAGGAGGTGAAAGGACTGAGTTTTACAAACCTAGTGGAAGGTGAGGCGAAAGCAGAAGGACAATCCATCAAATCCTGCAGTACAAGAGCTAGGACTTATATACAAAGATAGGTTCCTTATATTTGGTAAGAGATTGTCTGAAATAGATAAAACAAAGGAACAAAGCCATCAGGGAACTGGGGTGCAGAGGCACCTGTGGCAGCACGTGATATCAAAAAAGGGGATCAAGCAAATTCACAGACATAACCTGGTACCAAGGGGTTAGGCACAGTTACCATACCCTGAACTACCCCTGATCCAATAGCCAGGGTGCTGTGGGGCTGGGAGACGTGCACATGTCTGCTTTCCCCTCATCCTTAGGGTTCTATGATTCTAGCATTGCTTTTTAAACCAGGTGGTTTGGGGGCTTTCTTGTTGGTTTGTTTTTTCAAACTGCTTATCTCATTTATAGAACTTACTGCCACAAGATGTGATGGATAATAAGGGATGAGCATGGAGACCTCAGAGCAGCCTTCCAGTGTCTGAAGGGGGCCTACAGAGATGCTGGGGAGGGATGCTTCATCAGCGACTGCAGCGATAGGACAAGGGGTAATGGGTTCAAACTGAAACAGAGGGAGTTCAGGTTAGATCTAAGGAAGAAGTTCTTTACTGTGAGGGTGATGAAGTTCTGGAACAGTGCCAGAAGTTCTGCCACACCAAAGAAGTTGTGAATGCTCCATTCCTGGCAGTGTTCAAGGCCAGGTCGGACAGAGCCTTGGGCGACATGGTCTAGGGTCAAGCATCCCTGCCCATGGCAGGGGATTGGAACTGGGTGAGCTTTAAGGTCCTTCCCAACCCAAACCTTTCTACAATTCTATGAAATCAAATAGTCAACATGAATGTAGGTACTGAGAATGCTCCATATGCATATTTATATGCATTTATTTGTTTAAATGAAGGGATGTAAACTGTCACAGTGGATTCATGTGCAAGATCTGCACTTGTGTTGAGAACCTCGGGTCCCTGCAGGAAATGACGCTGTTACAGTTCATTACAGAGCTTGCTACGCATTGCTTTGAAGCATCTCCTGTTGGCCACTGTCAAAACCAGAATGGATCCTTGCTCTGACCTAGTGCAGTAATCCCTGGGTTTATGTCTTTGTTAATTAAAAACTACTTTTGACTGGCTGTCCTGTGAACAGAGAGAAGAAGAATCAAATCATATATCAAGTTATTAATTTAACATTAAGAACAAAGGAAAGGAGTGGAAAATACACACTTGTAGCTTTTTTCTTGGAGATAGTTTTCCAGTGCAGTGGAACATAAACAGATTAACTGCAGTGTTTATTCAGTGTGAAAAAGCAGTTCCAAGAGCCCCAGGTGCTTGCCAAGTCCATAATTGTACCTCCTTAAATACTTTCATTACTTGGAAGTACAATAAGAGAAGCAGAGACACATGCTTTCTATTTTCTTGTCAACAAAACACCTCCAAGAAATTAAACTCTATTTTCTCTAGAAATTTTCAGCACCATGTCTTTCCCTCCCATCTTGAAGAGGAGCGGAAGGAATGCCTCAGAGATGATGGCAAAAGAACACCCCCTTGGAGGGATTTTTACATGCAGAAATCAGGGCTGAAGTGTAACAGTGACAGTCACTTTTATTAAAGTTTCATTAGATTGTGGAGACCATTACAGGCTGCAGCAGTTAAACACTGGTCTGGAGTCTGTTTCCTACCAACATAATAGCAAATAAAAGTGATGTTGTTTTCAGTTGAGTTTGGCTGTGCTGCTGTGCTCACAGCAGAGCTAGACTGAACCAGGGAGTATCCAGAGATCATTTCTTACTACACCAAAGCCATCAGTCCTCAGATATGTAGCAAAAACAATGCCCACATAAAGCTTTAGTTGTCACTGCAGCTTTGTCTCTACTCTCTGTCCACCGACTGACCCATGGGTCAATTTGCCATGGTCATATAACTTCTGTGTTTTGTCCTCTCCCCTGCCACAGATCCATGGAACAGCCCATGTTGGAAGGTACCTGGTATGATCATCTGGTCCACTGTTTCATGGGAAAGGGAAACAAAGCTGAGGTTATCTAGCACCCTCTCCTATTGCATCTGGAGAACTTCCAGTGATGGGGACTCAACCATGTCCCTGGGGAGGTTGTCCAGTGAATAATTGTTGTGACTGTAAAAATTCTTTTCTTGTATCAAGATGAAACTTCTGGAGCAACTTGTTCCTATTGCCCCTTCTTGCCTGCCCCTGCTCCCTTCTCTTTGTACTCCCTTGCCCCTTCTGTTTGTCCTGCCAAACACTGCATGGAAGGGGACAGTCCCATCTCTCAGCCTGTCATTCACCAGGGCCACTGAGGACCTCTCAGTGAGGCTGCCTCATTCTCCCAGCCTGTACTGGGCCCTTTGGCTATGTTGACCTGGATGCAGGACCTTGCACTTGTCTTTGTTGGACTCCGTATATCAAAACAAAAGGGGATCTGAGGGCCCTTGTGGGGGCTGCTGTTTTAAAACAGAGATTCTCTGTGCAATCCAGATGTTTGTAAGTGATCCCTCTTCTCTTTTGGCTTTACCTTCTGTTTCATTTGTTGAGAAGAAAGGCAAGAACCTTTCCAAAGGCAGGGGCCTTGTCCTAATGTCCTGGTGCAGACTTGTTCTGCCCTCCCCTTCAGCTAAGGAAAGAAATACTAACTTGGAGTGAAATACTAACTTGGAGTGTGGTTGAAGTTCCTTTTAAATGCATAATGGTAAAATTGAACATCATTAAGTGCCCACATGTCATCTGTGGAAAAGTTTTGGCGTAATCTGATCTACAGCCCTCATTGTTCAAAGAACATGGGCAGAAGTTTTGCTTCGAGGGTTTTAATGCTTGAAGGAATGCCTTAGTCAAACAAAACTCTGTGTTTCTGAATGCCAACCATACATAGTCTAACCCAGCTTGTTGGGGAAAGGCGTGTGGAGGGTGAGATTTCCTCTTCATAGCAGTCAAAAAACAAGAGTCCTGCTTCAGAAATTGCACCTGAACACAAGTGTAATGAGAATTGCTCAGCTCCCAGTGAGGACAAGCCTGTACACTTACACACAGTTTGGACTGGAGGAAAGCAGCCTGAATATTTTATTTATTCCTCTCATATCACTTTATGCCTCAAGATTACCTATCTAAAAAGAATTCCCCTCATCTTTATTTTAAGAGAGGCTGTGATGTGCCGTGTTGGCTCCCTCCAACTAGTTTCATCTTGCACTAACCCGTGGTAATGAAAAGCAATGCTTTCTCAGTGCTCAGTGGTAGGTGAAAGAATGATACCTATCTGATGATCCTAGTAAGCATTCAATTGTATTATTATAGGATGCTTGGGGAGACACTGAACAATGTGCACCTGAAACCTTCAAATCCCTCCTTTCTCACTGGAGGAGGGAAGTCTTTCTCTTGGAGAAACTTAGTTCAGAAGTAGGCCCCGCAGGACAGCTGAGATTCCCAGTGCCTGTTTGTAAGGAGACATTTCCCTTCCTTGGTACCTATGGAGCCTGGCACATTGTTCTCCGCTCCAGTCACAGACCTGGGAATACAAAGTGTGAGAAGACACTTGCCAGTTTCATCTCCCTGCATCCAGCAGCCCCTTTTTAACGGCAGAAGAATGCCTGCATTTCCACATCAGTTTAATAGTTTGCCTGTAGATCCACCTCCCTTCCTATCACAAAGAAATCATTGTGTCCTGCTGTGTAATTAATACGCATGTACAGTGTGGCAAACATTTTCCTGTAGACTGCTTATTTGGCCTGTAAATTACAGGAAATCCTATACAATACACCCGGGAGCCCTGCAGCTTGAAATTAGAATACAAACCATCCCCACCTCCTCTTGCTTGGCCAGCTCACCAGGCAGATTCCGAAACTCTCGTTTTCTTTGGAGGTGTAATAAATCCCGATAGCAACAAACTCGCTTCAAGTCAGCTTCAAAATACTACAGGTTTTAAGTCCAAAATGAAACCACTTTATGGCTCACAGAATTACTACAAAGGGATGAAGCCGCACGGAGGTTTCCAGTTGTGGATTTTGGTCTGACACACATGCACCATACAAATTTGTAACGAAATCCCTACAGTTTCAGGTATATTGGCAATAAAATCGATGGCCAAGCCTTAGTTCTGTGTGATGTCACATCTCTATGAGCCCTGAGATAGCATTAAAATAGCAACAGATGTTGCTTATTGTAGACGCATTGACTTTTTAAAGGGAAGCTCTCTATTTTCCCTTCCTCACTGGTACTCTGTGCATCCCAGTGACACAAGAGCCTGCCAGGAAACGATGGTGCTGACTGCCAGAGCGTAGTGACCACCAGTCCTCATTAGTTGAGTGCAGACTCATTACAGTGCATCACTTCCCTTTGATTTGTGGTGTGTGAACAGCAGCTTTTCCTCCAGCAATGGGTTGCAGGGGATATCTCCCATCTCCCGATGGTTTCTGACTTCCGTGCTGCAAAACATGTGGCTTTATCTCTTGCTGTTGAATAAATACTCCCGTTCAGGAAGGCTACAGGAGTTTGGGGAGCAGACTGTGGAGCTCATAGCTCTCCAGTGCTCTGCAGGCTGCTGACGGCTGTGGTGAAAGCTGCTTCCCCAGAGCGCTCTGCCAGACATAATCACATCCCTACAGGTGAGAGGGGTGAGCCAGGCTCTTGGAAGCTCTCTCCTGGCTCCAGCTCCTTCCCTCTTAAAGTGGGAATGGCAGTTGCATCTGTTTGTTAGTAAGCATCAGAGACAAGCACATTTCCATCACTAAGAAGATCTGTTAAAAACAGAGGCAGGCCAAATCCTGCTCTCCTTTTGAGCATGGTACGTCTAGTCAAAACTCACACTGTATAGCTATTGAGTTTGACAATGCGGTTCAAAACCCATGTCCTCCTGATGAGTGGTAAGGGTAGGTTTGTATGTAGTATTCCTGGGTAGCTGTGCTTGGTGGAGGAGGCCCATTAGGTATTCCTCCTTGGCATGGGTGGTTGATTTGGCTGAGGAAGCAGGGAGTAATGGAAAAACTAAATCTAACTGGTTGAACCCAGCTGTGTATTTCTTACTATTGTATTTTTAACTTCTCTTCATCAAAGGTACCCTCCTGACCCTGGCCACTTCAGCAAGATGTTACTCACAAGGTTTGAATAGGAGTTTATAAACACGTAGGAACTGCTGAGCAGGGAGATCTTCTCAGGTCTGGGCTTCATCGTTGCCTCAGGAGCACCAAATGCTGTTGCTTTGTAAGGTTTCTGATGCACTGGTGTCATTGGAAGCTGTAACTTTAAAGCCATGATGTCATTGTGGAGCAATATGATGTCAGGGCTGTAAAAGAAGGGAATAAAACTTGCTAAAATTCCTTTTCACATTTGGAACTTTCTATTTTCCATTGAACAGAAAATACTCTGTTCTCTTCCCTGTGACCTTCACCTTCTTTATAAGTACCCCTGCCAAGAGCGCTAAGGGTACACAGGAACCACCATTCCCCTTCTCCCTGTGGGAATATAGCTACCTTTTATTACTAGAACTAGTTCTGTCTTTAATGGTTTTGCAGTAAAAGTTTAAAAAAAAGAGTGTGAGAGAGAAGAAGAAAGTGGCCTTTTTAACTACTACAAGAGGTATTAAATAGTCAGCCAACCTCTGGAATCACTTCTCGTTTTCCATGAAGCAGAGTAAGGAGTGTTATGGAGTTTTTTTTGGGGTAAAGTTTATTGGAACTTCACAGTAGGACTACAAAAATGTGGATACTCTGATTGTTTTTGTTTAATAAGACTCAGGGCTCCTGGCTCTACCTTGCTTTAAAGTCTTATTGCCCCTTAAATTGTCTCCAGGATTCAAGGCTGTGCTTTAAAAACCTGACTCACATGAATATCATTTTGTCTTACACTGCAGGGCACTGTGTACCTTTCATATTTACTCAGCTCCATGAAACTGTGTGGCTTCTTTCAGGGTCTTGTGCTGATGTCATGCGTGATTCATGTGTCCTTTTCATAGATCACTCGTCCAAAAACATGGGAAAAGGTTGAATGGACACTAACAGTTACAGATGTGAACTGTGACTATATATCTGCAGGTTTGATTTGGGTGGGTAGCTATAAAAAGGTAAACCATGGTCTGGTTTTCTACTGCTTCCTCCTCTCCAGGTAATGATGCAGTCACCAGCTTTGGATTCTTGGACTGTTCCCATCCTTTGACATGGTAGCTCTCAGCTCTCAGCAGGAATGAGCAAAACCATTAGGAACAGATGAAATGACTCAAGCTTCCATTAGGCTTCAGCCAGGCCTGTTTGTAGAGGCTGAAGTATGTTGTACTTCAATCTTTTCCTTTATTTCTTGTCCATGGTTTTTAATTTCTGACTGTCTCCTGCGAGGTTCTGCCCCTGGGTCTCCCACTGGAAGCACGGGTATGTAAACCAGTAAGAGACAGGTAGTGAAATAAGAACTACAGATAAGCAACATTTTATATGTCCAGGAGTCCCAACTAAATACCATTATTTCCTGAGCTCACATGAAGCAAATTCAAAGCCTTTTGGTCTTGTCCTTTGCTGATTCTTATGTTTCCTTGGTCATGCTGAAAATGGACTAATGTTTAATCTTTGATTGACTTCTCTGAAGGCTTATTTCAGTCATGGGCTTGGCACAACTCTGTTGAAAAGCTGGTTGGGCCAAGGGTATGCTTGTGGCCAGCACCAAGATAATCCCCTGTTTTGGGGTCTTGGGAGTTCAGATCACAGGTCTGGAACCTAGCCCAGCTATGTGTGATGGGTAGAACCCCACTAGACCTCCTCCACTTAGTGAAAACAGTTTACAGACGCTTACTCAGGGACTAAAAAGGACCACTTCCTTATGAGGGATGTTCTCTCAAAGGTGGAACCAAGTTTTACATGGTGTGTTTGACAACAGTTTGTTTGGGCAGTCTTTCAAGCCCTCTCCTAAACCTTCATTGATGAAAGCTGACTTTTCCTCATATATTGGTGTTCCTGACTGGGTACTCATCCTTAGTCCTACACACCATACCTGTCTCACATTGCTGGTGAGGCCACATACTCGATCTGTTACCCTACCAAAAACCTTTGCTGAGTGCTGAATCCAGTCCTGATTTGGAGCTGACACTAGAAAAGGAAAAGGCTGGGTTGTGTTGATCCAAGGAAGAGAAGTTGGCAATTAAAGGCAGAAAAACCTTGAGAATGCATTTAAGAGTGGTTCAGTCTTTGGTAGACCTTGTTCTCGCACAGGTTTTGGGGGCAATATTTCAGACAGAGCTTCTTTGATGATGCTGTAGGTGTCAGATTAAAAGGACAAGTAAAATAAATATTTTGTCTATGTGCTACTGGTTAGATTATCTTGTTTAAAATACGACTTTTATCATCTAGCTGTTTTTCTAACCAGCCTAGAATTGCCAGAGGCTCAGCAAGCTTGGTAGTACTCCTGGTAGGTGAAAGCATCATGATAAGAGTGGATATTCCCAACCTTGCGCTACTCTAATTAAGAGTAATTCGCAGTAATGGACTTTGGCTGCAGGCTAAATAAATACCACTCCTGAATATTTCCCTTAAATCATGCAGGATTGTGTTAATTGAAACTCTCACATCTTCTTCTAGATTGAATCCAACTCTGTGCTCTCCAATTCCTGCCTCCTTGTGTGTGTTGCTGAGGTGCATCTGCTAACAGCAGTGTAATTAAAGGCTCGGCTCTATTACCTTTCAAAGCTGTTGTTACAGGGGTCACACATTGCCTGGCTCCGAAAACCTGTCTTTGAGCTGAAACATAGCATGCAAAGTTGCTGCAGAAGTGAGATCTTTGTTTTACCAATTGAAAAGTAACTCCCTTTAGTACTTTCTGAGGTGTTGGCTGCAACTGCTGCAGAATTTCAGGACAGCAATGAAATGTGTTGAACAACAGCATCACACTGCAACAGTCAGAGGACCGAATTTGTAGGCCCTCCGATTTTCCTCAGCAAGCTTCTTTTTTGTTTCATAGAATCACAGAATGGTTTACATTGGAAAGGACCTTAAGATCATCCAATTCCAACCCCTGCCATGGGCAGGGACACCTCACACTAGACCATGTCGACGAAAGCTCTGTCCAGTCTGGCTTTGAACACTGCCAGGGATGGGGCATTTGCCACTTCTTTGGGAAACCTGTTCCAGGGCTTCCCCACCCTCATAGGGAAGAACTTCCTTATATCTAACCTGCACTTCCCCTGTTTCAGTTTGAACCCATTACCCCTTGTCCTATCACTACAATTCCTGATGGAAAGTCCCTCTCCTGCATCTCTCTCAAGAAGGAGAGGAGGTAGAAAGACTGAAACCTAGTTTTGAGTGAAAGACTTTGAATGAATGGCGAGTTGAGAGGAGGGAGACACCTGAGAGAGCTCCTGAGCTCCTGCCACATTGCAGAGCACTGTTGGCATCAGTAAAGCTGTTGTTTCCCTTGCCTTCCTTTCCTGGATGAAACTTCACTGTATTGCTGCTGAGCATCCTTAAAGGACTCCTATTGAATTCAAAACTTGGGTTATGTTTCCAGCTAAGTGTAGGGAAACAGTGATGGTAGGTGGAGGCACCCATCAAGGAAAGGCAGCAATGTCACCTTTTGCTTTGCAAAGTGCACACATACAGAAGGTTAGTGATTTGGGGGAACAAAATGGAAAGGAAGAATGACTAGTCCTGCTAAGCAGGAGAGGACAAATCCATCAGGAAATTAGGTAACATTCTCAGGTTTCTTGTGGTCATTGCCAATAGTGAAAATAAAATGCAGAAAAAAAGAAAGGAACTTAAGTGTGCTTAGCACAGGATTCATAGGGAAAAAAGAGATTAGGGTTAGGTTTTCAAAGGCATAGGCAATGGGTTCTCTACCTCAGCTTTACAGACACACATTGCTCCACAGCACTGTCAGATGCTCATGCGGACCTACTTCTGTGCTCACAGCATGGATGTTAGGTGGTGGTGGACTAACTGCACGTGAGTGATTTCCCACCTTAGGACAGCACTTGCATTTGACCATCTATCATTTTGGTGTCTGTAAACACTCTGGGGGCTGATTTTGCCCCCAAGAGCCTCTCTTTTGTGCTCTTTCAGAAGAGCCCATACAAGGAGCAGCTTGGTCTCTGAGGAGATTCTGGCAGCACAATAAAATTGGCTCATGACATCTGAAGCCCTGTAACCATTCAGTGCAATGCCACCAGCAGTTCTTGGGGTCATCTAGGAGAGGCAGGCCATCAGAGACTGCACACAGGCCAAACTGAGCCTTTCCTGCCTCCTGTATTGAAGGTGTGGATGGAGGAGGGAAGTAAACATGGTTTGCCCAGATCTTCCCTACACACATAACACAGCTGCAGCAAGATTCAGCCTTAGCTCCTTAATTTGCTACCTGTGCTTCATCCAGAGCAAGGAGATGGTGGATAACAGGGGCTGTTGTGTGTGTGTGCCTGGATGCCAGGCATGACAGCAAGAAGTTAAGGATACTGCTTCAACTGTAATACCCCCTTGCTTTTAGCGAGTTCAAGTCAAACACTGGCTGGTATCTGATCAGAAGGTGGGCTGTTTTTTTATTATTAATATTTTTTAATATGGTTTAATTATATCGAGATGATATTGGGGGTTCAGTAAGCAGTGCCTTGAAAATTAACTGAATTATGAAAGCTGAAATGTGGCTGGCAGCATCAGTTAATGACAAGGTCGCCACCACTGTCATATTCAAAAGAAATGTTACACTTGAATGAGGCTGAGATGGCTGCACTGTCCCATGGTTCCAGGTAGAGAAAATGAAGCAAGGGCTCCTTGGGTACTGTTTCATCCCATGTTTGAATCTAATGCATTCCTTTTTCAGCTCATTTTGGTTCTGCTGTGTTCCCTCAACATATGGAGTCCCTAGATATTAAGCTGTAACATGGAAACTTTGGGGGCTGGGAATTACAGATCATGAATAGATTGAAGAGTCCCACTAAATGGTCCCTTGGGTTGTTTGTGTAAAGATTAATTTTTGTTGTTTCTGCCTTTTTTTCAGAAATCAAGTAAGTCTAGAATTATTTTTGCCTTAGAGGCCAGAATAGGGAATAGACTTTTAGCATGCCCTGCACACCAGCACATGACTGCATAGAGATGCATCTCAGGAACAGACTCAGAAAGGTATTGTTAATTGCAAAGGGGAAGCATAAGAGAGCCTGTTGGAGATACAGGAGACATTAACTGTTAAGTTCTTGATGTTTGCACACTATTTAATTTAAAGCCCTTATTTCATAATTTAATCAAACCAGAAGATAACAACTGCGCTTGACCCTCTGCTACCAAAGCCAGGTAGAGCAGGATTAGTCCTGGTATTATTCAGCTGGTGACAGAGTAACTAAGGGGAGAGGTTACTCGGAGCCCGCTCTCTTGTTGAGCTTGCTGCTTAAGTTCCACTGTAAGGCTGAAATTAAGCAGTACTCGTCTGGTGTGCTTTTAAAAGGAGTTAATGGCAAGTTTAGGGAAATAAGAATCTTTCCAGAACTAAAGCCATACTTTGACCCAAAACCCAAGCTCAGCCATAATTAGGGCACACACCTTGTTGGAAACAAACTAGAACAGTAGCCCAGGTAGGTGGATGTCTGATAGCTCCCAGAGCTGCTTCAGCACAAAAGCCAACAAGCTGCTTTCTCTGGCTATTTAAGTTACCAGCAGATAGGTGGTAACAACCAACTGGAGGGCCTTAAAATCCAAACCCACACTAGCTATTTGCAGAGTGAATGTATCTCTGTCATTAGACTGAAAGAGGTCAAGGCACTTTGCTTCTCTTCCCTTGCCTCCCATCAGAAAGTCTTACTCATTTGGAGCCCTCTCTGAAGCTGCAATACATCTGACAATCTGTGCTAAAGCTCCCGGCTCATCTCCCTTTCCAAACCTTTTTGGGACACAGATGTTACCAGACCTCTCCGCATGAATGTCAGGTAGCAAGAGTAGTTTCTGAGAACTCCAGGGGTGAATGTTCAAGGCAGCTTCAGCTGAATGCTTTGTTGGACCTCCGCAATGTCCTGCTAAAAACATTGTGACTTCTATCAGGAAGACTCTGCTCATTTACTTTCAGATCTTTCCTTGTCACTGTGCTAGGATTAGAGCAAAGAGTGCGTGTTTTCAGCCTTCTCTGTGATGTAAAGTGCTCCAAACTGGGAGTACATCAGAAACTCATTTCTCAGCATGCGAGGGTTGATGTGATTGTGCATTTACTGCCACCCATTTCCATGTATCCAGCTTTTCCAGTGGGGGAGAGGGAAATCAGGATGAGGGACTCTTCATCATGTCCGTAACGATAGGACAAGGGGTGATGGATTCAAACTGAAACAGGGGAAGTTCAGGTTAGATATAAGGAAGAAGTTCTTCACTGTGAGGGTGGTGAGGCACTGGCACAGGGTGCCCAGAGAAGTGATAAATGCTCCACCCCTGGCGGTGTTCAAGGCCAGGTTGGACAGAGCCTTGGGTGCCATGGTTTAGTGTGAGGTGTCCTTGCCCATGGCAGGGGGTTGGAACTGGATGATCTTAACATCCTTTCCAACCCAAACCATTCTGTGATTCTATGATTAGGAGATCATCTCCTGTAGAAAAGGAGCCAGGCGATGCAACAGAAGAAAATTCTACCCTGATAATAGTAATGGTAGTATTATTAAATAGCTATATTTAGCTGAAAAATCCTGGTAATGTTGTATAGAGCACTTGCATTTACTCTTTATGTAAACTACTTGGGTTGCCGTTAACTGCTCATTCGTGCATCTTAGGGGTCTGAACATTTCAGTCTGCAGTGTTAAAACACATTTGTTTTTTCTGATCGTAACTAGGCTGCGGAGCAGGGGTGGGAGTGTTCCCTCTGAATGTGAGAGTCCCAGCAGTTCCAGAACGCAGCCATTTCTTTCAGCAGATAAATGCATTTCAAACTGTGGCTGTCTTTTCTGTTGCTACCCACTTCCTTCCCCATTTCTGTGAAGAGCTGTAGCTCCAGCTTTATCTAGATTTGCTCTGAGCTTTTGCAAGCAGGAGCTATTGGTGTAAGCTGAGGAGTGTTAGGAGCTGCCCCTTGTAGGATAACAAAGTGCATCTTGAAGTAAAGAATTTGGAAGTTTTGGGCTCATAAATTGTTTTTATCTGAACTCTCCAGTCCACACAAACCAATATTTTTTCATGTTCACTTACTCTTCAGACAGGTATATGGTTGCAGTTCTCAGGTTTATAAAGGAGGCACAGTCTACAGTGCACTGAAAAGGGATATAGCAAACAAATCCAGACCACATGTACAGGCATATGTGTGTGTGTGTAAGCCTGTGTGTCTATTGAGATATTTATTTGCTTCTGAACTTGTGGATTTTCCACAAGGAGTTCGAAGTTGGTCAAATCACTATGTGAGATGTGGAAGGCTTCAGCTGTAAGTGGGATCTACGTGTCTGGCAATGGCCAAATACATCAGAGAGCTTTCTGTGCTTGAAATCAGCTTTCTTCTTCCTAATGGACAGGGAGCTAGAAATCATGATAAGAACCCCTTCCACTGCGGAGTTTTTATGGGTAGTCTCTCCATAGTTAATAAATGAGTTGGGCTTGATGGAAGCATGTTACAGTGTTTTGGTTTGGGGCCCAGGGCTGCATTCTTCTTGCTCCCTAGACTCCCCTTGAACTAAATGGGAGGTGTGGGTGAACAAGATCAGACCCCTCGTCTGCAGACGCTGAAGCCACATGCAGCCTCCAGTGACCTCCCTTGCTTTCCACAAACACTAAATTCATTGCTGGTTGGGAGAAAAAAAGTGAGGCACTTGAGCTTCTTTTCAAAATAGAGAGAAACAATAGGGCACACTGTAGTGAGTTCCAAGTCTTTTATCTTTCTACAGATTCAACCACAGTATTGATTCTTTATTGACCTAAACTGTCCTAAGCGTGGCTGTGGTTTTTTCTCATATAGTCTATGGGAGAGTTAAGGCAGCTACTACTTTAATATTGATTTTTGTGAAAAAGGTGCAGGAAAGGGGGCAATTTGTGTCTGCAGTTGCTCTTCACTATAAAAGATACCATTGTTAGGAGCTTATAGCATTATATCAAGGGTCTTAATCTGTAGCAATCTTTTTTTACAACTTAGAAATAGGCTTGGGCAAATGTGTTATTGGTGTTAATGATATTTTGAAGTGAAGAAAATTTGTCAGCCTTTCCAAGTAAAATGCTCAACTTAACCATTTGAGGGCTTTGACAGGTTGCTTACAGCTGTTTGCAGGAATTATGTCTTTTGTTCCCTTGGAAAAAAAAAAAAAAAAGAAAGGAAAAAGGAATGTCCATTTGAATAAACAGTGATAATAATGTTATCTGAATAAATCTTTCATAAATTGAAATTATTCCTGCAGGCTTAAATAGCTGTAAGTTTTGACAAGAAGGGCATTATCATCTAATTATACTTACCTTATGAAAGAGAGGGGCAAGGGCCAACCTGTGAGCTGTCTAAACCACAGTAATAGAGTGATCCCCTCTGCAGACTAAAGAAGGAGCCATCAGACAACAATAAAAGCACACACAGAGGGCTGAAAACTGCACGTGAACCCCCCATTCCCACAGGTACACCATCTTGTTCTGAACACTACCAGAGCAGGATGAGGAGTACACTGCAGAACAGCCTCTGCTAAGCTGTTCTGAGAACCCTGTGCCAGATATTTGATGGTATTCCTAAAGGTTTCTTTAATTATCAATTAGTCACTCCTGCACATTAGCTTCCCATTGCGAAGTGCTCGCCATAAGGGTCTGCATCAGCATTTGCAAGCAGGTCTAAAGGTATAACTGATAGTAAATTGCCTTCTTCCTGTGAGTACCTGGCTTGCTAAGAACACTTAAGACATTCCAAGGCGACACCTGCTAGCTGCTTTATTGGTGTGTACCTCATCTGTTCTGCTGTTAGGCTGATCCACTCTCTTGAATTATAAAGAGCTGTGCCTACTGAAAGGTGTTGCTTTTTCCATACGAGCCATGGGAGAAGCTAAATACACTGTGTGCAGTAAAACACAAGTATTCACATGCCTTCCCGTTGTGTTACGTATGAGCTGCTACACGTGGTATTCTTCTAATACCTACTATTTAATTTCTAGCTTACAGAGGATCAATAAACAGAAAAATCATTGTCTGCTAATGTCTGTAATCTTTTTGAACGTGTGATTTGTTTGGCCAATAAGGTTGACTTGTTTAAAACCTCCTCTGCCTGCGTGTATTTCACAGAAGGCAAAATATTGTGCCCATAATAAGCTGCCAGAATTAAGAAAGCAGAATAACTCTTGCTCATCTTAGGTAAGTTGGAGTTGGAGCTACACTCTCCACAAATCAAGTCTCTTGTGTGTATACACAGAGTTTTGTTTTGCATGTATATATAAAATACTATATTTTAAAACTGTTAATCGAGGCCCTCTCCTGCATGTAGTTATGATACATGTTTATTCATATGCACCTGACTACATAGGATGTTTTTTTCCCCCCATTAGAATCTTGTCTCATTTAGCATTCAGGATATTTTAAGGATGAAACAACGCTGTGTGATGGAGATGGGCATTGTCCTTAATCCTCTGCAAAAATCAGTCGATTTTGGCCTCTCCTTTCTAGGCCTGGATCGGTTTTGGTCACCCTGTGGAGATGGGCACAAAAACCTTGGGAGCTTGTAGGCAGTAAGAGAAGCACCCAGGGAGGGACCATGTGCTCTGTGTTAATGGGGAATGGCACATGAACGAGGGCAAAGCATCAAGAGCCTATTCCAGAGCTATCCATGACAAAGATAAGGATGTGAACAAAGGAGTGACTTTTCCTTTTTGTCTTTTGAAAACAGCTCACCAGCTCTTGTGGAGTTATCCCAAACCAGTTCAGCTTGTGGCACATGTTGGGCACATTCCGAGCCCAAACTCTTAACCTTACTGGTGTTATAAGGGACTAAACCAGCCTAAAATGCCCGTGGTACACACAACCTTAATAACAGAGAGGGCTAAAGCCTCATCTACTCCCCATCTTCGTTTCCCATAAATATGTCACATCTCACTTGGTCTCACAGGACTCTTGGAAAGCTAAAAATAGAGACAACACATATGGATGTGTACTGAGGATGTGGCTGGGCTGTTTCTGCTCCTTTCTCTGATGCAAGAGGTAAGCAGCCATTTGCCTTTACACAGGGGCTGGGGCCAGCCGCTCTAAGCATAAATAGGGATGGTTTGGTAACAAGTGTGAACTGAAAGGTCCTTAAAAAAAAGAGGTGTTTAGACATTTTCAGCTGAACAAATTGAAGATGCCCTACAGTTATTGTCCACACAAGGTGTAAATTTGCCTAGGTGTTGCTGTTCTAATGCAGCCTTTCATGCTTATTTCATCATTTTGTCTATAATTCCCTATAATATGCCGGCACCATAGCTGATACAACTTCATGTCTTTTTTCACCCATGCCAGCAAGCTGAACAAGTGGGATGAGGTTGTGGTAAACAAGAGGGGGATTACTAGAGAGAGAAGTTTTAAGAGTCTACAGACCCCAAGAGCAACAGAGGATCTGAGACACGAGGTGCTCTCCACAAGAGGAATGCTCAGAGCACAAAGTTATACCCCGCCTCGGCATCGCTACATGCAGACAGAAATGACTCAGTGTGTGAGTCAGAGAGAGGAGGTTTTATTTACACCACATAACATTTCCACTGATTCTATTCTGCTCAGCAATTGTGGGGATTATCAGAAGGCTGTTAACACTTCTGTATGAATCAAATCCTTAAAAATCACTCCGCCCTTCAATCAGAACTGTTTTCTCACTTCTGTGAATTAACCTACAGAACTGGCACATGAAATAATTTGTTTCAGTATCTATTACTGAATATGTTTTGGCCTCCATCCATAAAAGCATTTAGGAGCCTGAGTTGTACTGAAATCACTGAACGGGGAGGGGGGGGGGAGTGTGTTATTCCTGGTTACTACAAGGCACTATCGCACATTGTTCTTTTCTCTGGGCAAGTTTCAGGCTCTAGGTTTGCTGGGACTCTTCCTTGCTGGTGAAGGAAGGCTTCTGCCCAGGCAGTGTTGAAATCCAGTTCTTGGAGGTGCCTTATGCTGGGCACAGCATGATGTATGCTCTGTCAGGGGAGCAAAGGTGGTAGAAGAGAGTTGGCACATAAGGTAACTGTGAGATACCATGGGACTGAATCACCCCAGTATAGAACACGCCTGTTTACTTTGAGAGGGGAATGAACTGAAATGTATTAGTTTCTTACAATATAGACACATTCCTGGTAGAAAGAAACCATTTTTGGTGAACTTTTTCCTCTAGTAAAATGTATGAGCTGCTGAAAAATATTTTGATAGACATTTTGTTGCCATCCCTATGAGCCTTTTATATCCTCCAGCTCCACCTCGTAATAGCAATTCTTCATGATGGCCAGTTCAGCTGTGTTTGAACGGGTGATCTACAGGTGGTGAAGGCTCCTTTTCATTTCCCAACTCCTCTAATCCTCAGTAAGAAAGCGTCACAATGAATTTGGTGCCTGAATTTGTGACACTCAGGAATTCATTGATGGAACAGAAAATCTCCTTTTTCTATTCTTCTACTTATGGGCTCTTGACAATTATTTTTTCTAAACAAAATGTGATGTTTGGGGCAAAGATGTGAAGATGCCAAGTGTAAAGAATGGGTGAAAAGGTGTGATGTCTCCAAACAGAGCCAGTCTACAGAACGGGTAGCCATGCAAACGGCCAAGGTAAATAAGACACTGCTGAAACTGTCTTAGCCCCCCACAATCCTCATGTGTGGGTTTACATACACCAGCAGAGCCAAGTTAACCTTAATTGTGTGCTGTTTAACTTGGCTATAAATGGCTAACCCTTTCTGTAAGTTGGCTCTGGTTGCAGGTATCACACCTTTCCACTACTGACCTTTCTTGTCTAAATTGTTTTTTTAATACGTATTAAAGAGTTTTGATCTGGTTTAATTTCCCAGGGCTTTTATTGCAGTCAAAAATATTACAGAAAATTATTTCTGCTGATAGAAAGCCATATTTTAATAGAAAAACCCTTACATTCTCAGTGGCTAGACAGGTCAGTGGGGCTTAAAACCCAATCCTTCTTGAAGTAGTGACAGAAAATCCCACTAAAACTTGATGTCCTGTTTTCTCTCTGTGCATTCATTGGCAAAGGGAACAGGAATGCAACTCTTAAAATAAGAAAAATATTTAAACTGTAATAGCTAATCAATAATTCTTATTTTCCTTTCAGCATTGTATTTCTTAGCAGTGGCTTTAATATGTCAACAGTTTGTTACCACAATCCTCTAAGATAAAGTGTTTCTCTGTCTGAAAGTAGCATATTAAAACTGGGTCCCATTTAATTGCCTTTGCTGAGGGGTTTAGCTGCACATTATGTGTAAGGGAAGCATTCTAGCTGCTGGTTAACAGGAGGCTTTTATCAGTTTTGTAGATCCAGTGTGTTGCTATCCACAGCAGCAGCAGCACACACAATCTTGGGACTTGGCCCAGTTCTGCCACAATTCAGTCGAAGGGATTCTGTTGACATCGGTGGATCGGGTCTTCCGTGATGAGAGTGAGGAGTAATTATTTCCTGCACGTGGGGTGTCTCATCAGGAATCAGTTGTGAGTTACTCTGTTCTGGTGGCTAACTTTGCCACCTGAGTTTCCATTATAACTCCAATTTTATCTCCCACTTTCAAAGCCTCAGACATACCACGGTGGACTAAGGGGAGTAAGATTTCTTTACCCGGTGAGACACAGGTTAGGTGGTCTTGGAACAGTTCCCACTAAAGCAAGGGACAGTGTTACAAAATCTACTACCATTTGTACTAATTAGCAACTTTGCTGACAGCCTCTGGTGAGTAACTCATTACTGTCTATTTGTGTGCTTGGCTTATAAATCCCTGAACAGCCAGACTGTGGGCACTGTTGTCGTACAATATTGTTGTGGTATAAGACCTTTTTCTTGAGCATTAGTATGTCTCTTCAAGCATAGTGCTTGAAGTATAAGTAGGTCAGTGGCATGGAGACACAGCCCTGAAGTATGAAGGGCTTCCAGTATTGCTTTTTTCCCCCCTCTTTGGGTCCTGAAGTAGGGATGAATAAAATCTGTTCGTTTCTGGCACCACTCTTGCTGATGCTGCTTGTTTCTCGGCGCATTTTAAATTTCCTCTGATTCGACCTTCACCCTTGCTTGTGGGCATGCTATCACATATTTTAGCATGCTTTTTTCCTTCCCTCCCTATCTACATTAGTCAGGCCTGTTGGAATTCTGAAGTACTTTTGCCACGATTCAAGAAGAATGTCCCTTTTCAATTTCTGCAGGTAAATTCTGCTATTCAGTGATTTCCCCCCCCCATCCTTTATCATAGGCTGTGTCTTTTCCATATGGTAATGAATCATTCCCTTAGGAGAAGTATCATTTGCTCAATTCAATGGACATCTCACAATGCAGATACATGTATTTCTTTCACCTATCATTTTGATTTTAGTTTTTCTGCAGTTTATTGGCTTCAATCTATATTTTCTTTGTGAAGGTTCATTTCCAGCTCTAGTAGATATCTCCAGCTATACAGAAGTCTGTGCTGCCCCGATGCCATACCTATGCTTTCAGCCTTCCTCTGGGGGTGTTATCTACATATTCAGCATAGTAATTTCCACCAAACCCTCTCATGGTTCCATTTAGTATCCATCCTGAGCCTCTAATCTGGTTTTCTCCAACTTGTCTATTTAGAAATAGAAGTGACAATGCGCTGTCCAGTGACACTATTGTTGTATGTCAAATGAGATAGAGGACAAAGATGAACAAACGTCTCTTAAGCGTGGGCTTGGATAACACTGCACAAACAGAAAAGAGTGTGGGTTCTATACAGCAGGTTCTGCTTTTGATTTATATAGTGATTTGATGATAGGGATGCACCAGAATGAAAGTATGGTATTTTTTATTTTGTATTATTCATGTCGTTTAAATCAGCTTTTGCACAAGAGCCGAGTTGGGCCGAGGGTTAAATGAGCTGGTTGCAAATCTGAAGTCTTGTGTTCCTTCCTTTGTTTCTGACTCATTGCAAGACTTCAAACCACTCACTGCAGCATCCCTTAGCTGTGGTTCCTCTCATTTCCCAGACAAGCCGTGTGGTTTTGCCCGTTTCATTGTCAGCCCGGTGGGATGGATCCTGCATCAGCGCAGTCAGGAATCCTCACCACCAGCATCCGCAGGAGCAGGTACTGGAGCATCGTGATCCTCATTTGTCAAATGCCTGTAAAGTACTTAAGAGCTCTTTGGATGAAAGAGAAATTATTATTAAAAAGCAGTCTTAGTACCTTAAAAATAACTCAAGACTGGCACCAGATTCTTGAAAATAACAAATGGCAGAGATTTTACTTCAGGATCTCCCCTTGGGTTTGGCTAGATGGGTTTCTAATGAGCAAGTCTTTTATTTCTGGGATATTCTGTACCTCCCTGCCACAATTATTCATGTGCGAGTCCTAGAGCCAAATTCTGCCCTTAGATGCATGTTTGCTTCTCCCATTGGCTTTCTTGAAAGCTGCAGGCATTTTTCCTAAGCCATCATTTGGCCTGCAGTTGTACTGTGGTCATATTTATCTGTCCAAAATGACTGTGGCTCTCCATTTATAATCTTGTAATTTGTAATCTTTACTGAGATACTGATGTGGTTTTTCTTTCATTACTGGCATCTTATTGTAATATTGATTTCTTGTTAAATGCAACTGCATTGGTAATTTTGGCTGGCAGCTTCTTGTTGTTGCTTTCTCTTCTATACTTTTTGAGGCTAGGAGAGTACTCCCTGCACTAGATTGAAGCTGATTTCTTTGATGTGACTCTTGCATTTAGTCTGTCTAAACAGATTTAATTTTTGCCTAATCTGTCTGTGCAGTTCCCAGTCACTCTGGTATCCAGGCACTAAATTATAGCCCTCTTCTGAGTGTTTTCTTCTTGTAACCATGCTAACTTCCTTTCTGAGCGAGTGACCCAGTCATTGTCATGCTTTTGTAAACAGTTTCTTTTCTACCTATTGATTTTGGTCTAACATTAGTGACCACCCACTGTTTGAGATTGGGAGAGAGGATAATTGTTATATAGGCATCCCCATGCATACAGACACAAACTCATACACCTGCTCTCAGAGTGGACATCTTCTGCCGTTTAATTCTCATGGAGGGTTATAACAGCAGGTCTCATCTGGACTGGCTGAGCCTGGAGGATGAGTGGCTTAGAGGTGAGAACGTCATGCATGTGTCTGGGGAAACTGCATGGCATTCACCAGTGCAAGGAGCTGCATGTGGAGGGTAGGGTCCCTGTGATACTGGGAGGTGATGCTGGTCTGCAGAACAGCGGCAGAGTGAATTACAGGTGTTCCTGGCTGTTCTCCATCCCCACTTCCCGCTATCTATATACCCACCATGGTGGCTGTGAGGGGATGGCACAGGAGCTTTGCCAGGGCATTTGGCTCACAGAGCATGGTGCTTCCCACATCCTTCTTGCAATGCATTCCCTGGCTTAGCAGTGATCCCTTCCCTGGCAGCCCCGGAACAGCCACTGCCAAGGCCTGGCACCGACCTCTGAGCTCTGCTGCTGCATCCCCACCACTGTCTCCTGCAGCCTGCCCGCTCAGCTCAGGTGCTCCCTCCTCTTCCTCCTTGCAGACTTTTTCCCACCCTACACACTGGTTTTGGCACATCCCAAAGTAACTTCTGCATGCTGCTGCCCCAGTGCCATGGGAGGCTCCTCCGCTGCCACTCATTGACTCCACTAATGAAGTCCATTTGGGATCCCACTCAGCACAGCAGCTCTCTGGTATTGCACATACCCATTACCCATTGCTTACCTGCATAACAGCTGTCTGAAAGACCTCTGAGCACCCACATGTGATAACATCACCCATCTCATGGGGCAGAACTCCATAGTTCCTCCAAGAAACTGCACGGTCCTCCACAGACTCATCACTTTTGCAAAGCAGAGCACTGGCTTAGTAATCTGGAAAGGATTGAAAGACCTACATTTGGCATTATAAAGTGCCCTACGTGTATATGGAGAATGAAAATCTGAGAACACCCCCAAATACTTTGTATACAACTGGCAAGTTCCTGGTGCCAACAGCTATAGCCATCACTATGTTGTTGGGTGCACTTGCTGTGCCAAACAGACCATAAACGTGCTGCTATTTGAAAGGAGCAGTTCCAGCCCCTATTTATGAAGAACCATCAGTTCTTTGATCCTTTGGTCAGGAAAAGAGGACAAAGCCCTCTCAAATCTTGTAGTGCCCCATATACACTGTGCTCAGAAACACAGGTATTCCTCCCCAGTCTTGCTTGCCCTTGTCTTTGGAACATAAAGGCTGCATCCGTGTGTGCCAGATGGTTTTCTGGAAAGCATCAAGCCAGCCACCACTGTTGGTGTTTGGTTAACAGACCTGTACGAGAAAGTGATTCACAGACTACAGATTTATTGTCAATTTTGTTATGCTTAAGGCAGGCAGTAATTTCAGTTTTCACTGCCATTAGCTAATAATAGTAATTAATTAGTAAATTGTGCCGTTGGGATCTCAGGGTGAACTAACAGTGAAAATGTAAATTACAAAAAGAGAAAAAAGGCCACTAATGCTTCTGAGCTTCCCACCACGACTGAGGGGTTTGTGTCTATCCCAGCCCTCCAAACTGGGTTTCAGAAGAGCAGCTTACATCGCCCACAGCACTGTCTGGGAAGCGTTAGAAGGAAAATGAGAAGGTGCACTGAAAAGCAGCAGCAAGGTGGTAGGAAATGAAGGGAGCAGCAACAGAGGGTTGTGTTCCTGTGCCAGCAGCTGGAGGAACAGGCCTGGAATCTACCCTGGGGGAAGGTTCAGCTTTTCCCCTGCCAGTGATGGGAGTCTCTTGTTCTCAAGCAATGAGTGTGACATGAGAGACCCCAGGGGCAGCCGCTGCCCCATGCTCCCTCCCATCCATCCACTGCACCTGAGCTCCACACTTGCCGTCCATGGCTTTAAGGTCTCCTAAGGAGCTGCTGAGTGACTCAAATCTCTATTCATATTATCCCTCGCTTTTTAGGGTCTGAAAACCTTACACTGAACTAGGAGGGGAGGGGGAAGTGTTTTGTTGTTTGGGTTTTTCCCTGATTTTATTGACTTCCTAGAAAGGAAGTTTGGGATAGAACACTAAGAAAACACACAGATAAACCCAGGGCCTTCAATTCAAGGTCATTTGGAACCCTTTCTCTGCCTGCAAAAGAAAGTGGGGGAGAAAAGAATTAAAACATGTGAATTAGGCTGAGTCATTTTCACTATGAATTGTTTGCAGCTGTCAGAATCAGTTCTACATAGCTCACTATAGCTCAATTTCCTTTCCCAGTTAATAACACATTGAACAAACATACTATACTAGACTCCCTCTTTTCTTTCAAATAACCTCACAGTGGATCTGCATGCCTCATATAAAGATGTCTCTATTAGCTGAGGCTATTTATAGAACATCAGAGGGCTGAAAGATAGTTAAAAATTAATCGATTACCATCAAATAACAGACACTAAAACTCAGTGTATGAAATGCCTTCCCCTACTGAATAAATTAATAGCAAGAGGAGAAATGTAGGATCCTGATTTACAGGCTGACCAGATTCAATTTAACACTCTCCAGTGCAGCTCATGCTCAGAGCTGGAGAGTTCAGGTGGTACTTTCAGGAGCTGACACTGGCTGGTGTGGTGGCTGGGAGGAGGCAATGTGCTTCACAGGGAGGACATGGAATCATGGATTATTTGTGTCAGAAGGGATCTTCAAAGCTCATCTAATCCAACCTCCCTGCAATGAGCAGGGACATCTTTAACTAGATCGGGTTGCCCAGAGCCACATCCAGCCTGGCCTTGGTGCACCTAAAGAGTTGGAGTGCCCAGCTTCAGATGCAAGGCCTTTGGAAGTACCAGCTCCTCAGGTCCAACACCTGCTGCTGGGTAATTCCTCCTGACCTGTTCAAAGGTGGCATTAGGGATTCAGAGATGGAAATTACTCTTTCTACAGTCTCTATGTCATGATCTTCTCTTTCTGTTGAAATAGTTAAAAGCAACGGTGGGGAATTGGCACCACTTGTGTCTAGAGATGCTTCTCTAATAATCTTATTTGGAATAGTAGAATGCTGCTTTGGCCTTTATACTCTATGGCTATAATCATGCTATGGGCTGTGAAGAGAAATAAAATGTTTTATGAAACCAATGAAAGTAATTATGGAGGAAAAGAAGAAAGCTTTCAGGAACATAAGTTGTTCTTTGGGTCTGAAAGGAAGTATAAGAACTTAGTACTGAGATTGCTGCGTCTGTATCCTAGCTGAAACAGGGCTTGTGTCCCCGAGAGCTTCTTTTCCTTCTAACAATCTCATAAAGATACCGTTTCCCTGTGGAAGTTGCCTTTTTACCAAGACATTATTTGAGCCACAAGTTTGGCATGGGCAGAGCTACCCTGGAGGGGTTTATCACTTGCAGGCACTGCACGCCTTTGGTGACAAGACAGGCAAAGTCCAGGATGCCTTTGAGGATGCACTGACGTGTCTGCACTGCTCGGGTTGATGCTAGTTTAGGGATGGAATTGTATTTGTGGATACATCTAAATCTAGGGTAGTTTGTTATCATACCTTTAGAGAAAGTGGCTGAGGGCTATGGTGTACCTCCCGTTGTAGACATACCCTATGGGGAAGAAAGGAATTTGATTAAATAAAGAACAGCTTCTAAGGCAGGATGGTGAGTTTAACATCTGCCCCTGTTGATTGCTGACAGACTGCAACACACTGCTCACGATGTAGGGGAAGTCTGTACTTCCTCTTTTATTGCCAAATATGCACATTTCCAAGCAAAGGTGACATTTTTGTGTGTCAAAACAAAGGTAGAACTGCACAGCCTTTGAAACATCAAACTCAGATGGAAAATGAGGATTTGGCATGGCTTAATTTGGGCTTTATTAATGCCTTTGGGGGAGAGGGATGGAAGAAAGATTAGGCAGATCAGAGCTTGAAAAGTCATAGATCATGCATTTAATAGCTCTAATTCTTAAATACTTGAAGGGTTTCATAAAGCCATTCTCTTCAAGTGCAAACTCTTTCCCACTTCTGACTGTTGCATCCAGACCTCCCAAGTTCTTAAAAAGAGCTTGCAGCTGAAATATCTTGAGACCTTTCCATAGAGCAGGGATCTTGCACCACCGCTATGTATGCAGCCAGCATCCTTAAAAGGATCCCAGAAGGAATATACATTTGCACATAGGCACATACTTTCATTCAAGGTGCATATTGTGTTATTTTAGGTACTCACCAAATGGGATTTAAAGCTGGGAAAAAAAAAAAGAAAGGAGACTTTTTCCATTCAGTTACATTTTCTGAAGTGCTGCAGATTTAGAAAGGCTGGATTTAAATGAAGTTACTACTAGATTTCTGAGAAAATCAATTGTGGTGTTATAAGAAATTGATGGCTAGATTTCAAGGTGAATTTGATCTAAAACTGAAATATCGACTAAGGCAATATTAAGATTTTGTTCTGTTCTTATTCTGGAGAAGTGGCATTTTTCACTGCACTGGGGTTTTGGCCTTTCCCTAAGCTTCAAATAATTTGCCACACATTTATTTTCAATATTACAGTGCTATTTTTAAACTAGCAGTGCAAAGTAGTGGTTTTTATAGTAGCTATTACATAGTAAGGAGTTTTCTGTAATAAAATCAATATCATAGGATAAATACTGTGAGCTAGAATAAGAAGCTACTGATAATTTTGCCCATAGTAATCGTTTTTAGCATGGCTGTGCTTTCCACAGGGTGATTTTTCTGATTGTATTTAACATGAATGAAGGTACATTCCAGAAGGTAACATAGCCTGGGATACTGTGACCAACGCAGGTGAAATAGCTGAGAGCAATATGAGAGCACAGCGTAGGGGAAGGGTAACACTAAGATATGGAGCTCTGGAAAGAAATCATTAGTCATATAGGGAATGTGGAAGTGGAGGGTAATTTATGACGTTATGGAAATAATAATATTAAGCGTTTCCCCCCAAACGTTTTCTTTCAGGTTATTAAAAATCAAAGGTGCTAAATAAGATCATTTTAGCTGCCTATATCCCTGTTCCATGGTGTTTTCAAAGCCCAGGCTGTGCAGTGCTTATTGTTCAGACTGCACCCTCACAGTTACATGAGCTCTAGAAGAGGCTTTTTGACTCCAGCCATTCATTTGCACCATCCCACTACAGACCACTGCCTTCAGGTGTGCTGATACCTGAAGTGGTTTGGGTTATAAAACAGAGGGTTGTTTCCACCTCTTTATATCTATATATGCACGCACATCTTTGGAGAGTTCAGATTTCTGAGGTTAAGGATTATAATCAAAGGGACTTTTAGAAAGTGCTGATGTCAACCAGAAGTTTACCAAGAGATGAGTGTTGCACCATTTCTAGGCATTGATGCCAATGGTACTGGGCCAGAATCTGCTTGGATTTGCTATTTAGTGACACAGCAACTGGGCTTCAGTGTCAGAATGAACCGTGAGCAAATGGGGTGACCAGCTGTCAACACCTGCAAAGCCCATTAGGGCTCAGTGCCCTCAGGGAGGACACGTTGGATTTGGACACTCAGCCTCACTACTGGGGCTACCGGGAGTACTGGGGTCAAGTGCCTCATGGTCCTCTGTTTGGTTGTGGTGGCATTGGAACAGTGTCTCCCCTTGGCTCAGGATGTGGGTACAGGAGTCTTGAGCTGTCACAGAAAGCAGCCACTGACCGTCTGGCCTGTAACGTATTGAAAAGGCAATTCCAATAACTCATTTTACAACCAAGTGATCATTTATCCCACTAGCAAAATCTGTTCAACTCTGGTTGTATAGGTTATACAGTAATAAAAGTTCAAGTATCCATAAAATTGCCATTGAACTGTAAATTAATGTGAGGTAAAGTTGTTGCCCAAGGGAATAACCAAGCTTCAGAAAGTTGTGTCCTAAATTAATTAATGCTGAGTTCCTCTCTGCCTGGGAGAAGAATGGGTTTCTGCTGCCCTATGGTTGTTGAGCTCAGAGTTCTGTTTGCAGGCAGAAATTGCCATTGTCATCTCTGCCCACTTAAACAGAGAAGAGAAATCAAGAGAAGAGCCTAGGAAAATTTATGAATGAAATTACAAGGGGTTTCTTTCTTTCTGTCCTTCTGTGGGGTTTTTTTTTTGCTCTCTGGTTTTATTGCTACAGCTGTTTGAATGGATAGAGCTAGGCAATGCCTGCACCACTTCAGGCACCTTGTAATGGTCACAGATTTTCCTTTCTCCTTAAGCAAAGATGTACATTTGCACTTCATGGTTGCTGGTTAGTGGCAGGTGTCCCTGTCCATGGCAGGGGGGTTGGAAATAGATGAGCTTTAAGGTCTTTTTCAACCCAAACCATTCTATAGGGATGCTGGGGAGGGACTCTTCATTAGGGACTGTAGCGATAGGACAAGGGGTAATGGGTTAGAACTTAAATAGGGGAAGTTTAGATTGGATATAAGGGAGAAGCTCTTTACTGTTAGGGTGGTGAGGCACTGGAATGGGTTGCCCAGGGAGGTTGTGAATGCTCCATCCCTGGCAGTGTTCAAGGCCAGGTTGTATGAGGACTTGGGTTGTACAGTTTAGTGTGAGGTGTCCCTGCCCATGGCAGGGGGGTTGGAACTTGATGATCTTAAGGTCCTTTCCAACCCTAACTATTCTATGATTCTATGATTCTGTGATCTCCCTGACCATCATGGCTTGGCTGTTCTCTCTCTAACCCCTCACTTAAAACCTTTGTTTTGTGGATTTTTGGTTCTACTTCATTGTAAAAAGAAACCAGTGGTACTTACAACCATCTCAGTTCTAATTATTATGGATGAGGATTAATAAAAGAAAAAGGTACTTGGTCCTACTGCCTTAGGAATCAATTGCTTTTTAAGAAGCTGGCTAGAAAAGCAGTTGGGGTACCCAGAGCTACATGCTACAGTGTGGTCTGCAAAACACCGCTGCTGGATCTGTGCCGTTTCCACAACCGAGGAAGCACAGAACAGAGAGGAGCCATGTAATGAGGTGCACATAAACTGTTTGCTTCAACTACTCCTCCACAATGCTTCAACTCTCGGGGTCTGTTGCAGCACTTGGAAGTGGTTCTTTATACAGGGCTTCAGAGCTGCCATATAAGCCAGTGCTCCGTACGACCACAAGACTGCATAAGCTCTCTCCTAGATCTCTTGCTAACAAGCCTCAGAGGTTTGTATTGAGCAGCTGCCTCTGCTCACAGCAAGACCCTTTCCAGAGTTCCTCTCAGCAGCCCGGCTGCCGGCCTGCCTGCCGGTGCTGTGCTCAGCTGACACAATGGCAAACAGCACTTCCCATCAATTACTAGCAGAAAAAGAGGCACCGGTATTCCCTGTCACCCATCAAGCACCGCTCGTGGGCTTGACAGAGGATACGGGCTGAGGCAGCAGGAGCAGGACCTCCACAGCACCGCTGGTGGCAGCACATTCAGTTAACAACAGTTAAAATGTTTTCCAATCCCTCTTCTGCATTTAGCCCCTTTATTCTTTCTTACACAGGTTGTTTTCAGTACTTTTTCCTTTACCATCTCGTCCTCTTTCCATTTCACTTTTGCTTTTTAGTGTTTTTCTCCCCTCATTCTCCTGGTGTTTTTTCTTTCTTTTCAGTCTCTATTTATTTCTTCTGCTTCACAGATTGTCTCTCTGCTTGGTTTTCTTTTTCCCGGCACTTACTATATTCCTTGTGTTTTTGCAGCTCTAATGCTAGCTTGTCTGCCAAAGAATAAATTCCTATTTATGGAAAATATATGCAGCTATATGCGCTGCTAAAACATCTTCAGACTGTTTGCTCACAGTCATCCTGCAGAGACAGCGTGACACTGTTAGCACCAGAACTGAACAGCTACCACTACATTTGCCACAATTAGAGCCAAACGGCACATCAGCACACACCTATGCAGCTTCTGCAATGTGCACATACAGGTTCAGGTGCATCCACCTGGATGTATCTTAAATGAACCAACTCTTTCCTCCTCTGACAATGAAACAGAGCAGTTTGGTTTTATATGGGAGAATCCCATGGGTTAGACCTTTAGATGTAATTATCCTACTCTTTGCTCACTGTTTGCTTTGCCCAGGAAGGGATAACAATTGGTTATGCCTGTGGAAATTCCTGAACTGGTCCATTGTCAACTCATGTTATACTTTTAGAGCACTCCAATTTGAAGCTCTGGGCAGAAGGTGTGATATAAGCTGATTCCTTGGGACATCTATGAACTAAGAAAGCTCAGTATATTGCGGTACTTTCATCTTGTGCCTCTAGATTAACATCCTAAAGCAGCAACACTCCAGGTATGGTACCTTTTAGAATATTCTTAGGTTTGCAGCATTGTTTCTTATTGAAATATGGTAAATGAAGGAGATGAAATTCAAAGGCACAAAGGGTGGTTCTTCCATTGCAAGTCAATGGAAATTGTGTGTCTAATTCCCGTTTGTGCCTTTGAAAGCACACATGTCCCTGCTTTGCCCACGGCTTTCAGTCTCACGCGCACACAAACACAAGCCCCTATTCAACCTTGCACACACACGTTTTCATTTCCTTTCAGTGTCACAAACTTCCTATGGTAGCTGAAACATGTCAGGGATGTTTTTGTCAAATTGCTGAGACTGGGTTCTTCAGCTCCCACTCTGCACCTCTGGGGTGATCAGATCATGATGTTAGAGTCGCATAAGAGCTTATTAGCAGCTGTTGCAGACACTTTCTCTGTGCTCTGAAAACAGCACCGAGAACAACAGCTCAGCTGGGAAGAGCATATGCAATAGCCTTTTAATCATTGCTTCAACTCACCATGTCATGATGCGTAAGCTTTCTCATCAATGAGGCTAGGAATGCAAAACCAGAGAACTTCTTCAGTATTTCAAACACCTGCATCTTGTGAAGCGAATTTATGCTACCAGATTAGAAATAAAAGGGGGGGGGGGGGGAAGAGAAAGGAAAGGAAGAAAGAAAAATCTCTTGGATCAAAAGTGTCTCCTTATCAGGAAATGAAGGACAGGAACAAAAATACCCTCCTCCTCCATCTCCTCCTCTTCTTTTCCCACCTCAAACTTGATGATAAAAGTCTGTAATCTGACAACCCCCTGCAAAATGATAGATGAGTATTTACAAACGGGGCTTTTCGGTGCAAGTCTGCACTTTAAAGTCTCCCCATCCCCAGCCTTGTGCAAGTTGTTAGGCTCTGTCTTCTTTCCATCGCTATCTGTGCCACCCAGCTTTGCTGTCCTCCTTTATGGCCATGCAGAAGGGTACATGGGCAGCGGGGGGTGCAAATGCCAAGCTTCCAAGTCTGTTTATTCAGCAGTGGCAGGGAAGCCTGTTGCTGGTCACTAGGCTGACTTGTGCCTCCAGGCTTGGTGTGGGATGCTCTTCAGCTGTCCTCCGCAGCTCGCTCCGTTGCAGGCACAGTGATGAATTTTGTTTCCTTTCGTAATAAGTCAGACAATAAGGATGTTGCTAAATCTTTTCTGGAGCCCAAAGGCAGGGCTGTTGGGTGATATTTGTTTGCTGTGGAGTTGTGATTTGTATGACCCCCAAGTTGTCCCTTCACTCAGAAAGTCCAGTGTCAAAAACTTGCGTGCTCTGCAGTCAGCGAAGGGAGCTGGGCAAGGTAAAAGTGGCCAGCAGATGTCTCTCAGGATATTCCTTTGCAGACACCACTCTCCCAACTCCCTTTCCTTGCTGAGCTTCCAGAAACTGGGCATGGTGGGTTGTGAGAAACACAGAATCTCACTTCTTTGCCCTTTCTCTGCAAGTATTACAGCCCCAAATGCATAGCTTTGTGATGTTGAGGTTTTTATAAGCCACAGCCTAAATGAAGGGTATGTTTTATAAAGGTAAAGGGAATGGATGGCAGCTCCTTTGTGTCTTCAGAGCATTTAATGAGTATTTACAGCCTTTGAGCAAATGAAGCAATGTCACTCATACAGTATCTTAGATCCTTTTTGATTAGGAAAATTATGAACGTTGCTGGGATTCTGCTTCATTTTGCATGGAAGAATTGGTAGATGGCAGGAGAAATACTCTGTTTGCAGGTACAGGCTGTGTCAACAGGCAAATCTGCTAATCAAGCTGTACCTGCTGAGCTATGCTGGCAGATTCTTCCTTGTGTAGACTTGGCCTAAGCCTGAGCTCTTTTCTTTAGCTGGCTATAGATTATCCTCTGTATTAGATAGAGAAACTGCAGCAGTGAGGATAAGTGGTTGCTCATGGCACTGAAGGAATTAGTTTTAGAGGTGAAAGCAGAAGGCTGGAGTCTCCTGGTCCCAGTCATGTTCACGCCAGACCGCTGCATTTTGGCTTGGATGGGGTTTAAAGCTCACACTTAGGTCACACAGAAGATGCACATGCTATTATCCTTTTGCAGGAGCTCTCCATTGGCATGATCCATGTCTTTGAGAATACAATAGTCCATCACCAATCCAATCATCTTCCTGTGACTGAGGGGTTTAGGCAATTATCAAAAAGGGGATGATTTGAATGTTCTATCCCTCTTGTGGAATTGTGTTTGGAATTTATCCGACGAGACAGGGAAGGGATTTTGTTTGTTTTGTTTGATCATTTCTTATCACAGAACTTTGCTTGACTCAAACCACAACGATACAAGCATTCAAACACCACCTTCAGATGTAATATTGATTTAGAAAACAGCAGTGCACAGCTGCTAAGCTTCACTGTTTCATACGCAAGGTCTTCAATTCCCAACAAATTACTGGCATTTCTACCTATTTACAAATTAATGTTTCCTCTGAACCTTGTGCACTTCTTATTATTCCAGGCTGCTTTCTTCAGCTTCTGCTTAGAAACCTTACGCGAGTGTGCATTATGCGGCGCTAGGGCAGCTTTAGAGCATCAGTTAAATTGGAGTTAAATAAGAAAAAAATCTAGATCAACGTTTATCCTTAGGCAAGTTATGCACTGACTGAAATTAAACCACTATATGTACTTGTAGATTGAAGAATCAGAGGTGGAGGATGGGTCAGAAACACTAAGATCAAAATTTTCTTCCTTTGAAAAAGATCGCTTTGAAAAGCCCCCATGCCACCTATTCTGCTTGTTAATGTTTTGACTGGAAGTGTCTGGCAGTGCCATCATCAGCAGAATATTGTTAAAGACCCTTCTATTTGTGTGTGTGTGTGTGTGTGTGTGTGTGTGTGGAGCTGACTCTAATAGCAAAGCAATGGATCCTTAGCAGCCTCTGGTATATGTCTCTTAAGGGAATATTTTTGTTAATTGCAAATATTTGATTGACAAACATGGGATGCAATTAGTAGGCAGGCACAGTAGGAATGTGCAGTGAACTGGATCTCTGAACCAACAGATCTCAACTCTCTCAGCTTGATCTGAAATAGGCTAGAGCATTTAAACCATATGTTTCCCTCAAACTTTTTCTTTCCTCTGAAAATTCCTTATTTCCCCCAACTAACCTTCTCTCACTCCCTGCACCAAGGGAGCTAATTCATCTCCTATGATCACGTCAAGTAAAGACAGAAAATTCGACACAAGCTTCAGACTTATGCTGCTTTTTGACCGTGGCAGTAAAAACTAATGTGGACAAGACTATACATGCCAGTTGTGCCTTACAAAAGCCCTAGGTGAAAGAGAATACAATCTAATTTAACTTTAGACATTTTGAGCTTAATGGTCTATTTAAACAACCTGCTACCATCTGACTACGTTTATCAATTATATTTCTTTTTATTTATACAGAGCAGTGTCTTTCTGGAAAGGCTATAATTAAAACTTATCGAGATAAATTGTGCTCAGATTTGGTGGCACGAGAAGGAATTCAAAGGATTTCAGTGGTTTTATGTGTTTTTTTTCATACAAAAAAAAAAAAGATTGCTCTTAAATCTTGAAGGGGAAATAGGTTTTCATAATTAGAATAACCTAATTGCAATAGTTCCCATAATTACAGCTAAGAATTACTAACAGGAAATGCAGTGTGGTCTTTCGACTGAAGTGTTGACGCCCCAGAGAAGAACCTTTCTGGGTAAGCAGTGCCTCTTCTCCTAGGGAAAGGGTGCTCATTCCCTGCTTCTTATGACAAGGGTCATCGGCAGGAAAACTGCCTCTGAGGAATTCCTCAGTTCTTTGGGGCTTCAGGTGGTTTCTGCTTGTTCTTTGTGGTGTCGGAATCATCTCTGCAATAGCCCCCCATGACATCACGCACTGAGCATTGCTGATAGGTTTTTACAGCTAAACTCCAATAAGAGTTTTCTTAGTCATTGAGGATTATGGACCCCATTTGGCAGCTTCTTCCAATCTGAGTATTTGCATGGGCAAAGCAGCAGAAGTTAAACACCCTTCTGCACCGGTATCTGTGGTGTGTTTGGTTGTGTTGTCAAGGAGTAATCAGAGGAAAACGGAGAGGTCAGTCTCTCCTCTCTCTCATTTTTCACATGGCATTAACCAATTTCACCATAACCTAATTTTACTTGTGAAAGTCCCAAATCCCTGTGAGCTCTCTGGCTGTACTCACACGCGTAACGTGAGGTTGTATGCACCTCCATCCCCACACTCCATTAGAGCATGCATATGTATAAAATCACATGGAGGGGCTAATGAAGCGTTGCTCATTTTGGAAGGGCCCGATCCTGCACCGTTTACTCCTGCTGGGGACTACTCATGTGATTAAGGCTGACTCACATAAGTGTTGCAAGATCCAGCCTTTAATTTGCAAATCCCAGTAACGGTATGTGTTAATCAGACACTTCATCAGTGAAAAGAGTGCTAGATCCGTAGTAGCTGTATGGTAAGGCTATAAATACAAGCTAGAGTTCTTTAAAACTTCCTGACAGCATTTTGTCCCTAGAAGGGAAAATGTTCATCTTGCTGCTGAGTCCTGCACAGAAGATTTCAGATCAGTTGTAAGCAGCCCCACAGAACTAACCATAAAGTCATTTCCATCTGTAACATTTCGCGCCGTGTATTTGAAACCCTCTTACTGAAGCGATATTTAAAAGATAGGTTAATATTTAGCCTAGTAAAACTACTCTTTTTAGTAGGTTTGGGACTGTTCGTTAGAGGCTGTAGAGACAGGACAAGGGGAATGGATTCAAAGTTAAACAGGGGAAATTTAGGTTAGATATAAGGAAGAAGTTCTTTACTGTGAGGGTGGTGAGGGACTGGAATGGCTTGCCCAGGGAAGTTGTGAATGCTCCATCCCTGGCGGTGTTCAAGGCCAGGTTGGACAGAGCCTTGGGTGACATGGTTTAGTGTGAGGTGTCCTTCCCCTTGGTAGGGAATTGGAACTGGATGAGCTTTAAGGTCCCTTCCAACCCAAACCATTCCATGATTGTATTTTTTACATAGGTCAGTTAACGAAGGCCCATTGCAAACCCACACTAACTCAGGGAGAGCTTCCTAGCAAATACCTTTGGTGTGGCAGAGTTATTTTAAACGCTGATCCAGGTGCACGCTTGGATTTGTCGAGGTTGCCTTTAGTGAGGACCGGTCCCCTATAGATAATTCTTTTTTCACACTGGAGCCGTTGTTGCATCTTTGTGTTCAAGTGCTTGAAGAAAATGTCCACAGTTAGGCTGTGCACAATGTATACTGTCAATTTGTAAAATCTTTCAGTGTGCCTGTGTTGAAAGAGGGACTTTGTGGCAGGTTTTCCGTTCACGGCTCCACCGTTACTGTTTTGTCATGTTAATGTAATTCACTTAAAAGATTGAAATTGTCCTTAATTAATTGAGGAGGGGGATTATCATTGTGCTGAACTTGTAGGCAGCGCGCAGAACAGTACTGACACCATTTTGGTGAATACAGGTGATGAATGGTGTTGACATGAACGGCTGCAGTTACACAGTGTGCGTATACACAAATTATACCGCCATGTGTGTTCCTCTGTGTTATGAAAGCCTTTTGTTTATATATACCCAGCTATACATTTACACATTATGTAAATAAACACACATATGCCCATGCAATTTAATTGAATATATGGCTGTGGGTTAAGAGGCATGTTACTCTGATGAAAAACATCTTATGGTAGGGAGTAAAAATATTTCCGACGTGCTTTTGAGCCTCCTGTGGAATTTAAGAAGGAACTGCAAAGATTTCTTTAAGGTAGTGGTTCAAATAGTTGAATAGGAAAGCTTGAAGCAGTGGAATGGCACCCTTAGAAATCCCATCAAGTTTCATCTTTATTCAACTCCTTTTATTCCTATTCAGTTAGGAGCTTTCCCATCGATCTTTGGCATAAGCAAAATGGGGTTTGTTTCGAATTAGGTACATAGTTTTGAGGCAATGTGCAAAAAATTATGCATGTAGATTAGTCTTGCCAACCACAAATCCCCCAAAACCAACCCAAGCAGCTCAGGGTTCAATGCAGAGTTGCCCCGGGTGCATTCAGTCAGCCTTGGGGATGCAGTATGGCTCTTTGATGTGCTAAGAGAGGCCCTAAGCGATGGGCTTGTGGTGCCTCCTTCCCACTCCTCCAGGCTGTTGATGCTGCTGTGGCATGCCAGGCCTGGAGGGGGCCAAGGAGGTGATCTCCCACTGGAAAAATGCCTTTAGGAGCTGCAGGAGGTGGTGAACCCACTGCTGAGCCCCACTGGAGGGGAAGCTCTTGCTGGACCTCCATCTGGGGTTGCATTGCATGTGATGCACCTCCTCCCTGGTCCTCATTTGGGATCGAGGGGTTCCTGTGGGGCAGTGCTATCTGTTCATCTCAGTGTAGGGACCACAGGCCATGCTGCAAGGTGCCGCGTCGCGCTCCGGCAGAGCCCAGATGCGTGTGTCTGCTGCCTCACAAAGAAATCTCTTCCTCTGCTTCTTGTTTGTTGTTTTTCCCCCTTCGTCACAGGCACTCAGCCGGGGTGCATCTCCTCCAGCTGTTCTGTGACACCACGCAGCCATCAAACGCTGGAAACCCAGATCAGAGAGCAGCAGTGACAGGCTCCCCAGTGCAGGCAGGCCAGGTCCCAAACCTATTGTTCATACGAGAAAGCTCAGCAGAGTGACTTGACAGGTTTTTAAAGCACTCAAGAACTTCACCAGGAAGTTTTCTTCCTTTTCAGCCCTTTTCCCTTCAGTCTGCCTCAAGCCAGATGCAAGCCCTGTGCCATTTTAGCTATTAACAAAAAGGGGATGATTGTCGCTTCTCGACACGCGTACACACACGTACACACGGATAATCAGGTGTGTGAGAATCAGCAATCCCTCTGCATGCAAAGGCTGACGCTGTGATGCTTTGTAGCATTCAGACCCTGTGTTCTGAGCGTCTTTGTTATCACCGCCTGATAAATAAACAGCCCTAAAATTACAGAACTTATTATGGTAATTGAGGGAAGAAAAGGAAATGCAAACCCTGCCTCGCTATCTATTACGTTGCCACCGCTAAAGTTGCCTAAACCTGTGCGACTCAAATGATATTGTAATATTAGCCTTCTTTCTTTTTTTCCACAATGATTGTTTTCTGTCCATCTCAAGCTGGATGTCAGTTCATTTAGATTTACATCAAGTAGTAAATTAAAATAATCACTCAGCAAACACTCTCAGCTCAGTTTTCTCTTTCAGTCAGGAGTTGCGAGAGATGCTTGAAGCATTCAAGCAGAAAATATTGCTGTCTAGATATTTGTCCTCTGGGTGATAAAGGAGGCATTGTCTTGGGACCCACTCAGGCCTCAGAGCTGATAGTAGCTGTGCATCACAGCTGTGAAGTGCGCTTTGTTATGTGTCTGAGGATTAGGGTTCAGGACCTTGTTTTTCTTGAAATACCAGACTGATCAGAGCTGCATATGTTCAGGGGAAAGCAGAGGTCGATGGTTCTCTGTCCACATTTTTACTAGATTATTTTTGGACAGAACTCTGGGAGAATACCCTGCAGCTTAACCCATCCCAAGAGTTTTTCATATTCTGCATTATAACCATCATGCAAAACAAAAAAAGGGCTGTAGTTTTATCTGTCTGCATTTGAAACAAAAGACGACAGCATCACAGGCACTCTGGGCTTTGGACCCACGCTGGAACAGGCTGGATTTTGCTCCTTTGTGTTCCATTTACAGTACAGCTGCCCATTTAGAAGCACAAATGCACCTTGGTATCATAACTAAATCCAAATATCTGCCCTTAAGGATAGCACAGTCAGTCTACAGATAGACAGTTAATCTTAAAGTGAGGGTGGAACTGGGGTGCTGTACAGAGCGGGGGGGGGGGGGGGTGGCACAAAAAAAGGGTTGTTCTGTGTCTCTAAGCTGTCTGCTTCCGAAAAAGAGGATGGGGGGGGATCTATTAAGAAGAATAATCTGAATATTCTTTCCCACCCCAGAAAACAAAACATGTTTATTTTGGCAAATAGGATGTCTATAAAAGCACTTTCAGTGAAGATGCAACCCTGAATTAAGGTACATTACCCTGAATTAAGGGCTATTACAGTCAGTGAGTTGAAGTCTGAGTAAAGACTGTGGGATCTTAGCTCTATATGGCAGGATTTGTGGCCACACTGTCATCTCACTTATGTTGGTGTGATGCCACAGAAGCTAACTGGGTTTTACTGGTAAACAAAGGACTATGCGTGGCACTTTTGTTGCAAGTGGATGTACATGTATGCATTGCAAAATCAACTTTCGTTGTCAGTCTGAATCCATCCCTTCCCGAATGGCACCCTGATCAACAGGCAGAATATTGCCTTTGAAGTCATTAGTGTTAATCATCCAACCCCACTGATGGGATGGAAGTGAGAACACTATTTGCCCATACGCAGACCTAAGGATTGGTTGCGGATATTTCTCTGCTTAAAAAACCCATCAGTAGGCACAATTTTTAACCCCACCAAACTTCTGCATAAATGGCCACCCTTACATCTTTATTTTTAAAGCCAGGCCAGCATGGAAAATGGTTCCTTCTGTCGTTCCAAATACAGAGTTACATGCCAAAATTATCTTGGCTTAAGCCTCAGGTCTGGAATTACCTCCCTCCCATGGAGCAGGGCATGTGTTCCACCTCAGCTAGGGGAAAAGCCTGAGTGATGTCTGCAAAAGGAAGCCTGGCTTTAGTCTTTGCTCAGTCCTTCCCTCCACCCGTCTTCCACACAGCCCAGCATTGGGCTGAATATCCCCTACCATGGCTCCTCTTTCAGGCTTCAGGTCGGTGGGGTGGCTCAGGTGCTCCTCTCTCCATGGAAAGGTGAGCTTGGAGCTGTGCTCCAAAGTATTCTGGAGGCCATCTGAGACATTAGTTTGAGTTTAGTGGGCTTAATGAACGGTGTGAGTTTGCCAGCATGACAGGGCACAAATTAAGCTCTAGGCTCCCAGTGTAATTATACATTTGTGTGCTCATCCTTGGTATTGCTGAACATCCTCCTGCTCTACTGCCCTGCCGTGCACCTCTTGCAAGGGTTTATGCTGGGGAGGGGATGTGCATGGACCAAAGCAGTGCCAAATGGTTTCTTGTTACTTCGCCTTCTGCCTGGCAGAACTGATTTGCTGCATGTGTGCATTTCTGCCTACAGAAAGCTGGCATCAGATGAAGGCATTTATCATTGGAGGTATGCTAATAGCAAGCCTTCCAAAAATCGGAGAGGAGCAGTCTCTGTCTCATTTGGTTAAAGTAGTCTTTCGTATTTAGGAATTTTCTTTCTCTTCTATTTCCTCCTTTCTTAGGAAATGACCATGGGGTACTGACCTCTGCCTTCATGCTCATAGAAATCCTCTCTCTCTGCTTTATTTGTCCTCTGGCTTCCCCCCCCCCAGCCCCTGACTTTGCCTTTCTTTTTTACTGCTTTGAAGAGGTTTGGTTTATCCTTCCTCCCTCATGCTAGCACAGCTATCCATCAGTCCTCTTTTCTCCTTGTGTTGTCGATACTGATATGGTTCCTTTATTATGGTGGTTTTTGTGCATTTTCCCCCTTCTAAACCAGTTTCACCTCCTGTTTGTCTGTCTCATATTTCCTCTCTTCTGCCTATATCCTGGCAAAACATCTTAGTGGTGCCACTTACTTTTTCTCCCTAATCCCCCTCCACAGCTCTCAGCTCTGCTTCCCTCTGCACCGCAGACACTGGTACCTCCGGTGATGCTTTCCCAGTGCCCCTGGGCTTGCCTCCGGTCCCTTCCTACCATTCCTCTGCTCTCCCTGGGTCTGTCACTCTCTGTAACAGGGTGACACAAGCAGTGTCAGAGGCAGAGCACTGTGGCATGATGGGCTGAGCAGCTTCCACTGCCCAAACACCAGCAATACACACGGGGCAAGGAAGGACCTGGCCAACAGCAGGACCATCCCTTTTCAGCTAGGTCAGCCCCACTAAAGTCAGGGAGCTGTCTCGTGACTTCTGGTGGATTTTGGGGTAAAACCACAAATCATCTGCTCTCTCAAACCTGGGAGCAGAAGGGGGATTCCCTCATTGATTACATTAGAAAAAAGAGAAAGACAATCTCCTGAATGAAGGAGAAGGAAAACCTGCCAGGGCAGAAGGCAGCTACAGCCTCTAGCTCCTTATGCAAACTCATAGCGCTGAAGAGAGTTAGAGGCAGTCATGAAACCTTCCCCTGCTGGCACCTACTCCCTCTGCTTGAATGAAGGAGGCAGAGGGATCAAGATATTTCAGGGTAAGGTATTTTGCAGGTGGAAACTGGCATAGCAGTAATTTCATTATCTTTGTGCATTTGCATCAGCTGAAAATCAAGTCTTAGAGTTTTATCTGGGTTGAGTTAATGGGAAAATGTACCAGCATATCATGATGCTTACTGAAGTTATTTGAAGCACACATCATTTTCCAGATATCTCAATACTAATATGAATGTGGAATTGCTGAAATTATCAACATATTGACCTAAAGCCCTATGCAAAATGAGACACTTCTGTTTGTGAGTGGTGTGGCGCGGGGTGTTTCTGCTGTTGTCACCGATCGCTGCCATCTGGGCCCAGTATAAATCCAAGCACTGAAAGGGGGAATCCCCCTAGATCTTGGCAATAAAAAAAATAGGAAACAAAAAAAAGAGAGAGAATTTCCTGACTGCAGGAAAAGAACTGCTGGGGTAGAAGGTTACTGAGGCCTCCGGCTCCTTGTGTGTAGCTGAAGAGAGTATTCAGAGAGTTCAAACACAAGTAGGAGATCTCCGAGTGCAGGAGACAATCAACATAGTACGAGGTGAGAGAATTAAGCACAGAGCAGAAGGGCAGTTACCCCGTGTGCATCCGTTCCCAGCACGAGAGGTATCCAACAAATCCTTGAAAGAGCCGTCTTACAAAAGCTTCATTATAAGCTCTTGCTAATTTGAGAGATGTCAGGAATGGCAATGTTATTTTCCACTCGGCTGCTGGGATCTCTGTGTGCTATAGCTGATTAGATGGTACCTTCTGAAAAAGTAAGGTCTTTTTAGTGCCTGGCTGAATGGCAACACCTTGGTGTAAATAGATGATAGTTGTAATGTCTCTATTATCCAACAAAATCTCAGTGTTGTGGCTGCTGCTATGAGGCATAAAGAACTATGCCTGTTTTCTGCTGTAACAGTTTTGGATTCACATCAGGATAACCCATTCCCAGTGCCTTCCTGCTGAAGATGGGCTGAGAACCACGGGGTCTCTGAAGTACTTGTTCTAGTCCAAGATTAGGACATACTGAGTATGCAAACTGTAGACAAGACCAAGTGCCTGGTATCTGATGTTTTCCTTCCTCTAACAACACAAATGTTGTCTTGATACTCTTCTAGAGCTTGCTTGCTAATAGTGGGATCTTATGGTGATAGTGAGATATCACGGTGCATGCAAAGTCAACGCTTTCTGAGTATCACCATGCATATTCCAAACTAAAAGGGCTGCTGAAATGACAAGCTTGGCTGCAGCAGCTACCTGGAAATCCAGAGGCCATTGTCTTCTTATTTCATCTGTTGCTAGTCAGCTGGAAAGCCCAGTGACCTATGAGTAATGTGGTCATCCCAAACTCACGCTGATAAAACCTTTACACTACCGCCTCTTGCCATCTCTCCCTTTCTATCTCACTGAGATGTTCTGATCCAATCTTGACTTCCTTTGAGGTAGGGCATTCTGTTTTAATGCCCTACCCCCCTTGGAGAGCCAGACAGAAATGATTTTGAGTGTTTTTGTTGTGTTTTTGCCTGTTAGACCTGTCTGCAGAGCTTTTGTGCCAGTGAGAAAGGATATGACTCTACAGCCATAGCCTCAGGGCCCTTTCAGACATTGCTCCTCTCAACAGTGGCTGCCATTGAAGGCATCACAGAAGAATTTCCAAATCCCAGAGTATCAGTTTGGTTCTATGGGCAGTAAAGCACCAAGTGTAGCTTAGAGCAACCTAGAACTGGGAGAGAGCAAAGCTCAGTTGTTCTTTACTCTCCTCACCTTCATGGCAATACTGTGTGTATCCTCGCTGCCACTGGGCATTCAGTCTACGTGGCATATCTGTTATCCTCTCTGTTTGTTTGCACCACTGATTAATGTTTCTTGCTTATTCCTTACAGATCAGTGTGGTGGATTTGTACAGCTGAGGGACAACTATCCACGAATTTCCAGGTATTTCCCATTCTTCTGTCTGTATGATCCTGCCACAACTGTGGTTAAAGGAGGAACTCGGTGGCAAGGCCACATCTTGTCCCAGTAGAAACAGTCCCACTTTTTGACTGGGCAAGGTCCTCATCTATTTCTCACCTTCTTAAAAGGCTGAGATTTACTTTGGATTTTACGCTGGCTCTGCTCCTTTAGTTGAGAAACTCCAAACTGAAGTAAGCAAATTCTACAGTGGGGACCTACAGAAGAGCATTAGGTGCAAGGGTTTGAGGACCACCATATCATGACCACATTAAGCCCCCAAGCCCAGGGCAATAGACTTGTGTGCTACCTGGCAAGGTTGTTCAAGGCACAGCTTTAGAGAGTCAGATAAAAGCAGCCCCTTTTCCAGCTTGGCACTCAGCCATCCTTGATGTGATAATGTGGGTATTGCAAGCTCCTTGGGGCAGGGACTGTGGCTTTCCGTATGCCTTGAGTCACTCCAAGGTTGTGGCTAGCATTCTGTGAACCAAAGCTAATAAATCAAAGCCAGTTTTTTCTCATGTGCTTCAAAACCTACTCCATTTTGGAACGAGAAAACCCCGTACAGCTCACTGCAGGCTTTGTCAAATTATTCCTCCCCTTCACACTTGGACTCTTCTTCATTTTCCACACACTTAATACTCACCCAGCTCCTTTCTGTAACTGGCAGCTGATCCAATTACACACTAGAGGTAGAAATACTGAAGTCTTACAGTTCAAATGTGGAATGATATGCATAGTCACTTTGTCACTCAAATCCTTTAAAAAATAAAGAAGGAAAAACCAGACTAGCTGGCCACAATTAAGGGCAGAAATTGGAGCACGCAGTTAATATCTCCGTGGTTCGCCAATACTGGGATGTCACAAGTACCAATCAGGAAACCAGAGCCATGTGGCTTCCCCAGATAAAAACACTGGCTTTTTACTTCTGGGGCTCCAGTTCAAATCCAGCTTAAGGTTCTAAATTAAATGAGACCCTTTAACCCATGCCAGAACAGACGATCCCTCCAGGTCAGAGCTGAGGTTATTGGCAGGTCAGTGTGATGAAGCTTCTATTCTGTTGCCTTCAGCACACTTAATGGCATAAACAGAGGAATTAAGGTCCAAATGCTGCCACAATGCCAAGAAGCCATAAGTGTGTGGTCACCAGCGCCCAGATACAGAGGCATGGAAAGAGAAAAACCTGAATGATCAAAGGACACGAATGTAGGCAGGGTTGGGTCAGGGCACTGTAGGTCTCGCTGCTGCTTTCTGCAATGAGGCATTTCATCGTAATGGACTCCTCTGCTGCTCACAGGCAGTAGCATCTGAAAGGCAGGCTACATTTGGGGTCAGATGGATGGTGCTGTGTTCTGCCTGAGCTGTTTTCTGGGCTCCCTGATTCACTTCCCATTGCATTAACAGTACAAACCTGTACAGTCAGATGTGGGATCCCGGTGGCACCATCAGCATGTGCAGCTCTTGGACTGTGTTAGTTCCCTGTGCAAAGTTGTGCCGAGAGAGAACTTGTTCATTATAGGAAAGGATCCCAGTCACTTACTAAGGATAATAATGAAGGCCCAGTAATAACGACCCACTTTGAATTAGACAGTAAGTTAGAATGTAGCTAACAGATACTCCTCGCTTGCAGTGTTGGCGTTGGACTGCTGTGTGTGTAGTGGCCTTATTTGTGTCCCTGCTTCCAGAGTTACGTATTTGGGGAATTCTGGTTCAGTTTCTCAGCTGCATTTCTGTTCAGGGTTTTGTTCAGAGCTTGCATTCAGCAGAACAAGCTTGTACAACTGCATAGCAGGAGCGAAGGATCTACCCCATTTCCAAAACCATAGGAACCTTCAAAGCCTCCAAGCTCCTCCAGCTCCCACCAGAGAGCACGAGCTGAGAATCCCATATGACAAAAACCAAGCAATAATTAAAACCCCCCTATTTTGCCCAAAGAATTCCTTTGTTCGAGGTATGTAAATGTCTTTGCCCACTTGTAAGTTATTGCATTTTTGATAGTTCCTTAGCTCAGTAATCTGAGCTTGGGAATAGAGGAGTCTGAAAGGAGGATTCCTGTGAAACAAAACACCTGTCTTTCAGTCAAGGCTAAATTGACAAGCAACAATTTAGTTGTCTAAACTCAGAGCTTTCAGGATTTCAGACTACATAAATGTCAAGATGCCTAGGTAGGGCGCAAAGGTGAGCGACAGTGTAGGCAAATATACATTGGAACTTCAATTATCCAAACCCTGATAACTCTCAGTTACCTGAAGTTTAAACATGTCTTCCCTCACTTCTTAGTTTCTACATTTTTTAATGTGAAATCCCTTTGTACTGAATCCCCAGCATAAACTGTAAACTTTTCAGAGCGCGTCTCCTGAGGAGCTTAGTGTGTCTGCCAGATCGCAGCATCAGCAACCCCTTTCTGACAGAGCCTGTAATTATCCCTTCATGTTACCTGTTACATTTAGATAGAAGTATTCAAATAAATAAATCATCGTTTTCCTCCTTGTTGTCTCCAGCTACATTCCACTCCTCCATAGGCACGGTGTCACTGAGGCACCCTTCGTCCTAATACAGAGTGTGTGCATGCATTGAAATGCCATTCTTTAATGATTCCTTGGAGGGAGATTGTGCCCTGTAATTAGCAGCTGGAGAATAGAATGGGCACTGCTAGTTAACAGAATTCACCATCAGTGGGTTGGATTTCATGGACCAAATTCTTCCTTTTGTTGATCTCGTGTAACATCTTCAACATTGACTGATGTCCAAGAGCCAAATATGCCTCAGTTCTGCAGCTTAAAAGCTGGTGAAAATCAAATCAAGACCCTTTACATGTTCCTGACTTCAACACTTGGTTTTCACTACGTCGCAGTTACTTTTGAGGGGCGTTGTTGTGATTTATTTCAGTGGTAGCAGTTCACACTTACAGGTCCCTGCACCAACCATAGAACTAAATCAAAAAGGTTTGAGTGGCAGAAGAAAATGGCTGGCAAGAAAGTATGGCAGACTTCTTCCATCTCCTTTTGCACCTTTATATTTTCAAGCCTTATTTTCACCCCCTTCCTGACTTACATTTGCCACTAAGTTTCTCCCAGCGCTTTGTAACATCTCATGTCTATGGCAAACAAGCGGTGAAGGGAGTCCCTCTGCTCTTCTCCTTGCTCTTCAGCAAGTGTTTTTCCTCTTTATCCTTCAGGGGAGGATTCTAAAACAGAATAAGGATGGGAGATTTTTGTTTCATCCCCGACAGCAAGGACTCTGGGGAAAAGGGCTCTGAACAAGCCAGTGTGATGGGGAGACCATGCTGCAAAATGAGAAGTGGCACACTAATCTGTGCCGTGGTGCAAGTGTAGTCTGCAGTGGAGGGTTTTGGGGTAGAATGAGGCCCCTAAACAGTAACCTGGCCCCCATAAGGAAGAATAAAGATATTTCTAGCCAGGTCAGGCAGTCTGCTTCCCCTTAGCTGAAGGCAAAGAGCTTGATCCTACCAGAACAAATGGCATAAGACATGGAGGATCCAGCATCGCACAGGAGAACAAAATCCTTTTCTCCATTGAAAGCAGAGTTGCACAAGTGAACCGGAAGGCAAAATGCAGTCTGGTTTCATCTGTTGCTTTGACTAGGAATGGGGAGAAGAGAAAATTAAGTGGGGATATTAAATTGTAAGTTTTGTGGTTAAAAAGACATCTTATTCTGACAGCAGACTAATGCTGCAAAGAAAATACAGCACCAGAAGACAGACCAGACGGTGCCCATTGAGGAATATTGAGGCAGTTCTAGTGTCCGAGGTGTTCCAGGGTGACCAAAAACTCACGTAAGTTAAAGTTGCATTTTGTTTCAGTTACACAATGACGTCAATTTAACCATTAGTAAACAGCAGCAATTTTGTGCAATGCTTTAAATTATGTTTCCCACATATGCATTTAGTTGAAATTTATGGAGATGGTTATTTATGTTAATAAAATAATTAAAAGCAGTTATTTAACTATGAAATAGCTGTGTAACTACCTATATTAATAAGACAGTTAGTTAAGGGATAATGTCTATTGCTTTATAGTGTAATTGCAATAAACAGCTGCTGAGTTTGATTAAGAGCTGAAGTGGAGCTAAAGTGTTTGAGCAATCTCAAAAGCTATTTGTTGTAAGTGTACTACAAAGCAATAGCGATTATTCCTATTATACAAGAAGCCATAGCATAAACATTAAAATATAACTCCTTAGAATGATGCTTTTTTCTTGGGTTTATTGAAGCATCTCCTTGTGAATGGTGGGGCTAGAGAAGAAGAGCTTTAGTGGAGAAGAGGATGGGGGGGCAATAATCTTGTTGAACACGGTTTTGTTCATACCCAGACTCCTGTGTGAGTACACACCTAAGTGCTAGGAGGGGCACAGTCTGTGCCTGCAAGCTGTGTTTTCTCAGGGGTGGCATCCTTTGAAAACCTCTAGCTGGATCCCTTTCAAATTTAGCAGAAAAACTTCAACCTTGGCCCCACGTCTGACCTAGGAACTGCTTCAGCTTTTTGTTGCAGTATTAAAAGGGAGAGTTGAGCATATAGTAAAAATCCTCCTGCAACTTCATCTATGAAATGGCTGCTGCCAGTCCATAACTCCATCATTAACACATGAAACAGACACCTCCTGGTCCCCAAGCGTATCCTGCTTTATGGCACTGACACATACCTAAACCACAGACCATTAATTTCAGTGGGATCAAGTAAGCAAATAGGCATCACTTGTATTGCCGTTGTTATTTACAAACTCCATATCCTCCTGCTTCTGAGCAGTGGACTCATACATAAGACATTTGCCTTTAAAATTTCACTATATTAGGATCTAACAAGTGTTGTTTCAGGAAAGAGGTGCTTAATTACTTAAAAGCTGTTTTATTTCCCCTTTTATTTGAGAGCAGCTTTGAATGGTGAACTCTGACACGTTGATTGAGGCGCAAATGGACATGAGTAGACGACTGCCTTTTGCTGCTTCTAGTTCATGCACCTCTATGGCTGTATTAACAGTGAAGATCTCACAGAGACCAACAGTGCTATGAAATGCTGCCAAGCAACGTTTTACCCATAGAGATCTTGCATATTCATGGGTTTGTAGTGCACTAGGTTGAGCAAGTCCTAAATTAAGATTCTGGGGGAATAGAGGGCAAGAATGTGTCCTGGGTGTCCTGCCTCAGGTCCTGAGCTCCTTCTCACGTTGTTGGCACTTGGGAATCACTCAGGCAAGGTCTCACTTTCCAAATATCAGTGGGAAAGACAGGTAAATCCATCACTGCAGTAAACCAGGCTCTGTGAATATGCACCAAAATCTATTTGATCAAAGCCCAGTGATTCATTTCCATCAAGGTTGTAGGGATTTCACATAGAAATGCAAAAAGTTCAATAGGTAGAAAGAAAGGTGTTAGCAGTACAGTTACACTGTTTTCCTCCCTTTACACAGTCTATCCTGAAGGAGATAACGTATCTCCAGCTACCCAGTCATGTATAATAGTCTGAAAAAGCCGACAGGAAAAGGCAGCTTGGCAAAGTCTGATGCACAGTGATGAATCCAAGTGCCAATTCGCTACTAATCTTCTGTGGAATGGTTTTGCTTCTAGTTTGTTAAGGAAGCAGATGTACAGGTGGCTCAATATCAAGAGGGGGTGTGCGTACACCTCTGTACAGAGCAGATTCCCCTCCATTGCTAGCACCTTCCCAAATAATCTGTCAGTGGCTGAAATAGAGCACAGGACCTGCTTGGCTCTGACAGCTCCTACCTCAGGAGGAGCTTAGGCAATGGCAGAAAAGCCCATCCAGTGCACTCGCCTTGTTAAGCTTCTGGGGCTTGCAGGCCTTCCTAACTCTGCCCTGGGGAAAAACTGTGTAACAATGGATAAAAGACTTGGGCCTCCCAGCTTAGTTACAAAGGATTCTCTTCACTCATCCTCTTAGTGAGAAATCCAGTTGAATGCTTTTTGAAATCTTTCAAATATTAAAAATAAAATAAATCTTCTTATTCCCTTCCCAGGCAAGATTCTTGACTGCAGTGCCATGTTGTCAGGCACTTCAGGTCCTTTAACATGTCGAAGGGACCCCCGTCAGTGAGGTGCCTGCAGCCAGGTACACAGAGAAAAGGTTATTCAATTCTTTGTGTGCCTTCAAAAAGTTAAAGGAGAAAAAACCACCAATGAAACCTGAGAGGGGGAAGATAGGGTGGATATTAAAATAATTGGGTGTCAAGCTGCAGAAGGCTCCCTGCTACTACCTAACCTGGTTGGGATCTATTTTGGAAAAGAGCTAGAGTAGGTGTGTTAGTTTCAGGCAGAGAAAGGGAGCTATTACTGTTTCACCTGGGCATATGAATCATTGTGATTTGTTGCTCAGAACAGTTATTGCAGGAAATACTTGGCAAATCAGTGGTGAAAAGAACCAAACAGTGTTTTCAGCTGCCTGGGAAACTGGTTTGCCTTCCATTTCCTTCTCTCCTCAAATGCTATCTGCTCTCTTCCCTTAGTGCCATAGTCAGCCGAGAGAAACTCTGCTCACTCTGCTTTTCAACACAGTGGGGACGAGATGCTTCAAGACACTCTGAGGTCACTTATAATGTGAAAGGGTTAGAAAAATGGAAGCTATCCATGTGTATCAAGGGAATCATCAGATGACTGTTACTTATGGTCATAGAAGTCAATTTTCCTTGCATAGAAATCTTTGACCAAACACATTGTTGTCATTGCTTTGTAGAATCATAGAATCATCGAATAGTGAGGGTTGGAAAGGACCTTAAGATCATCAAGTTCCAACCCCCTCCATGGGCAGGGACACCTCACACTAAACCATGCCACCCAAACTAAACCATGTCACCCAGACAGTAGTGTAAAGAGAGTATCTTTGTGGAAAGCTCTTACGAGCAGTGAAGCAGTTTCTTCTCTGTGCCTTGCAGCCTGTCTCTCTCTTTCTCTCCCTTCCCAAGAAGCTGTTGAATATTCAGCATCATCTGATTTAAAACTCTTTCTTTAAAGTCTTTGGTGCTTCTCAGTCCATTCAGAGATCAGGCTGGTGTGTTCCTATTGCAACTTGAGTTAGAGCCCAGGAGAACCTGAATTTCTTACCAGTTGGGGTTTCTTTACTGAAGTACGTGTTCAGATTCATGTAAAAAACATCCACTTCCCTTGTTAGGCTTTTGGGGGGGGTGGGGGGGTTTGGGCTTGTTTATTTTTTTGACATCTTGCTGCCTCTGAATTTAGCTTTAGTTCATTCGTCAAGGAAAAAAACAGCCACAGTTCTTATTACTCACACTACCACAGTGTATTCCAAGCCTGTACATATCCTGCAGCTTGCTAAATAAGTCTATATCCTTTAAGAAATTCCCATCAGTCTCTGCCCAAGAAGAGCAATAATAAGTTAGTTAGTCATCAGATATAAAAACCTGAATCATTTTTACAAGTATCTTTAATGGCTTCCATTATTATGTGCCTTCATAAAAGAGCTCCCTCTCAAACACAGCATCCTTTCATTCTTCAAGAGGATCTCATTTCTGAAATAACGGAAATTAAGGCCCTGATGCTTTGTTTGGGCAAATGAAGCAGGAAAAAATACTCACCCAGCTCAAGCAGAAGGAATCATGTGTTCTATTAACTTGTCAGCTACCTTGGTATTATTAGCAAAACTTCACAAGTCAACCCAGTGGACTTGTGTGATTAGTGTTACACTGACAGCAAAGTATTCCATGTGGACCGAGCTGTGATTTTAGCTGCAGCCCAGGTGAAGATGAGACGTCTCCCCTGCTGCTCCTGGCTTTGCCCTTCACGTCCTTGACTCAGGTTCAGTGGTGGTTGCATGGTCAGCATGAATGGGGCTGGTACCCAAGGGCAAGGCGCATCCTTCCAATCCCATCCCCATCTCCTCATCCGTGCCTGCCCTGCTCGAAGTGTTGTGTTTGCATGTGCTCAGCAGCATCAAGGAGCATTTTTAGGGGCAGATGATGTTTTAGCATATGAGTTCTCTGATCAAATGCACATCTTTGAGTAGGCCCAAAGTGGTCCCATCAGGGCTGGGCGGCCAGGAGCAGCCCTTTCAAGGGCAGCTCAGACTTCTGGTGGATTAAAGTGGCTGTAAAACCATAGCCAGGATGGTTACATCATTCAGTCCCTTTTTCTTGTTCTTTGTTAATGTAAGTATTAGTTTGCTGCCTTCAATACACAATAAAAGTCCATGTTCATTGTCCTGCCATCAGAACTGCACTGGATAATGTTTCTGAAACTCTTTCAAAAGGCATCTCCTCTGTGTTCATCTCTCTTCCCCTGAAGACACCAGAGACCCTGAGTAACTGATAAGATTTTTGAAGGTCAGATGTAAACCAGAGCCTGCCTCTAGCCCTTTATGGCCTCTTTAAGTCCTTCCATAGTCCATAGGTTGAGAAACACTGAAAAAAGGAAGGATGGTACTGAAGCCTCTTCCTCCCCTGTTTTATTTCAGGTCATGTAACCTTGCTCACTCTTGTGGAAAGCCTGAGGAGCTCCAGGAGGAGTTTAAAGAAGAGATCTTCCTCTCTTGTTCAGGTGAATAGTCATGAATTAGACTCTTGGGAGACTAAGGCGGTAGACATACATAAGGAAATCGTTTGATTACACATAGTGTTAAAAGATGTCAAAAATGCTTCTACTACCCCTAGTACTGGCTTTTTATTTAGTTATTTGTCTTAATTTATGATGGTTTTTTCCCCTTCCCTGGGAAGTGAAGACTAGCAATAGATAAGGGAGAATATTTTGTGTTTTTGTATGCAGTATGAGTCCAGTACTTGGCCAAGGCCCAGATCTATTGTGGCAAGAAAGTAATAGATGAACTAACTAGGGACTCAGACTCTCTGGCTAGCATCCAAGAAACATTAAAAACTGTAGTACTGCACATAACAAGTAGGAAGATGCATGCAAATGTTGATGTCTTATTGAAAACTGTTAAGTTATTAATTTGTTGGCTTTATAGACATGCATTTGGATTTTAAAACCTGCTGTCTGAGTCCATGCCCAGAAATTACCTGCTGAACGATATGCCTGGGATAATATTTAAAGTAGTGCCACACTGGTGAGGTAGTTCTGAAGTAAATGACACTTCTGGATCCCTAGGGCTAGACTGTTTCTTTTGGGAGCATCAGCTCTGAGGTAGTGGCAGTGGTCCAGTTCCGCTCTCAGGAATGGTCCCTAAGCAATAGTCCCACATTGTTTCTTAACTGTGTCTTCCCTGCCTGCAAAGCAGCAAGTCATGCATAGGCCCTTAGGGCCTTGTCATATGGGTAGGAAGGTTCACTGTCTATGGGTTCATGGGAAAGATGTGGCTCAAGAGCCTTTGTGTGGTACCCAGAGATCTCTGAAAGCCTTTTAGAAGGGAGATCCTATGAGCATTAGAGGTTTAGGATCATTGCCTAATATAAGATTTAGGCTGACATTGATGCCAATTCCAAGAGTGAATCTTATTCCTGTGGGTCTTCTAATGGGAGCAAGATGTGGCTCATGTTATCGCATCCGCATTGTTTATGACTTCAAAGTCTGGAGAGCATTATAGTTTTCATGTAGATCTGATTTGTCATCCAACCCTGGTAAGATGTAAATGGTGATTCAGTCCCTCATCTTGCAGACAGTCAATCCACTGCTTAAAGCATCTGATTGCACATAGCCACTGGCTGGAAGTATAGGTGAGGAAAGATGTTTGAGTCTCTACTTCTGTGTGTATTTATGTGAGAGCCAGCTGCAATCCAGTTCTTCCTTAATGTCATACAACTGGTAATGCAACCTCAGAATGTTTCTGTTTTCATTGCCAAAGGTGTTCTCGCCATTTTCCATGTCAGTCTGAACATCCATAAGGGTGTTTTGTTGCATACTCAGCAGCATGCCCAAAGTAGTTGTGATCACGAAAGCACAAACAAGAAACAAACACGCTGTAAAAAACAGGCAAGCTCCAGCTGGGAGAGTTGAAATGGAGCAGACAGAGCTGTCCTGTGAAACACTGCAGAAACCTGCAATGATAATTTCTTTCTACCCCACCAATAAGCAGACAGGTTCAGCGACTGCAGTTTATTCACAATCATAACAAACATCACTGATACTCACTAGAGGTGTCCAATCCCTGGGTTTTATGCTTTTAGATGAGTATTTTCTTTCTTTCCCTCTCGGATTATGTTTTTAGTAGGGAATAGCTTAATGTTAGGGCTAGCATATAAATGGTGGGACTTGGTTTTCCATTTTTTTCACCTGACTTTACTAACTCCCTATTCCCTTCTCGTTCATGCTCGGAGCTTTGTTTGAGCTGGAGGACCAGTTTCATGGTGGTTGCTGCACTAAGCGAGCTTACTCATGCAGTGGGTTTTTTCCTAATCTCTCAATTCTAATTGTTGCATGCAAATTGTTTAATAAATAATGTTGGACTATAAAAAAAAGGAAGAATAGATATTAATTAAGAAAAGGATTTAGGCTGACTCAGTCTCATACATGAGACAAAAGGTTAAGTAAATGCCAAGGCAGCTATGCCTCTTCAAACAATGAATATTAGTTTTAGAATCATTAATGTCTGCTTAGAAAACAGAGTCATACTGGAGACTTGTATGCCAAAATAACCAAGGCCAGGGCTGTTTCTTTTCAATCTGAAGCTAAATTATTCTCCAATAGAGGGCTAAATGTATGCAATTAACAGTGCTAGGTAGGACAACAGGGAATGGCACTTCTAATATGTAGCCAAATTGAGATCAAGTTTTTCTTTGAATCTGGTAACTTGGACATTTAATATGCACAACCAAGCTCTGCAACAGAATTAGTGAAAAGAGGCAGATAATTAACTCCTTCACTGCTTGTCAATGGAGACGGAATGATTAGCCTGCTGTTTACTAACTCCTGTCTTCTAAAGTTGCTGGATCTGCAAAAGCAAAGGCTTTTTTCAAGGGCTTTCCATGCATGGGCAAAGCTTAAGACAGTTGTGTGGTCTTTATTAGAAAGAGGATTACTACATCATGTTCGTAAAGAAAACCTCATCCTGGGAAAGATTAGTTTCTCAAGTTGGGGGGAGTTAAGGTTGGAACAAACAGGACCATACGAGCTCAGTGCATACTCTGTTTCTGTGTTCAAAGGCTTAAGAAGACTAAGGCTTACCCTCTTTGTAAGCAAGTGGGTGACTCTCACCAGTAGGAAGGCAAAAGTCAAGGTGCTCATTAAAACTTCCCAGCATCCTGATGTGGAAAAAAACGCTCTTCACTAGACAAGATATGTTACTTCCTATATTAACATCACCCCTTTAAATATGAGCATACCTAATAATAATACTTAATTCTCATTCAGTGATCTCCAAGGGGATGAATATATTTATTCCCAGTTTACTGAAGAGAAGTAAGGTAAAGGATGGTGAAGTGACTTGCATAAGGCAACTGAGTTAAGCAATGGCCAAATAGGTCTGAAGCTTGACTCCCGAGTCTTAGGTAATGCTAAACTGTAAACCTCATGGAATGTGATTGGGATGCCTCTAACATACAAGAAACCCAGTCAAATTGTGCCTGTGTTTCTAGGGCTAGTTTGACTCCAGAAAGTTAACACTTGCAAAGTTAAAATGTATTTTTACTTCTGTTTGTGTCTAAACTAAGTCTGCACTCCCTTGCTCTGTGTTCTGCTGGAGCTTAAAGCAAAGAGGCATCACTTTCCAGGGTGTCTGACACAGCCTTTCTGCCTGTTGAGACGGCTCTCAAAGCAGTGCCTTTGGTTGCAGCAGTGACTCCCACTGAAGCCAACAGCCACATGCAAATAAATGCTCAGGTTTGAAAATGTTACCCTTAAAATAGCTCAAGTTTTGTTTCTAAAGCTGAAGTGCATTACAGCTCTCATTTAGCTGAGTAAATACTGTTATGCTGAAGTCCTTTGCATTGTCATCAATAGGAATAGACAGCTTTGCTCTAGGGCTTGTTTCACTGAAGGGGCTGTACTGGAATGTCTTGTGTTTGCGTTTCATATTTGTGCCCTGTCTAGATCTCCCTCTCCAATTTCCGGTGTTTGCTGCTTTCAAGAGTGAAATCACCGTATCTGGAGAATGGGCCCATCCAGGGACACATCCTTGAGCCCAGTTCTGAGCCTTGTACTTCCCTTTCAGGATTTTACCTGCTACTACTAAGAAAGAGCAAAGATGCAGCTAAATCCCAGATTCTTACTCTCCAATATTGACCTCCTCTCCTTGAGTGGTTTATTAGTTTGTGCTCAGGCCTGGATCTCCTTCCTGACTGTGGGACGCTAACATACGGGATATTTTAACTGCCCATATTGAAGTAATCTTCATTAAGACCATTTGGAATGAATCCGTGTGGTTTCTACTTGTGAACCTTTACCTTTTGAGAATTGCATTTCTGGAGATCAGGGCTCTGGATGTTTAAAACTTGCTTTCTCCTACCCAGCTGGTCTGACTGCTGAGAGCACAAGTGGACTCCAGCAATAGAAAGGTCTCTTAATTGAGGCCACCACAGTGGTCCCATCTGCAAGCAGGATCTGAACTGCCTGAGGCCACCTGGAAGCAGCTTTCCACTGGCTGCATCAGCCTCTTTCACCACTTGGCAAATACTTGAGTTTGGAAATGTTTAGTTTTCAATTATTCCACCATGAGCTCACGCCAAAGGGGCAGGTATGGCTTTGTTGTGTTTGCTAAAGGTCTGGCTCTGGCACTGTGGCATGGGAGCATTGCCTGTCAGGCAAGGCCTGACGTCAAACTGTCCCCTTGCATTGCTTGTACAGTGCTGCCTTTACACTTGGCTCTGGAGTGACATGGCAATTGCCATCAAAGGGAAAAATTCCAGGTTGCTTAGTGTTATAGCACAGCCATGCTCATGCTTTTGTCCCTTATGGATAGATCTCAGCACTTTCTGTCTATCCTGATAGGTGCTATTTACTCATCCTTCCATCCAACCTTTGTGGCAACGTTGTATGGCCATCTTGGGGCAGGCAAAATGGCACCAAGCCCTTTCCCCTGAGGTCACTAACCTCAAAACTAAGTAAGGTTAATGGTTCTGATGCCATAGTGATAGGAGCATCTGTGATGTATGTGTGTACATAAAGATGCATGTCTCATGCAAAGCAATCCCTAAAATAGTGAAGGAGAAGAGAACTAAAGTTGTATTTGTGTAAGACTACTCGTAGAGGCATTGCTGCTCAGACAGCTTCTGTTGTACTTTTGATACCAACCTGCTTAACGTGGTAGTGGCTGTAAGCACAGGGCAAGCCCAGTGAGTGCTGATAGCCCTAAGCCACGGCTGCCCCAGCTAGAGCCAGACCCGCATTGATCTTGCCAGCTGCTCCAATCCTCTCTTCCCTCCCTCCAGGCAGCTCCAGGCCTTTCTGGCAGTGCTTTCACAGCCACTCTGATCTGTGCTTCTCCGAGCCCCTGCCTTGCTGCCCCACAGAGCCACCAGTGCTGCTTATCTCTCCCCACTGCTGTGAGCATCCGCAGCTCTGCTGTCCTGCATCCCTGCCAGGTGCTACCTCCAACCTCATTGAGCATCCTCAGGGCCCCTTCTCTCATCTTTTACCTCTTCTTTCTTCATGCTTCTGCTTCCTCAGATGAGCCTTGTCCCACTCACCCAGGAGTGACAGCCACGACTCCCATCTTTCTCATCACCACTGCTGCTTGGACAGGATTCACCCATCATGTCCCTCTTGGGTGCAGAGGTGCTCAGCCTTTCCTCAACAGGCCTCACCTGATTTTGTAGCATAACCCATCCCCTCCATCAGCATATCTCCGAGTGCCGACAGGCTGGAGCTCTGCTCCTCACAGTGTTTAGTCCCCAGCACCAAGTCACCAGGACACTGTAGACTATTGGGTTCTGCTCAGGCATAATTCCATCATTACCATTGATTTGTTCGCTCACACTCCCCATGGTGCTTTTAATCAACTCTCCATCTTTGTGCCTTCACACCTTTACGCTTTTCATGATTGGCTCTTCTACCTTCTGCCTCTGCAATGAAATAGTACCATAGAAATTCTCCTGCCTCTTACATATATTAACAATCCCATTTCTTCTCTCTCTGGTCCAGTGAAGGGATGTCCCTCTCCCACAAAGGCACCACTGTCTTTGCAAAGCACTCTGGTAAGCGCATGGGGAATAGCTTCTATTCATTATTCCTCGAAGTCCAGTACAATGGATTATAATTAGTTACTGGCCTCTTTGGTTTACTCTACCTTCAAAGGCTCTTTTATGGTTTAAAAGTGAAGGGAGATGCTGACATTAATTTTGTCTGTCTTTCCATAGCATTGTACAGGCATACAAGATAAAGCTAACATGCAGGTAAAGTAACTCACTAGCCAAAAAATAAGGTAGCAAATAGGGTCATCCTCATATTCATTTCATGAAAGTAGCGTGGTGTTGGAGAGAACTCATTAGCCTTTTTGTTCTGCATTATTCCCATCATTTATCAGCAGCTGTATCACATGTCACAGCTACCATCCTTTCTGGCATCCAGTGTGGGACCAGAGGATTCCCAGAGAATGCTGAGTTCCGACGCCAGGGTTGTGCAGCGTGATGCACTAGGCACTGTATTAATTGTGGCAGATAGAATTTTTTCCAATATACTCCTAAAGGGACACTCAATAAAGCAATGCAGTGTGATTTACCAACTCAAAGAAGCATGGACAAATGAAACCACATCATGGACCTGTCCTTCATTCCCCTAAACCTTGGTTAGTTCATTAGCACGTGAAGCATTGCAAATTGCATGAAAACAAAATAAACCAACCTAAACCCACAAGTGAAAAAAGCCAAACATTAGGCTAATCAGTGCAGGCTGCTTTCAGTGAATAGTTATATCTCAAGTGATGGTGGCCTCTTAAATCATTAAAGAAGTCTACTTCTGCTTTAAGCTGTGGCTCTCTGATCACTTGTGGCCCATACATTATTCTCCACTGCAAAGCAGAGTTTGGTGAGTCATTTTAGATATCAGCTAGGAGCTCCTCCATGCACTTAGTCCTTTAACTGTCAGGTGAGAACTGTCCACATCTTGCATCAATGCAGAAATAGGTGGGAAGGGAGAAAACTACAGCCTTGTTCAAGCATCTGAAGTCACAGCTATCAGTTCAAGCCAGTGCTATAAGAAAACACCTCACTGATGAAAGCGGTACACGTTTGCATCCATCTAAGAGAAGGGAAACACTCTGTTGAAGTATTTTGAGCACCAAAGCAGGACGTGCAGAGGCTGATCCCAACCCTCTAGGCTTGGGCAAGTCAGTTGACCGTGTCACTCGACTGCTGGGAGCAACAGCATTTGCTTACCCCACAGGCAGATTGTGAGGATTAATTAATATTTGCAAAGTGCTTTGAAGATTAAAAGTAGCATGTTAAGTACTATAAAGTATTATTAATAGTGATAATAAACTGATAATTTTGGAGTATATGGGGCTTTTCTTAACCTTCTCCAGCAAGACCTTTCACTGCAAACAGCTGAACAAGTAACACCACTACTGCCAGAGTGCCTGATCCCCTGTTTTCCAAAGCACTGGTGTTATGCTGATTAAGGAAGGCAGTAAGAAAGTACAAAACACGTTCCGTTTCACCTTTAAAATAAGCTATGCTATGTTTTAAAACATGGTGTGCCACAGTATACTTTGAATGTACCAAGCTAATGTGCTGGGATGATTCTAACTGTTAAATGTGTTAGAGATGTGGAGAGATTCTGGCCCTTTGCAATTGGAGCATGTGTTTTGCTCTCTCTCAGCTCTGAATGCATCCCCAAAGCTCTGCTCTTCAGGAGTTCCTGCTTCTTCCTGCTTGCCTGCTCCTGCTTCCCTCGCCCAGCCGTGCCACAGTGCCTTGCATGGCCAGGCACTATGCAAACACTTCCTATAAGAGCTTCACCAAACTTGAAGTCTCCCATTGAAGTGTGTGTTGTCTGCACTGAACAGGGAGAAGTGCTTTGATAGTTGGCAATCTCCCTCTGTGTGCAGCCCCATGGGGGAAGGTCGAGGGCAAGAAGTAGTGATGTGTAGAGTGTAAGACTGGCTGTTGCCAGTAACAGCTCCTACCGTTACCCATTTGGATTTTACGCCAAGAAAATCAGGCACCGGTGTCAGCCACAGTAAAGAGGAAGTCTGTCAACGTATTTAATTTGAAACAAGAAACAGTTTCAGGCTTGTATGGCCCGGGTCTTCCAGGCCAGTGTTCTGGCATTATGAAAAATGCTTTTCCTCTCAAAAACTTGGAGATCTAAGAATTTTGTCTGGAGTGTAAACAGTAGGACTCTCATGAAGAGTAAAATTTATTTCTTAGCTTGATGGGGTCAAGTAACTCTAACTGGGATTAGCTAATGTTTCACAGAACCTGATGTTTTTGTGGCTAGGGAATCCCTCGAGGAAGGAGGATATCCACGTTTGATGAAAAGCTCCTAATAAAAATAGATAGTGCTTCCAAGATTATCAAAGGAAAATGGGAAGTAATGAAAATTAAAAGTGCAGCTCTGGAATCTTGTAAAATGCTGGCAAGACAGTGATCTGAAACTCACTGTGATTTTTTTTCTCTTACTCTGTCCCATCTCCCTTCAATCCTGCACACACAACCCCTGCTGAATCCCTGCTGAAGACAGGCTGAGAAAGTTGGGGCTGTTCAGCCTGGAGAAGAAAAGCTGCGTGGAGACCTCAGAGCAGCTTCCATTATCTAAAGGGGGCCTATAGGGATGCTGGGGAGGGACTCTTCATTAGGGACTGTAGAGATAGGACAAGGAGTAACAGGTTCAAACTGAAACAGGGGAAGTTTAGATTGGATGTAAGGAAGAAGTTCTTTACTGTGAGGGTGGTGAGACACTGGAATGGGTTGCCCAGGGAAGTTGTGAATGCTCCGTCCCTGGCAGTTTTCAAGGCCAGGTTGGAAGAGGCCTTGAGGGGTTTAGTGTGAGGTGTCCTTGCCCATGGCAGGGGGATTGGAACTGGATGATCTTAAGGTCCTTTCCAACCCTAACCATTCTATGATTCTATGTCTCAGCAGCTCCACCTCTAGCTCTCCACCCACCTCCCCAAAGAGAAGACAACCAGAAGAAGAAGACAAAAAAGATCAGCCATCAGGCAGGGGTAACTTGTCAAATCCCAAACTTAATCGCTGAAGACAGGAGTCACCAATAAAACAAAAGATAATCTCTAAGATACCAAATAAAGCAGTCCTATTCCCTTAATCTCTTTACGAATTATGAAGACTTTCCAAAGAAGCAGGACTTTTAAGAAAGGGGGAAGACTTGTGGCTTTGACAATTTGTTTGTGGTCAGAAAGCAAACTCAGGATTTCAGTGATATTCATGACTTTTGCATGAGCAAAACAGACAGCAAAATGAAAGTAGAAATGAAGTATGTGAAGAAGGGGAAAAGACTTTTCTCAGTGCTAAAAATAGATATATTTAACTATTTGCTTCCCACTCGGCAGCAGTTGAAACTTTTCACTCTGTGAAAGGCTGGAAATAGGAATTTCTGATTGTTTCTACTGTGTCCCTTTTCTGTTCTCCTGGACCGTTCTATGTGCAACCTTTATCATGAAACTTGCTTGCTAAAGACACCGTACTTGGCACTGTCCTTTTTTACGGGGCTGTCCCAAGATAACCTCTACCATACTCGATAGTGCTTTCTAAAAGCAGGCTGGCTAGTTGAACAAATGGGGAAGAACTCATGATGTCAAAGTACAGGTCAGAGCAGTGATTTTATTACTATGTGGTGTAGAACAGTGATATAAAATGTAGCTGTCCAAAATGTGGAATTTGTTCACTCTTAAGGGCCACGAGGATGATCAGGGACTCGAGCACCTCCCATATGAAGACAGGCTGAGAAACTTGGGGCTGTTCAGCCTGGAGAAGAGAAGCTGCGTGGAGACCTCAGAGCAGCTTCCAGTGTCTGAAGGGGGCCTATAGGGATGTTGGGGAGGGACTCTTCATTAGAGACTGTAGTAATAGGACAAGGGGTAACGGGTTAAAACTTAAACAGGGGAAGTTTAGATTGGATATAAGGAGGAAATTCTTTCCTGTTAGGGTGGTGAGACACTGGAATAGGTTGCTCAGGGAGGTTGTGAATGCTCCATCCCTGGCAGTGTTCAAGGCCAGGTTGGACAGAGCCTTGGGTAACATGGTTTAGTGTGAGGTGTCCCTGCCCATGGCAGGGGGATTGGAACTGGATGATCTTAAGGTCTTTTTCAACCCTAACTATTCTATGTTCTGTTTTCTGTGTTCGTTGCTGATGCACCCTGATACCTGAACCTCTAGTAAGGACACTGCTCAGGTTTTCTCCTTTCTTTTTCCCCTGTTCTTCCCCCCCCCCCCCCCCCCAGGTTTCTTTAATCTGTAATATCAGCAATAATCACTGTGGTATTGTTGCCTAGGCATTCTTGAAGAGTTAGAAGAGGACTGTAATTGAAGAGTTCATTACCAAGATCAGTTGGCTCCTTGATTACAGTGGCAAGGTGAAATATATCCTCACCAAAAAGCAACTGCGAAACCTTTAGAGAAGTCACCCACTTTTCACTCCTTTTCATTAGGACCCCGACAAGCTTGTCAGCAAAATTAAAGGTATGTCATTCACATCGTGCATGCATTGCAAAGGACTATAAACCTGCCAACCTCTTTGATGAAATAAAAGGGTTTTATTTATGATTCATGTAGGAATATGAGGTTATTTTTATTCTGTCAGTACCCTAATAATCAGACAAGAGCTCGGGAAATGAGAAGGCAAACTGACAGGGAAGGTTCTGATAAAGGGGAACCCTCTAGGGTATTTTGCCCCCTTTGTAATCTCCTCTGTTTTAGTGTGAGGTTGTAAGCATGGTATAGCATGATCTTGCAACTAGCTTGGCTCGCAGGAACAGAGAGTAACTACATAGCAGCACTTGAGGACAAGGAAAAGGAAATACTTCCACCAAAGAGGTCTGTGTTGCTGCAGTGAATTGAACAGGAGCTTCCCATCTGCTCTTCCAAGAGCATAGTGAGTTGTAATGTTACCCTTCTTTTCTACTTGCTTTCCTACTGGGCAACATGAGCTATCTTTAACAACAAAAAGGGAATACTGCAAACCTTACAGAGCCACTGCAAATTTGTTACCTATTTGTTTTACACTGATTTTTACAGGACCCAAAGCAGGGCATCTTTCCAAGTGCTCCCAGTCTAGCTCAACATGAGATACAGCAGCACAGTAAAGGGAGGAAGGAGGAAGCAGCTGCCTTTGCAGTCCCTGGTCAGCATTTACGCTATCACGGTAGCTAGGTAGCAGGCTGCATTTCAAGTCTTCCCCTTGGTGTTTCCAATGTCTTGGCAGCTTGAAGCTGCTTTAGTTCTGTCCCAGCTCAGCAAAGCTTCTGGAAGTGTATTTTGTGCCTTTTGAAGCTGCCATTCATACCACAAGCACAACCATGATTACAGAAACACTCCTTGTGAGTAAAAAAGGTATCACTGTATTAGCTGGCTGGCCTTAAGTATGGTAGTTTGCTGAACAGTGGTGTGCTGGCAGGAAAACACAGCCTAGCAAAATATATGCAGGATGAAGTGAAACAAAGTTCACTGGAGGAAAGAAAATAATACTAATCCTTCATTCAATAAGCAGTGAGTTAAGTACATTCTGCATGTTGAAGAAATGTAAAAGCAAAGGGAAGAAAGCACACATATAAAGGTGATGTGACTGCCTTCCTCTCTAAAGACAACATATAGGGCATTTAGGTATTAATAATACCAGGAGTTATATCCAAGCTTCTAATACAAAATGCAGCCCCTGGTTTAAGGTCCCACTGAGTTTCAGGATGTTAGAATTCCTTCAAACCACAGAATCCCCTTGAAGTAAGGGATGATGCTAACATTTTCATGGGTTGTTTAAATTATTGACTAGACTTGTAGAGGATAATAACCACTGTTTGAGATGGGATTATATTCACTCTTCAGGGCTGCCATCTCTGCAATAACTTTCCATATTCAGATTTGTGCCTCACAAAGGTTTGGGAAGTTTGGACTTGGTGACTGGGGCTGGCTCTGTAAAGATGAGTCATGATGCAGGTATCAGAGATGCGCTGAGCATATACAGTCTGATTGTTGGACTTAAAGTTAGTCTCTGTGATCATTTCTGTGTACTCCAGAGTGACGCCTTCCAGACTCTTGTTGCTTGTCCTACACCATCCTAAGATTAGGGGTAATTCTTAAGGAATGTGTTCTTTTTATCATAGAATCATAGACTAGTTAGGGTTGGAAAGGACCTTAAGATCTTTAAGTTCAAACCCCCTGCCATGGGCAGGGACACCTCACACTAAACCCCCCAAGGCTCTGTCCAGCCTGGCTTTGAACATTGCCAGGGATGGAGCATTCACAACATCCTTGGGCAACCTGTTCCAGTACCTCACCACCCTCACAGTAAAGAACTTCTTCCTTGTATCCAATCTAAACTTCCCCTGTTTAAGTTTGTACCTGTTACCCATTGTCCTATCACTACAGTCCCTAATGAAGAGTCCCTCCCCAGCATCCTTACAGGCCCCCTTCAGATGGTGTTTTACCTGTTCCTTTTCTTAGCCTCACAGTGCTTTCTGGGCAGTCACTCACTTTCTTTTCCCATGGATAGACATGGAATCACCCTTTCTTCTTGTTAGTGTGGGGTTTTCCTTGGTTTGGTTGGTTTTGAGCAGCTACAGCAAAAGGATTTGTAACAATTGAACCTCTTGATGGCAAAGTCTGCTGCCATTAGCAAAGGAGCTTCAGGACAGACGCGGTACTCGGAAGTATTTTCAGTGCCCTCTTGACAATCGGTTAGATGTCAGGGGCTGGAAGCAGCAGGATCCTGCTGTGTGCAGAACACTTGGTACTCATCCTTTCTGAGCAGCTAGCCAACTGGCAAGAGCTGACTGAGGTTCTGCCCACTGTGTAATGTTGAAAGGACACAGAGTAGCCTCAAGGTGTTGCTGTCCCTTTAAAAACCCTCCTTTTGTCTGTTGACTCAGTGATTTACAACAAAGCATAATTTCATTTCTCTCAGCTAATTACAAACTGCTCCTTCCCAAACTCTTGATCTTTTCACACAGCCAAAGGCACCGCTAGCAAATCAGACCCAAGATTTAGGAGGTTGCGATACTGCACCGCTATTCCCATAGCAGCCAAGTACTTCTCCTTTTACCTCTCAAGCCTGCCATTGTGCTGGAAAGTAGAGCAGGTAACTACTTCATCAGTCCAAGATTTCATTCTCGTGGAGCACGGAGGTTCATTATACTTACTTTATCAGCAGTAAGGTTTACTGCCGAATCCATGACAGATATTCATGTGAAACATGAGCAGAGAGAGAGGCATTGCATCTTTTCATTAATAAGCCCTCTTCTGGGATCCGGCATTAGTGAGATTCAGCGGATCATAGAGCACAGGGGTATCATTTTTACATGATTACTCTAAATTCTTAAACCAGAGGCTTAAGAGAGAGGCTTCTCACAAAGGCAGCTGTGGGAATTGTTAAATGATTGGCACAGCACTCACGATGGGCTGAACCACTCTGGGTACCTCCAGTCATGGGGGGTACCAGCAGGCATTTTATTACCTGCCATCAAGGGAAAAGTGGGAAAGAGGGAGTGCATCAGACAGAGGAAGATGTGTTAACCCTGCAAATATCTCTGTAGCTCTGCCTCTCCTCCTGAACAGAACTCTTGCGATAATACTGATGCAGGGCTTCATCATTCTGCAAAGGCTAAGCTATTCCCTTACCATATCTTCTTTGTGTCTAGGCTTATTTTTAACCTGTCTGATCCTACCTTCATTAGAATGGCTACTGAAATAATCCCCTTGCAACCTCCACCCCCAAATAATTAATTTTTGACAGAGCAAAGGGTCATTTAATTCCACCAGACATAATACTTCTGAGATGTATTGTCTATACATAAGAACCTTCGGGTGGCTCAGAGCACTGGTACAACTACTAGCTAGATTGTGAGGTTGGTGACATTAACAGAGAAAAGCCATCTGTGGATTGCAGAGATTTACATTGTCTTCTTGATATCCTTACATGTTTCTTCTGTGATTTCATGTAACTCCATCACACACTATTGCCATGCACTCCCTCTGTCCTGGCTGCTCAGTCCTGTCCTGCCAAGCTGTGTGCAAACCAAAGCCAGAAAGTTGGTGTGGCTGAAAGGAAAACTCTTTTTGTTCCTCCCTGGATTGGTTTTCAGACAGAGAAGTTCCGCAGTCAGTTCCAAAATACAGATGCACAATGCTCATCCCAGTGTGAGTCAAGGAAGCCAGTAGGGACCAAAGGAACTGGACCGCTTCAGCTAGAAGAGTTGGCTGAGCTGTGGCTTCCCGTCGCCATTTAGAAAATGGAAATAATAGTAATGCCTTGTTTCTTTACCTCTCATTTTAAAGAGAACATTGTTAACATTTGTTACATTTGTTTGCATTTGTCCATAGAGCTAGATCACAGAGCAAGCAGTAAATCTATGTGAACTGTGCACAGCTTGGGTGGGTGGCTATGCAAGAAACTATATGTTCATTCACCAAGAAGCACTTTCAGTGGGAAATGAACTTGAGAATCAACATAGTGAGTGAAAAGCATGATGCTGAACTGCAAACTATGACTGCTCTGTAAAGTCTGGTAGGCAGCAACTGCCAGAATCTTCCCAAGGTATCATCACACTAAGCTGCAGAGGTGATCACTGCTCTGTTTGGTGAATGTTATTAGCAAAATCCTTCCTGAGCTATCTCCCCAACATGTTGAAATCCAGCTTCCCAGTCAGCCTGATCCTGATTGCTAATAGCTAGAGATTGGTTTGTGCTCTGAAGTTTAAAAGAGAGAAGGAGAAGAGAGAGGAGGTGAAGGAAAAGAAGACCACAATAGACCTATGGAATCAAGAAGCCATAATGGAGATTTCTGAAGTATCCTGCCTAGTAACAAGTGACAGGACAAGAGGAACCAGCCTCAAGCTGCACCAGGGCAGGTTTAGATGGAGCTGAGGAACAATTCCTGCCCCAGAGGGTGCTCAGGCATTGGAACAGGCTGCCCACGGCAGGGCTGCAGTCACCGTCCCTGCAAGTGCTCACACCCTGTGGAGACGAGGCCTCAGTGCCATGGATTAGTGGTGGCCTTGGCAGTGCTGGGCAATGGTTGGACTTGATGAGCTTAAAGGTCTTTTCCAACCTGATTGATTCTTTGTTTCTGTCATTCTGTGATGAACTACTGTAAGTCTTGGTGTAAATCCATCCATTTTCAGGTCCTTTTAAGGCAGAGTTGTTCCTCTTTGAGAAGACTCTTTTCAATCCATCCCTTTCTACAAGTCCAAAAAGAAAAGCAAGAACCAGGAAAGCGAGGTCATGTGGGGGGCTGCATAATCCAGATCAAACAGCAACGAGCACCCGATTAGAAGCCAACACATTTCTCTTTTCACTATCTGTGCAATTGTTTGGCAGATCTAATTCGAACCAGGTGCAAGCTATAATATTTATTGCAACAATGCATCATTTTTGTCTGTTTCCAAGGTCATCCCTGTAGCCAATGGGAAGGCAGCAATCCACAGGGAGTAGAACTTTGTCTATATGGGTAAGACGGGAATTACTTAACCCTTTATCTAATGGAATGGAATACAACATTGCACAAAGCACACAGCTAACAGAACAGAAAATCCTATGTGAAATCTTGGATGATAACAGGTTCCAGTGAAGTAAGTGACATCACCAGCTGAGCTAATAGCCAGCCTTAGGTGAAATGGAGTAGGTACAGATAAGGAATGAGAAAAACACATTTTTTTTTACTCCTTCTCTTTCAAAGGCCTGGGTTTATGTAGAATTTGCTGCAGTGGGAGGCCGTGATTGCATGTTATCTAGTGCCTACTGTACAGTTGGGTCTCATATGCTGTGTTTGGCTAAGCTTTGGCAACCTATTTCTTTGGCTAGGGCTGTCTCCAGAGGTATGAAGCTGCAGACGCACCTCTACAGAGGCACCAGGGCACTGCCTTTGGAACTGCCACTCGAGCCTGCCAGGGCTGTCAAGCGAGAGGAAGTTGTTGGTCCTTCCTGCCCCTTGAGACAGCAAATTCAGAGAGACGAGGTCCATGTGCTGCTACCATCTAAGGGTAAGTGTCCCAGACATGATTTCACCTGGTCCCAAAGAGGTTGGTTAACAGTGACATTACCCCTGGTTATGAAAGAGCCCCATTTTCAAAGTCAGCACCTAATTCCCTCTTGTGAGTTTTTTCATAATCTTTGCATTTCTTGTGCTTTTTGTGATCATTGGGCACTGAGGATCTTCTTTTACGTGCTATTTTATCCCTTTTAAACATGGCAAACATAAATACAAAAATAAAGCAGTGGAGATGTGGGAAATTGTGGGATTTTGTGCCTTTTTGCAAAAGCCACAAGAAGTTGCCAATATTTCTGCAGACGGAAGCTATTTTTTCCGCCTTCAAGTCATCACACAACATAAAATCTGTGGGTATTTGTGTATCCTTGGATAGATGCTAAAGGTAACAAGGAAATGCAGGCTTTCTCTTAAGTATTTACACACCCTGGGTCCTTGCATGTTCTTTTAGCAGCCACAGCTCCCTGAAAGGCATTTCAGCATCTAGTTGTCACAGTTGCCCAGATTAATTGTCCTATGACTGTAATCAATTACTAATGTTCTGTGTGATCTCAGGATCCATTCCTAAAAGAGTATCCATTACAAAGTCCATTAAATTCAGAGGTAAAATAATCCAGGCACACGATATTAATGGATTTGGGATCAAACTCTGAGTGAACACTTAGTTAGAGACAGATCCTGCTGTTATTTTTAGGCAGCTCAAGAGAATAAGAGTATGTTTAGAGGGGATCCCTTCTCCCCAACACCCCTAGCAGTGTCCCAGCACGAAATTCTTAGGAAGTTCAGACCTAGTTGGAAACTTTCCCAGTGCAGTGATGGAACCACCATCCCTGGAAGTGTTCAGACCCCGTGTAGGTGAGGCCTTCAGCGCCATGGGTTAGAGGTGGCCTTGGCAGTGCTGGGGTAATGGTTGGATTTGATGATCTTAAAGGTCTTTTCCAGTCTCGTTGATTCTGTGATTCAGCATCCTTGCTATTTTGTTTCCTTTAGTGATTTTAATATCCCACACTTTGTGACTGAGGCTTGCAAATCCTTTTAGCACTGGGCTGGTGAATTTGTACATCATCCCATGCATCACAGGTTTGCTTAGATAATCTGTTTCTTGAGGTATCTGTAAAATCCCATCATTGTAATGCCCCCTCGTCTGTTTCTCCTCCTCCCCAGAAGCAGAGGGCTCCTACAGGGCTAGCTCTGAACCTGGGAATCTGTCATGTCACCATAGCCAAGGCTCTTGCCAACATGCTACAGGTGTGCACAATGCAGTGCATCAGGAAAAGAAGGAGATTGGAATTGTCCAGAGCCCACTAGGATGGGAGATACCATCCTATAGAGCACCTCTGGAGCTAGGGGGGTAGTGAAATTGGGCAAGGCAGAGAATGGAGTCTTGGGTGACATGGTTTAGTGCGTGGCATCCCTGCCCATGGCAGGGGGTAGGAACTGGGTGATCTTAAGGTCCTTTCCAACCCAAACCATTCTGTGACTATGTGATATTTCAAGTCAGTACTTACACAGTCCTTCAGAAGGTGCCCAGCTTGAGTAAAGGGGTGGCAAGGCTTCTGCAAGCCGATCAACACCTAAAAGTGACAAGCACACTTGGGACTTCCAGAAACACACCGAGGATACTTGGAAAAGCGGATGGTGATTCCAAGCTAGTTTGCTTTGTGTCCTGAGTGCTAAGCCATACTTGACTTGTATTTTTAACTGAGAGCAAGGCAGCTCGCCTTCCAGGTGAATGTCTGGGTTAGCCGCTGAGTCGCGGGTCACTTCTGCGTTGTACTTCACTTCTCTTTCTTCTTCCTTCTTCCTTTGCTCATTGATCAAGCTGCTTTGGAGAACAAGGATACTTTGCATATCTGGCTAAGTGCTGTTAACAGCCTCTGCCTGCGGTTTGTTAAAATTAAAAGAAAAAAAAAGGAAAAAGGGGGAAAAAAAAAAAAAGAAGTGTGATCTTGCTGGAGAAGTAATTTGCTTCTCTCCAACCAATGATGGCTTGCACTTTATGCAAATTGGTATCTAGGGACAACAAATCCCATTTAATACATATGCATAGTTCATAAAAAAAACGACGTGAGAGAAAGAGAAAAAAGATAAAGCAACGAGTCAGCAAAAGAACAGGTTCCGAGGAAATTTATTGTCCCAAATTGGACATTTGTAACAGATGATGTGAACAAGTGTTAACTTTGTTTTCAGCAGCTCTTCACGTACATTCACTAGACATCACACAGATTATGTTTTAAGGATCTGAACTGTAATAAAAAAAAGTGTCTGTGGGCTTTGGAGTGTTGTGTTCCATATGGTTGGGGAAGTGCGGAGTTATTGCGACAAGCATCTTGTGAAGCTCATTACGCACGGCGGTGTTAGATGCGAATTGCTGTGCATCGCTATAGGGTACGTACATGACATCCCACAGTCAGCAGATAGCAACTGGAAATGAAAGATATGAAGGCACAGAGTACAGCTTCAGGGAACATGTTAGACAAAACATCTGCTGGTATCAGAAAGCTGCATTATCAGATCATTGTGGCCATGAATTTTTTATAAAGACTTTTTCTTCTTTTCTTTTTTTTTTTTTAAAGCTGCAACTTTGAAAGTGACATTTTGTGAGCAAGTTTTTTGATTGAAGTGTGATGTCAGGAGAAAGGCCAGTCTAGTTTATTATCTGTGCAAGAGCCAATATTGGCAGCCTGAATCGACTCTTTTCTCCAAGCAGTTGAGTTGGCCATTCACGTACTACAGGTGCTTTCACCGGCTGATAAAACCTCCACCCACATCCCAGGTTGTGGCTTTGGTACCAAGCTCCTCAGCAAGGAGTTTGCAAAGTTTGGTTCCTGAAGGGCTACTTAATCATAGAAACATAGAATAGTTAAGGTTGGAAAGGGAGGATCTTAAGATCATCCAGTTCCAACCTCCCTGTCATGGGCAGGGACATCTCACACTAAACCATATCACCCAAGTCTCTTTCCAGCCTGGCACTGAACAGTGCCAGGGATGGAGCATTCACAACTTCCCTGGGTAACCCATTCCAGTGCCTCACCACCTTCACAATAAAGAGCTTCTTCCTTATACCTAACCTAAACTTCCCCTGTTTAAGTTTAAACCCATTCACCCTTGTCCTGTCACAACAGTCCCTAATGAAGAGTGCCTCTCCAGCATCCTTGTAGCCCACTTCAGGTATTGGAAGGCGTATTAATGACATGGATGGGGAGCTACTGAGCAGGATTCACCCAAAACACAGAACCTTTCTGTTGCATCACATGTGCAAAGCACAGAGAGGAGAGCGCAGCATCAACATCTCAGTACTTAGAGGGGCCTCCTACCTACTTAACATTCCTGACATTTGTAAGGGCAGTGAGATGGCATGAAATGTATGTGCATATTGTACTATTTACATTAAAACAGACAGGCATTTTACAGCCTCTCATCTTTTCTAACCCACTTACGAATTTTCCTTCATGTCACTTGTGTTAGAGGTAGGGTGATCTCCCCCTCTGCAGCAGCAGGTACCAACAGAAGCCCTGTCTCTTGCTGATCTGCAGATGGTCTCTTTCTCTGCAGTCAGCTACCTGTAAACTGCATCCAAAGTGAGCAAACTGATTTCCATGCTGGTTCACAAATAGTTGCCTCAAAGAGACCAACATTTTGGCCTTCCTCCCAAGCCTTCTCCCTCTATGTTTGTACAGGAGGGTGGGAGAACAGAGGAACATGTCCGACAGCATCATGACTTATGAAAGGATTTAGTTGTCAGCATCAGTTTTTGATGTAATGCTGTTCATTAATGTAATGGGGGCTGCAGAGAAAGCCAGAGGCGATTTGCACTCCACTACTGTTACTTAGGGAGCCTGAAACTAAGCAAGGGGTTTTCCTGGCCTGACCTGTTGCTGAATGAGGTGAGGAGCTCCCAGCCCCTGGGTTGCTCTGGTTTGAAGGGGGATGAGAAGGAGACCTGCTCTATCTGAACACCGATCATCGAGGATATAGTGATAGTTATGAAAATGTGAATCAGAGGCTGCTGCATTTTTAATGTTGATCTTTAAAAGAGCACAAAGCTCTTTTATGTGAAGCTCAGTGTTCCTTTATTGCCTTCACACCCACACTTCCATGGAGCCTGAGAAAGAGCCTCTGCTGGGCTTGGGCACTGCTTAGCGGGGAACTTGCCTGGGCAAGCTCATCCCTCCAGAGCAGAGACTTTTTCCCCTGAAGCAGTGTCCCATCATCCAGGTAGGAAACACTGTGTATTTGGTGTTAGGAGCTGGTAGTACAGCCCCTGAAATGAGACATCAACCAAATTCCTTCTTAACTGTTGTTGTCTTATCCAGTGACCCAACACTGAGCAAATCTGAGTCCTGCAGTCAGTCCTGTCCATGCAGCTGTGTACAAAGTAAGCCTAAACGTTTAACTACCTCTCCTGGACATGGAGTCATACACTCTTTTATCTGCAAGCCAATATATCAGCATGTATTAATTAGTCTGTGCTATTGCAGGAGCTATGGTTTTAATTGAAGGGGCTGAAATGTGAACATACAGTCCATCTCTCTCCCCTTTTTACACCTCAGGCTTTACTTTGGGTTTACACTGTGCTTTGGAGGGTTTCCTTGGCTGTTCTTCAACTTTGTCAATGTATGCTCTCCCTGGTAGCAGAAATATTTGTGTACAAGTAAGTGTTTTGGTGATGGAATAGATATGATTTGTTGTAGAGCATGTCTGAATGTATATGCATATAGATATGCATATATATATGTATATTTGTTAATATATATGAAAATTCTGCCCCATCTACAGATGGCTGTTATATGGGAAGCTTGTGAAGAGCCCATGCAGTGTATCTAGTCAGTGGAGCAAAGCAGAGGGGGGAAAGAGCTGGCATTGCAATGTAGCAATAACGGATGGAAGAATATATGGACATGCAGCTAACAAGAAGGGAAGGGAAGTGGCTGGAGGGGAAAGAGATATAATGGGTCCCAAATGTGGCAAGCACATATGCTGCCATACAGCAAATGCAAAGTGCCACCACTAGTGACAAGTGTATTGCACCTAAGGAAAACAGCTGTGCCAAGCGCCCAAATCCACATTCAGCCTCCTGACCCTGTGTCTCCCTGGTCTGATGTGGATTAAACTGGTCAGGTCTGAGAGCCCATCGAAGTACACATTCCACACAAACAATGGCTCAGTGTATCTCTGATATACTCCTTGCAGGGCTGCCTCTTTTGCATTTGCAATCTTGCATTTGTGAGATTGTTTTGTCTTATTTTCTGTATTGTGCTATGCTCGGTGTTGCACGGGCAGTTTGATTCTCTGTGTAGATCACTGCATGGTTTAGTGCAGTTCTGTGTTACAAACCCTCCCCATAACCCTATGATTTGTTAATAATTCTCCTATTTTGAAGAAACCCCCTTTGACACCTGAGCTGGATCTCCTCTTCTTAGGCATCAATGTAATAAAGTCCCCAGTGAAGAGCATCCCTCTAAGTCGTCCTGTCTGCTCTGTATATATTTGAATATATAAAATATTAATAGGTGGTTCCAAATGTTTAATCATATCCATTTGACTCTGTGAGACTCCGTGTCTGTAGGCTGTCTGTGTTAACTGCCTCTGTGATATCTACATACAGCTGATTTGTTGTTGATCTGGAGTTTTTAAAGCAAAATAAAACTGAGGTTTGCAATTTGATTTGAATTAATCAGGTCTGATTAGACAGGGACAGATCAGGCTGTTCTGGAAGCTCTCTAATACAATTTCATGTGCCATTCCAGAAGAAATAGTTCATACCTTAAGTAACAGTGCTTTATTTAATACTGTTTTGTCAGAGTGCTATATCTTATGGAGGGGGCATTGTGGTGATGTTCAGGGTGTAGGAAAGAAAGCATTTTGTTTTATGAGAATACAGCTATTTTAGAATGGAGTCACCTGGTGGTAGATCTCATGAATGTACCTAAAAGGATGCTTCCCAATATTATTAGTTTGGGGTTTTTTTTAATTCGCATCACACTGACTGTCCATCTAGAAGCTTTGATAGATGGAGCCACAAAAACAAAAGGCTTTATTTAGTTTAATCAGCCAATTTAAAGAGAAAGGGTGGAATTATGTATGGCATAGGACAATTATGCAAACTAAATGATTCTTCAGTTAATAATGAGAGCCGTGAAAGGCAAAGGAGAAAGGATCCTCCTCTCAGAAGGGGAAAGGTTGTGGTTCCCTGTGCATCCTCGTATGCATCCCATGGTGTGTGAGTGATGCGATGTTAAAGGACAGGATGATATAGGGGGCAAGAGGGCAGCTCTGGTGTTAGCTTTCAACCAAAGCCTTTCAGGGCTCTGCTCTTTTCAGTGGGAAGCCTCCAGTGGAACTTCTTCTTTCCTAATCAGGTTCATCTCAGTCTCCATCTCGCAAGGCTCTGTTAGAAAGCAGTGCGCAGCAAGTGGACCTGGGCTGCAGAAGCACCTACCAGGCCCTAAACTGTGAGTGTGTTGCCAAAGAAATTTTAATCACAACCCACTCAGTCCCTCTTGCTCTTCATTTCCTCACTCTTCTGTTTGCAGTCTGGAAAACAGCCATGGAGAGATACAAGCCTACCTGTAGAGCCATTAGTTTGGCCGTTTTCATGCAGCTTTTATCCTTCTTTTAAATCCTTGACTGTTGTGTGCCAGAGCAACAAGCCATATGTTAAAGATGTTAAAGAGCAAATACTTTGCAGACTGTACCAGCATGCAAAGTCAGAGGGGAAGCAAGCAATAATGTTGGGAGAAGGGGGAAGAAGTGATTATCTGGTAGCGATTATTCGGGAGGGCAATAGTGGGAGGTGCTGTAAATGACAGGGATTCACTATGGGACGCAAATCACTTAAGGCAAAGCCATTAGGATCAATTTAAAATACCAAAGAGGGAGGCTAAACTGACAATAGCATGTTTTAATTGAAATCACAAATATCATTCTGAAAGCTGTGGTTTAAAAGACATGGCAGAGTTACTTTATCTGAACACAGAGAAAAGTTTTCCTTTCTGATTTAAAAAAAGAGCTTTCTTTGCAGAGATCAAAATGGAGCAGAATGATTTTAAAATATCCTAAATCCTATATATATATATATTAATGTTCTCTTTTCTGTTGGTGGGCATATTATAAATGGAATTAACTACATTACTAATGCTTTTAATCTGATTTTAATAGAGCCTAAGGCTAAAGCATGAAACCAGCATGTGTCCCATTAAAGGAAAAATACAGTTATGGAGACAATAAATAGCATGTCCAGATAAACACATTTATCTCTGTGTTAGTTTTATTTATGGAGCTAAGTAGCTTATGTACAGACACTTTTCCAAAGCTGAAGTCCATACGACGGGATTGTTACTGTTTTTGGCAGCAGAAATGTGAACTTGGTAAAAGAGCCTGGCATGGAAAACCAATGAGCTCTGACATATTCCATTTGCTCCTAACTCTTTGATTTCTACACACAGAATCTGACATATGTTGGGCATTGACCTTGCTCTTTCAAATAAGCTTATTTTAGAAGACCTTTGCAGAATGCTGTCTGTTTGGCCTCGATGTAAGCTGTTAGGGAAATGTAGTACAAACACAGAAGTTGTATGTTTTGAATGCCAGAGATGTTAAGCTGAAGAGCAGTTGGTAAGATCTGTACTTCTGACTGCTTGCTGTGCTCTTAACAAGGAAGTGTCCTCAAAGGAAAGGAAACTTATTTATCCTTCATTTGTAGGAAGGTTTTTACCTGTTTATTTATAGGAGGAATTTCAGGACCAGACTTCTTTTTCAGTCTGAAATACTCTGATCAGGCTCTAAGACACTCACTGGAGTGAAGGCAAATGTTGAAAAGTAAGTGGTTGTTTGGGATGTCCCAGGTCAGAAATCTCAGAGAGTCAGTGTCTTGTTATATTGTAGAATCAGCCACCCATAAATGTCTCTAAGCACAGGTTCTCAAATCTGGGAGTAACTTCTCCAAAGCTTGGCCTCTTCCTAATGGAACAACACACTTTGCTCAGTGCAGTTCAAGAAGAGCCGTAACCTTCATTGTGGGGATTTGCTTTCCATTTGTCATAGGAGAGCAGCTTGGATGAAAGTTCACAGTGAAAGTGCTGCAGTCTTGCAAATGCCAGCGTGTATCACTGTGCAATAAAACAAATCTCTGGGTTCCAACATGGCAAATGAGAGTGAAGGGATGAAAGTGCCTTTATGAGTGAATAGGAAAAACATCCTTCATTAGGACTATATCTGCTGAAATCAATAGAATATTCCTGTCAACCCCAGTAACAGCAAAGGCAAAAAGAAACTTAGAGGCACATTTGGGGTGTGTGTTTGATGTTCTATTGCTGGTAGACATACTCCTTGCACCCTTTACTTGGGCTTTGAGGTTTAGAGCCCTGGAAATTCAATCAGCTGGAGAACGTGTCCCTGGAAAGGCTTGCTAACTTTAGCCATATCTGAGTAAGTGGCAATAAAATTCTACACATTGGAAAACAGATATCAAATTGCCAAAATAAATGTAAATTTGAATTTATGGCTGCATGCAGCTCCTCAGGACAAAACCTGGCTCCGTATGCAGCAAGGAGAGGCATCTGAGCTCTGCCAGAACATTAATTGCCATCTTCTATGGCCCATGGACAGCTCTGCACACTGGCTTCCTCTCCAAGAGTTTGGCTCAGTTGGCTTCACAAACACACAGGAAGGGCATGAAGACCTGTCTTTGTTGACACAGGGTTAAGAGGCTGTGAGCAATTGACGTGGAACATTTCCTTGGCTAAAGGAGTTAGGAGCAGATTTTACCTCTCTGCAAATTCATCTCCTTGATTCAGTGGCAGCACAGGGAAATAATCCTGTTCCTATGAATAATTCATCTCCAGCACATATCGGGGTTCATCTTCTGACCAGAAAGGTTTGGGGGGGGGAACATGAGCATCATCATTGCCAGAGCTGGTAGCTGCTCTATGTAGGATCAGTTGGAGCTGTGCCATCAGTCAGCGGGAAGGATGGCAGAGCTGCTGCCCCTCCTGTAAAAGGGACCTGCCTGATATTCCCTTAACCATCACTCACAAGCTTGGGTTTTGGTTTTTTTTCCAGAGAAATGGCTTTTATTTGTTATGAATTCTTCCTACAGAAAAGCCTATTACAGAAACTAGATAATGTAACAAACATATTGTGGGTTCTGGACAGATAAAAGTTGAAAGGGCTGGGGTGTTTGTGGAAGTGGAATGATAGTGACGAGCACCACATGAAGTCCCTGAAGATGGAGTCAGGGGACTCGATCCCCCCTAAAATGATGAGAGACTCTGATGTAATGGTATTTTGTGAAACAATTTGAGCATCAATGGTGCATTCTTTCCCATTAACAACTGACTTCCACTGTACCAGGATTGTTTATTTTCTAATACGTATTTTGAGCACACTGAGGACAAAAATTGCCATTGTGAGAGTGCTGCGGGAAGATTTAAAGGTTGTGGTGGACTAAGCATTGAAATGCAAATCACACTTAGACACAACCTCCTGCTGAGGCCCAAATTTTTATAGATCAGGTTCTGCAGCCCTGATGAAGAATCAGTTTTCTGCCTTTCCTGGGATTCACAAATTGGTTGTGGTCTAAGCTGTCATTTCCTACCATATAATTGTAACTCACCAGATGAAAGTTGGTCACCAAAGACAGTCCCAGTTCTTCCCTTATTTTTCCAGCTGCAGTGCCACTAAGGCTCGTTTTGCAGACAATGCAAACACACACATCACAGCTCGCCACTGCAACAAGCTCTCACTGAATATAAACATACTGTATATATTGATCCTCTCCCCCTTGCTTTCTTTTCTCCCCCAGCATGCAGGTGGTAAAACACTGGCTGCCGTGAACTTCATGTTAAAAATAAGAAAGAAGAGAAAGCTGTGGTTTGGAGGCAAACTGCAGGCTTGGAATGTTGTGGCTGCTGAAATCACTGCAAGGATAATAGGGCATGCATGCGTTTGTGGATAATTCCGTTTGCTAATTGCTCATGAAATTTCAGGTAAGGAACATCCAATTCAATTTGGTATAATAGGTAATGGCCTGGGTTTTGCTTTTCAGGGTGGGTTTTTATTGTTATTTTTATTGCTGTCATTACAAATACATAGCACTCTGTGACGGGAAGAACACTTTGCATAAAGGCTGGGGCACTTTTTAGCCACGTGCATGGCAAGCAGTAGAAGTAGGTATCTCCCTGCCATGCTGTGCCCCAGGGCAGGATCCATGTAAGAGGACAGGTTCCTCTGAATGCCTCTTTGTGCCTTTATCTCTCTGAGACACAGCATGGCAGCAGGAAAGACTGTGCTGTGACAGATGCTTTGGGTTACCAAGTCCTGTTTTTTGGAGGTGAGTTTATTCTCTGTCAGTGAAGACACTTCCCCTACCCAGGCATTGTGCCTGCTCTGGTCATCCCTTAAGCATCCGTGACCAGCCCACAACAGGTAATTGATTGGTGGATATAGAAAAGTTAGAGAAGAAGGACCCTCCCCTCTTCTTCTGGAAATGGGGTGCAAGCCCATTTTCATAGGGCACTGGATCTGTCAGAATGATAGCAACACTCAGGTTTTAACAGTTTCGAGTTGCTATATTAAACATAAAGAGAGAGCTTTGCTTCTCAGTGCCCTGAACCATTGAATCCTCTCAGGAACCTTTCTGGTAACCCCTTTCCCTTCCAGCCATTTAGAGGTTCTTGACTAGGCAAAAATATGCTGGCAATTATCACCAACAGTGATCAGAAGCTCAGAGCTGAGTCCTCCAATCTGCATCTGCCTGCCATGCTGCAACTTTAACTAGTTCTGCTGCTTATTACTAATTAGCTACCAGCTAATACTAATACTGCACTGTTGCAGCACTTAAGAGTTCCATACACATTAATGAGAATTAGCATTTGTTGACAGCCATGGTGGGAGTTGCCTGTCTAGAGCATTCAGGGGTCCCCGTTGCTGTAAGGTTTGATTGCCTCCTTCAGTAATTACACTTGACACTGACCAAGTTTTTCATAGGTCTCATTTGGCTGTGCAAAGCTGGAAGACAAATTGAGTTCTTTGGTGAAGAGAGAAGAGGCCAATAATAATGCATTTGCCAATAATACCCCTTCTTCTCTCCACCTCTCACACTGGAGTCACACAATGCAATGGGATGAAGCTGGAGGCTCTGCTGCTGCATGGGAAGGTGGCCACAGGGTTTCACCAGGCTCAAAGCTACCCTTGCAGCACTTTTCTGTGCTTCACTGTCCTAAACAGAAATGCTCTTTCACTACTTTTTTAATACATGGAGAGTAATTTAGTCATTTTAACTTAAAGTCCATTGCATCCTTTGCTTGGGAATATGAAGGTAGTTAAAATGGTACAGAAACCCAGCACACCAGCAGTAAGTAACTCTAGTGGGCCTTTCAGTGCCTCTTCTAAAAGGGTGCACAATCAGAATTAAAGCAAAGGGTTCAAAAAGCAGGGAGAAATAGGGGCCCCTTGTAACTCCTGAAGGGAATACGAGCGCATGGCTGGTGCTTCTGTAGGAATACCGATTGGAAAAAGAGGTGCTGGGGAATGCCCTGGCCTCCCTGGTCAGCTTCCCAAATCCACTCTGCAGAGCGAGGCACGTGTTAAACGTCCAGCCTGCGGGGTCTGGCTCAGCTTTGCACTGAAAAGTGAGCTTTTTCCATTTGCTACCGTGGAAAGGAAGCTGCTTTCACCCTCACCCTGAAGAAGATGAGCTATAGGAATATATACAAGGGGCTTTTTTTTCTAGTTAGGGGGCCAGGAGGGGAAGCAGTGGTCAGAAGCACAGATTGGAAGTTGGCTTCTTAAGTAAATCTCAGGCTGTAGCTGGTTTTAATTTAGCTTTTGTTTTATGTGCAGGAGACAAGGCCTTGCAGGCCTGGCTAATATCAAAGCCTGAGGGTTTGTAGATTTTTAATCAAGGTCCACTTTGGGGGTTCTGCTTTCCCTGGTTGTGGATGTGGAGGGGGGGGGTTTGTTGTGTTTTTTTTATCCTTGCTGCAGTGTCTGGATTTCTTTAGTTAAACTTTTCCATTCTTCAGACTGGAGCCAAGTGAGTGATTTCAAATTACCCAGCACTTTCCAGAGAGAGCTTTTTTTTTTGTTGTTTGCTTTTTTGGGTTAGGATTTTATTTATCCTCCTCTTTTTCTTTGAGCAAACTCACAGCCCAGTTCCTCTGCAAATCACAGATGGCATCTGCAGTCCTACCCCATCGCCTCTCGCTACTTCGGCGTTCTTAGCCCTGCCTAAGGAGTTTATTGTTCATCAAATCTCTAGGAAAAAGGAATTTTATATCATTTTTGGGGGGTTGTTTTGTCCCTCTGCTGGCAGGAAAAGTAAATCCCAAAGTATTTCAGCAGGTGCTATTAATATGCAAATAATGGAGAGTACACTGGGTCTAATAGACCTCCCAACTACATGGGAGGTGTCGCTGTTGGAGCAAATTAGCTTTCCGTAATTTGCATGCTTTTCACAGCCTCCTGGGATTATATTTGAGATCAGAGACAATAAAAGCATATGCTCTTAGTTGAAAATGTAACTAATTTTAGACTTTGCAACCATTTTAGCCTAACTTCTTAGTGTTAAACTGTTATTTGCAAAGAAACTTTTTACACAGCTTGTGATTTTAGAGGCCTTTCTCTTCCCCCTTAACTGCTCCATCTCTGTTTTCAGGTTGAGAGTGAAGAAGGGAATCTTCTAGGTGTCTGCATCTTGAAAAACAGGCATTTCTCAAAAAACCAAGTCCAGATTGTCCTAGCTTGGTTCTGAGTCTGCACAGAGGTCCTGATAGGGTCTAAATTGAGCTTTTTCTGTCAGACGTCTTCCCTTCCCTTTGGCATCTCCATGAGACATGTATCCATCCAGAAAGAATGCTGTGGCCCCTGCTGACCACTCACAGAGAGGAAGTTGCTTATAGCATCTTTGACTAATCCACCAAAGCAAAGACACACTGAGCTGATGTGACACCGATACCCACTGTGCTTGCCTAGCCCATACCTACAGATAGAGTCTATTGGAAAAGTGCTTAAAACAAGTGGGGGAAAAAAAGCAAGGATTTCAGTGCAGGCTCAGTCCCTAGAGTCAAACGTTATTGAACCGTACTGGCACGTTATCGATGGTGCTTTCCAAATTGATATTGACAGCAGAAATCATACTGTTGACATCTGTGGTTTGTGACAGCTTGAATGATGGGGGCATCAGCTGCCGTGCCTGAGAGTTTGTGTCTTTATTTCAGGAGCTGCAGTCATTGCTTCCTGTCTAAACATGCTGCACTACTAGAAGGACCTGGTCTGGTAGGTGACTACAAGGTGACCACTTGAAATCTGTCCCTTATCCCCCATGCCTGCTGCTTCTTCTCTGTCCTTGGGTGTTTGTTGAGCTGGTAGGAAATGGCTGTCTTGGCTCTCAGCACCATCCCAACCTTGGCTGCCCCAGTTCCTTCTGCTTTGAAGGACTGCAGCAAGAGGTTTGTTAGAGAAACAGCAGGTTTAGCTGCTGCAGACATGCTTCAGCAGCAGACTGTAGTGGTGTCGGCTGAGGGAGTCTGTGAAAGGTACAGAGGCAGTCATTTTATTTTGTCTTTCTGCCAGTTGTCACATTGCCCAGAGTGTGTGATTTGTGAGTTTCCTTTGGCACAGTTGCTCCATTGCTCATATATCTCTGTGCAGTGTTTCCAGGTCACTTGGTCTGCAGGGTGGTGCCCATATTTATTTCAAGAGGGATAGAGTTCGGGGCAGGATCAGATGTGTGGAGGAGATGGCAGCCAGGTGGAGATCAAACTGGCGTTGTCAAATACATTGCTAGCATGGGAAGGGTGAGTGTTAGCAGGAGAGAGTAAGTCTGAAAGATGTCCTTTGAGACAAGGCCAGGAAAAAGCTCTTGGGACTCAACTTTGGCAACTGCAGCACCGTGTGGTAAGACTCCTCTGAATTTTTGGGGCCCCAAATATGTCATCAATGTTTTTATGTTTCATACACATAATATATGGAAATACTTCATTTCCAAGTTACTAAAAAAAGAGGCTTGATTGATGCTTTACTGAGTAGTATTGTGAGTTGTGATCTTAAAGACTGTGTTCAGGCATGACCAAAGCACTGAACCCTGTGAAAGGGAGAGCCCTCCCCAGCGTGAACCCATTGGAGTTCGTGGGATTACAGCTGATTACCCTAAGATAGAGAACTAAGCTATGGCATCGCTCCTGCTCCCAGAGGTGGCTGCACCACTAAACTGTGACAAAAATGATTTTAGTTTTTCAACAATAGGATCCAGAGGTGAAATGAGAGCACTTTAAATACTGCTCCTGCCATGCCAAGCTGGGTTTGCTCTGGTGTGTGGTAGTGCTGCGTCTCACATCCTGTCCCTAGACACCCGTACGTGTTTCTGTCATAGAGTAAGAGAATGGCTTAGGTCGGAAGGGATCATCCAGTTCCAACACCCTGGCACAGGCAGGGACCCCTTCCACTGGAGCAGCTTGCTCCAAGCCCCTGTGTCCAACCTGGCCTTGAACACTGCCAGGGATGGGGCAGCCACAGCTTCTCTGGGCACCCTGTGCCAGCGCCTCAGCACCCTCACAGGGAAGAGCTTCTGCCTAAGAGCTCAGCTCAGTCTCCCCTGTTCTGGCAGGTTCAAGCCATTCCCCTTGGCCTGTCCCTACAGGCCCTTGTCCCAAGCCCCTCTCCAGGTTTCCTGCAGCCCCTTTAGGCACTGGAGCTGCTCTAAGGTCTCCCCTTCAGGAGCCTTCTCTTCTCCAGGCTGACCCAGCCCAGCTCTCTCAGCCTGGCTCCAGAGCAGAGCTGCTCCAGCCCTCGCAGCATCTCCATGGCCTCCTCTGGACTTGCTCCAGCAGCTCCACATCCCTCTTATGCTGTTGGGGACTCCAGAGCTGCATGCAGAACTGCGGGGGGGGTGTCTCACCAGAGCAGAGTAGAGGGGTTGAAAAATCAGGGCAATTGAGCCCAGGATCTTTAGTGCTCAAACCTGAAGAGGTTATGGTTTAAGATAGCCATTCCTGAGTGAAGCAAAAAAATCAGTGTGAAGCAAAAAAAAACCACTGAAGATGACTTGTGATAATCTCATTGAAATTGCTGGATGCTTGTTTTCCCCCTCTCATCTCACCTTGAATGTTTTCTACTATTAATACCAGTGACCTCCCTTCTGCTGCTTGTCATTAATGGGATGTGGCTTGCCTAGTGTAAGCCCAAGCATTGGAGCTGGAAATGCTTTATTTAATAAAAAAGGAGATATTGTGCCATGTGGCTGCATTTGCGTAGCCCAGTGTAGTCAGAGGGAAAGGGGAAAGAGGCAAAGCAACTGTGCATCAGTAGTGTGAAAATATGACCAAAATACCTTCAGCCTTGCTTCACCAACACTGGATTAGGAGGCAGCTGTGGTGAGATGAAGGTAAAGACAGGCACAAGGGGATACTGTTTGGAAAATAACAGTGAACTGCTTGACTTGCTCCAGCAAGAGCTTAGAAGTTTGCAAAACTCAAGAGCCTTTGTTATTAAATGGAAGGCCTGAAGCAGTAAGCCTCAGAGCACTGTATCTAGTGTCACTGCAAAATGCCATGTGTGCTAGAGTAAAATATTGATAGCAGGCTGTGTCATGGGCTTAGTTAGTATTATAGCAGGATATGCTGCTGCCAATCATCTGTAAGGAACCCCTCTTTCTTGTGACCCAGACAGTCAACAGCTCCATGCCATGGCCACAGATGTCCAGGAGATTTCTAGTCATAGAATCACAGAATGGTTTGGATTGGAAAGAACCTTAAGATCATCAAGTTCCAACCCCTACCATGGGCAAGGACACCTCACACTAAACCATCTCACCCAAGGCCTCGTCCAGCCTGGTCTTGAACACTGCCAGGGATGGAGCATTCACAACCTCCTTGGGCAACCCATTCCAGTGCCTCACCACCCTAACAGGAAAGAATTTTCTCCTTATATCCAATCTAAACTTCCCCTGTTTTAGTTTGAACCCGTTACCCCTTGTCCTATCACTACAGTCCCTAATGAAGAGTCCCTCCCCAACATCCCTATAGGCCCCCTTCAGACACTGGAAGCTGCTCTGAGGTCTCCACGGAGCTTCTCTTCTCCAGGCTGAACAGCCCCAACTTTCTCAGCCAGTCTTCATATGGGAGGTGCTCCAGTCCCCTAATCATCCTCGTGGCCTCCTCTGGACTTGTTCCAACAGTTCTATGTCCTTTTATGTTGAGGACACCAGAACTGCACACAGTGCTCCAGGTGAGGTCTCACAAGAGCAGGTGGGTTGGTGTATCTTACCTCAGGTGTATCCACATCATTTGCTCATTGCCTGTATATCACTGGGTCTGGATTAGTGTCTCCTCTCAGAGGCAGAAGTGGTGGGCTTGTAGTAACAACACTTTTTGTACCTCAAACTGTTTGGACACATGGCTCAGTTCATTGAGAAGCTTTAGTCAGCCTTTGGTGCCAGGGTAGAGTACTTGTGAGCCTGTAAAAGCTGAGAACTTGGCAGCCCCATGGTCGGGTGCTTCATTACCCTTTTATAGACTGAAACGGATCCTGGGTACTTTCAGCTTTGCTTCCATGCTGCAGCTTTTGGCTGTCACATGGGGAAAGCTTTGAATAATGTGCTTGATCTGAGATCAGAAATCCACATCTTAATTGTTTTTCCATGCTTAAGCTGGCTGTGCTTGAACTGCTCCATAGCTGCACACACTTTCCTCCTCTGTGGTCTTTGAGGAGAAGAGAAGGGTGACATGGGCACAGAGGAGTCAGTCTGAAAGCTTGGCCTCTGCTTCCTTTGGTTGTCTTGGTTTAACAGCTCTGTAGTGCTTGGGTTTCCTCAAGGAGTCTGAAATCTTAGTGTTCTTCAATTGGAGTTTGATTAGAACATGACAAGGAAAACCTGTGTTGTTACCAAACCCATTTCCAGACACACAGCCCCCAGCATGAGGGTCTTTTCCAACCCTAACTATTCTGTGATTCTACAGTTCTATGATTTCAACTCTTCACAGGTGCTTTCTAGCAATGAACCTCATCCAAACATCATGAAGGTAGGTTATGTTAATAAGAGGTACGGAGAACGTGGCAGGAACACGCACCTTCCTCTGGTTCTTGTGCTGTTACTACTAAAGCTTCAATGTGAAAGTTCATCCTTTCATTTTTATAAAGTCTGAATTTCTTTCATAACTTTGGATCAAAAGTTTATTCTCCACGCCAGGAAGGTGTGTTTTTCTGTTACAAACTGCATTGTCTTATTTGGGGAATAGGTTCACAATTGAGAAAGAATTGCCTTTATTAACAAATCAAAAGCTTATGCTGTCAAAACTGAAATCGTTCTACCTTTTTATGTGCAAATTAAAGCTTCTGTCAAGCCTTCAGCCATGCTGCATTTAATTTGTGGAAATATAAAAATATCTGGCTTAATATTAAAATATTCTACATGAGGCAGGAGATATTTTAGGTGATGCATTACATTTGAGAGTCCTGAAAAATCAGATTTGAAAGAAACAAAGCGGTGTTTTCACAGGATTTATTTTTCCCTACTTTCACCAAAGTTCTTGAAAGCGTGTTGAAGTTATACAGGTGTTTGAGTATCTTGTTGGATCGCGGCCTTTGGAAGTACACCAAGCTAAATGTAAGTGTGTCCAGGGCATGGGAGCTACATCCGCTCTATTTTTCCTTATAAAAGGGTCACAGGATTTTACTCCTTTTAATTAATGGCAAAGGTACTGAGAAACTTTTGCCTCTCGATTCAATAAAGTTAGGGTGAGCTATAAAAAGCAGCTTTTAGTTTCATGGTGATAACTTGTGCTTTGCAAGGTCTTTGTAGCAAGGATAAGATTCTGATTATCTAAAGCTGGGCACCAGTTCTGTATTGAAGCTTCCAACATAAAGAGCCGTCTGTTGACCCAACAGTGCCCGGCATTCCGGGAAGCCTGGTTCCACGGGCCTTCATTCAGCACGTGCTTCATTTCAAGCACATGAATGAGGCCATTGAGGAACCCTGATGTTTTGAACTGCGTGTTTGGGGTGATGCTTAAATCTACATCAGTTCTATTTCAAACACCCTAAAGCCAAGTTTGGGGAGTATTTGGAGAGAAACTGGCCCTGAACATGAGTATCTGTGTGGCTTGGAGTCAAGCTGCAATGCAGATAGTCAAAACCAGCATTAGTACAGCAAGTTAATGTATGCTAAAAGGTTGGGTTTGATCTTAAGACAGCTCACATTCACCCTAAGGATATGTCTGGTGGTTTCTTTCCCCTTTTTCATGGGAATAACAGCACATTGTCCTACTGTTCATGTGGTTTTGTTGGGAGAGCAAGGAAAACCCTGGTCTCTGACTACAGTGTTGAAATTCGCCTTCAGAACCCTCTTTTTCAGTGCAGTCAGTGTCCTTAGCAGTTGATTTGGTTTTTTCTAGCATCACTGCAGACTACTTCATGGTTCATGCCCAGCTCTCCTTTTGTGACCAGGGAGTTTTCACCATGGCTCTGTGAGAGGAGGGCCCCTGTCAAGGTGTGCTGTTTGCCCATCATTTTTTTCCCATCATATATTCTAATATCTGGTCCTTTGGAGAGGTTTTAATAGATCCATTTTACCTCATTATTTCCGAGGACCTGAACAAGGGACATTTCCCCTTCTGCAGTGCTGAGGACAGAGTGAGTGGCTGTATCTTGAGCAGGCTCATTCCCTGAAGTGGCCCATTCCCAGCAGTGTGTCTAGGCTGGGATGTGCCCATGGACTCACAGCACAGGGCGGATGTTTTCAGCCACCTAGGGAGCTCCACTGCAGCAATGCTGAAATGGAAGAGTCCTTCTGGTGACTGGACTGGCCACTGGATGTTTCCAGCCACCTATGGAGCTCCACTGCAGCAGTGCTGAAATGGAAGAGTCATTCTGGTATGTCTCGACCGCTCACTTCTGGGTGAAAATAATACCCTATTAATTCTTTTAGCTGTTAGAAGTTCCTTTTGAGTGGTAAATTACTATCTCCAGGGCTTCAGAGCACCCCCTCCTCTGCTGCTTTTGTGTTACTACTGCTTGTCAGCAATGCCTAATCCTGGCATTCCAGTTGTTAGAGCATTTAGTTGTTCTGGGCCATCTCTGTAAAGGGAGTTTCTACAGGCTGAATGTGGAATGTATTAAGTTTGAAGGTGTTTATTACTGGTATTAGGCCATTAGACGTAATTAATGGCAAGACAGCTTCTGAGTCTGTGGGTTGTCCCAGGTTTTGCCCACATTCTCTTTTCATATCCACTCCCCAGCATGAGTTATATGAGCTTCATATTCTGCCTCTCACCGTTAAAACCAACAAAGTGGTTTCAGTTGGGATCTCTTATTTCAGGCCATAAACATACAATCCAGCCACCCCATAAAGTACATTCCTCCAGCCTACTGCTCTCCATGAATTCTCAAGGATACTCATGGCAGCAGGGGGGAGAGGCTGCTCTGGTCCTTCCAGCTACTGAAAATCCTACCCACAAAGCCATAAGGTGCAATGTGAGTTACTTCACCCAAACCACTAAGTATTGCCTCCCTGCTGCAGTCACAGGCTCTGCCAGGAGCCTGTTTCCATGCAAGGATTCAGGGAGAAGCTCGCCAGGCTCCATGGTTTGCTGGTGAAAGGAAAAGCCACGAAGGGGAGTGCACTGGTGAGCTGGACCCATCCCTGCTGCCTTCCCTCCGGTTAGGAGCACGCTAGCCTTGTGCACTTGATACTTTAATAGGCCTGCTTGCAAGCTGGCCACCTCACTCTTTATTATTGTTATTATTATGCAATCAGACACTACTTACTTAAAGAATGTGCTGGGTATGCACTATTTATACAGAAACTATGTACACTGAAATCCATTTTCTCCGTGGTGATTGCTGATAATGTGGGAAGCTCCGCTTTGATTCATTAGGTTAGCAAAAGAGATATTCAGAATTATTTGGTATAATTCACAGCACTTCAGAATGCAGATATTTTCATAATACTCTAAATCTAGCACTTGTGCTGGGAACTCAAGCATGAGATGACTGGTTTGCCATAGGGGCTGTCAACTTCAGGTTGTGGTAGCACCAGTTCTTCACTCCAGGTCAGCCTGGAAGCTGGATTAGCTGAGTGTCTGTAGTGATGACCTCTATGCAGTGACTTGGCTGTTTGCAAACTGTCTCTGAGCTTGCTGTGAGTCTTTGGCATCTCTGGACCCCAGCCTTGTGGCACAGCCCAATGCCATGGATGCCTCAGTGGAACCCTCTGGAATGGAGATTCGGTTTTCTCCATCCCCAAGCTGAGAACGTGTTTTCCAAAGTGACACTCGGGAAAAAAAACCCTTTAAGCAATTTTGTTTCTTGGGTTGAAAAAAAAGAACCACAATGTTAATTTTAATTAGTTCATTTTATTTAGGAGAAGATTCTTTTTAACATTTCTTTAGATAAAGTTTTGTGTCACTTCTGCTCTGTCTTTTCCCTGGCAAGGTGAGTAAACCAACTCTTTGGGTTAGCAATAGATCACCAGTCACTCCCCTCCCATTGCGCATTCATTCCTTTCTTGCCTTATCATTACCATCCTTCTGGCTGCGCTAACCTAGGCATGACTTCGGCTAATCCAGTGGTAGATGAGCCTCGAGAGACTTCCCACTTGCATCCACACAGCCAGCACCATCCTGTAAAAACACTGGTGTTAAACACTGCTTTTAAAATAGAGTCTCAGAACCTTTTTCTAGCCAATGGTAACCTTTAGCTACAGGAAATGCACATCATTTCAGAGTTTGGGTTCACATTTAAAACCAAGAAAAGCCAGACTGCACTTGCTGACAGCCATTCACCCCTCTGTCTCCCAACCATTATGTGCATAGATCTCAGCACCACCCCTCTCCCTGCAGAGCTCGTCCAGGGCACCTTTGGAGTTAGGATTTAAAAACATCACACACCAAGACCATCATGAAGGGTTCTTTCTTCTTTTTATCATGTCCTGTGCTCCGAGCACTCCTCGTCACTCTCTGCCTTTACTGGGCAGTGCAGCATATTCACACACCTCTGGAAATCAGCTGCATAAAGTAAATGTCTGACTTCAGCTGCTTGGTGACCAGGGGTTTTCTTGATTAAAGCATTTAAATTGTTATGTGAAAATCTTTATCTGGCCCCACTGAGTCTCTTTGGCCTGTACGTGGCAAATGGAAAAGTGATCAGCCTTTTCCCTCACTTTTCAGCAGCTTCTACCTCTCAGCTTGAGGCTGGACACATAACAAATTGGACCCAGTTCAGTTCCCTCTCATCAGTTATGTATTTCTAAAGTAACTGTCTGAAAAACTCCACAGCAATTATCAGAGAGAATCACTTCACAGTGAGCAGCTGGGATTCCCCTATGTATATATTTGGCTCTTTGTCTAAACACCTGAAATGTTGGGGAAAAAGCTAAACACGGCCCATGGCTGCAGTTAATGCAGCAGATTCCACACTTCTGGGCCTGTATTTATAGCTCTGTCAGGCTCCTTCCTTGTACTGACCTGCAGAAGAGGATTTTTTTTCCTCTTATCTGATGCAGAGGTTGTCTGTCTGTCATGGTGTGGTTATTGCAGCACAAAATATTGCCTAAAACTCGACCCTGAACGCGTTTTGTACAAGGACAGTTTACCCCAGCATTCCAAAGGAAATGAAACCCTCCTCATTCTAGCCAGAGCGGTGAGCTTCTTTGGGTGTACAAAACTGGGGTGATGCAAAGAATCCCTCATGGAGCCTTAGTTTTAAATGTGCTTGGCCTCTGATCTTGCCTGAACCCTTATTTCTCCCACTGATGCTCCACTGACCTCAATCATATTAACGTGGATTTGCACTGGTGCACAATTCAGAAATTCATAAAACAGGTGTATTTATTAATCATTGTGTGGCTTGAAAACAATTCAAAGTGCTTTTTGCCTTATCAGCTGATGCTGTTCTAAACCCCTGCCCATAACCCTGGCACTCAGAGAAAGGCCTTGTAGTGGTCTCCTGTAGGCATCCTTACCCTGCAGAGGGTTTTCCACCTCTGTCCTGTATGTGATGCAATTCTTTCTGTCCCGCTTATGCTACTGCAGCACTGACCCAACTCCATGCATTCAACAGTAGTGCAGGAAGCTTGGGGACAGGCTTCAGCAGTTTGAGGAGAGAACTGCATGACAGAGATTTTAAGTAATATTGGTTCTTTTATTGAAGAAGCCAATGAGTACAATAAGTAAGTAAATAAACATTTACAGTGCTCTTTTGACCAGTGCTGAACAGATCCCAGCATGATCTGTCCCCCCTGTAGCTGCCTTTCCAAAAGTTCGACTGCCTTACTCTTGTCTTTGTAACCTGGACTCTTGTTGCCCTTAATGTAATTCTGTTTGTGTTCAGTCTCTGTTGCCAATCAAAAATGGGACTAATTTATAATGAATTAGCACCGTTGCAAACTCCACATCCCTTTCCATTCAGTGTCCATGAACAGATGTGATTTTTTTAAATGTGGGTTTGTTAGGGTTTTTTTTTTTCCATTATATATAATTATTCCCAAATTCATTTATGAAGGCAGGATAACTTTTTCCTCCCCACATAGGTAGTTCAAAGTTAAACCATAGCATTTGTGCTGCAGACAGAAAGTGTGCTGCACGGATGCACTGCTTCCCTGGCACTGTTTCTTTTCCCTGATTGAATGAACGTGACTTGCAAAGTTTCTTCATTTAAGCAAAGTTACCTGCTAGTTATTAGTGTTAGTTGTTCAGATGTCTTCCTGCAAATACATTAAGTGTTGTGGTTCACTTACTTATCATATCAAGCCCTGTACTTGTTATATCTCCACCTATTAAAACAGCTCTTAGAACAGTGGGAGAAAGTGAATGTGACCCCAGCCCCCTGCCATACACAGGTAATATTTCATATGGAAGCTGCAGGATTTTATTATTTTAAATACAGACTTCTCAATTAAAGGCTTAATTATAAGATATTTACTCACTCTGCTAAGTACTTAGTTGGCCAATGCTCTTAGGTCCTTTAGTACATGCTCACCCTTGTAAAGACGACTGTCCACCCTGGTACCTACCCAACAGCTCTAATAAAAACGGAGCCTAAATCTGTCCTACCCAAATCCCTTTAAATTTGGGTCTGTGAGGCAGCTGCACCCAACTGGCCAAAAGAGGTGGCTGGCAAACCAGCCCCAGTGGTTTATTTTCCAGTGAGACACAAAGGCAAAAAGGGTCTACTTTGTCAATGCCAATGAAGCCCATGGTAACAGAATTTTGGAGGGCAGAATACCACAGGCTGGGATGTAGGAAGGGCAAGGCATTACATTTAAGCATCACTGAATACATACCTACAGCTTAGCTTGGTCCTAATATGCCATCTAAAACTACTCCTGAGCCAAATGATCTGGAGTATGCGGAGTAATGCAGTGATGCAGCCACATGGAGTACATGGATTTTAGAGCATGTGTGCTGCACATCATTAGTAGTCTTCAAACTCTATCAGTGGTGGAATACAGCACATCAGGAAAAAAGGGGGTGAAAAAAATTAGAGTAAATGATAGCCAAAGGCTTTCTTTGGCTCCCTTACTTACTTAGCATTGCATTAACTTGTCTGCAACAGGATTTACGTGAAATTTTTCATGCCAAGCACAAGTGTCCCCTGAATCCTGAAGCTATAATGTTAGATGCATCAACAGAAAGAAGAGGTGCTGTCAAATAAAGTCAAGTCTATATTCATACCAGGACATCAAGAGGAAAAAGTCAGTTTCAGTATTACCATGTCAGCAGAAAGTAACCATTTTACACAGAGTCTTTTTAAAACCCAGCTCTTGTGTTCTGACCTCAAATCCCTAAGGCATAAACCGAGCTTCTCTTCCACATCCAAGTGTGTGTGGTTGTGCCAAATCGCGGTGTGAGGATGCTCTGACCACATGGTTCTTACGGCCCAACAGCCTCTTTTGGGCTGGCTTGGTCCCAGGTAATGCCACCCTGCTGCACTGAGCATGGGGATTTGTGGGAAGATGTGAACACAAAAGCCTCCTCCAGAGTAACACCAAGTAGCAAATGCAAACCTCTGCCAGACCAAGTAATTTACTTCTTTCAGCTGAAGGACCGCTGTTCTTTGCCACATCGTTCTGAACAAGTGTTCAGCTCTGCACTTTAACAGGGAATGTTTGAAAATCAACCTTTTCGGGTGAGGAGAGGGAAAAGGTTGAAGTTCCTTAAAGTCACCATGAAGTCAAGACATAAACAAACGCTGGGTGTGGTATCCAGTTCCCTCCCTTTCAATTTTTCTCCCCAGAACGCAGTTTCCAGATGGATTTTCCCCAAGATGTTAATATTGTGCTGGTTTTAATGCTGATTGAAGCAAGGTAGCAAGTGGTTATTACAGGCCTGACATGCCTGTTCTGCCAAGACACAGCATGAGCTTTCAGCTCAGAAAACAAGGTGAACCTTGTGTTTTAATCAATCTGCTTTTGCCTGCCTGGGCCAGGTATCCACGTACATGCTCACAATGGGGATGACTGTGAATTTATGGTCAGCTTATTTCTATTTTTCTTAGTCAAGGCCTGGTTTAATAAGGGTGGAACTAACATTCAACCTCAAGACTTTATCTTTCCCTAGGAAAAGGTTGGCACTGTCCCCACCAAGGCTTCCCTTTTTCCCCTGGAGTGCCTGATGGAGATGGCCAACCACTTTGCATCTCAGTAGGGTCACTGCTTCACTGAGCTGGAGCTCATTGCCTGTGGATCCCTGCATGAGGATCTGTTGCTCAAACAGTGGAGGTTTGGGGTCATTTTGAGCAATTCTCAGCATGGGAAAGTTGATCAGTATGACTCTTTTCCCCGTGTCCTGGCTTAAATTCTGACTGAGAAGGGAATCATTCTTTCACCTAGTCTTCTTGATGTCATTTGCCTTTGTTGTCCAGCATCATCAGTAGGTATAAAGTGGCAGGGCAGCTCAGGGCTGTTTCCTTCTACCAACCTGTAGCCCTGCACTGTGCTTTACATTAATCTGTCCCTACAAGAGCAAAAAGAGTCAGAGCGATGGCTTACCCTTTAACAGATGGTTTGCTCTTTTGAGAGCCTCTCTTGGCTACACGGAGGAGGCAGTTTGTCTGCTCACAGAGCTGATGTTCCTGCTTGTGAAACAAGAAGCTGAAGCGTTTTAGCCAGAGCCAGACAAAGGCAATCTTCCCATTTTCTGCTTCTTGGAGAGCATTTGCAAACGAGCAGCAGTTGTCAGATGCTCCTCTTCAGCGTGAATTCCTGCTCTGTCTTCTTCATTCTCTGATGGACTCAGACCTAGTCCAGATCAGAGGCAGAGTTACAGGTCCATGTCAGTACGATGGGATGCAGAACCTGCGTGGAAAATGGGATTTAAATGGTGATAGTAGGTGTATGTTAATTCAGTTGGATTTGCCTGAGAAATAATGTGTAAAGTAGAGCATTAGTCATAAAGGTGTGCACAGTGCTTAAAATCAGAACTTTAATGCTTCAGGTCCAAACATTTCTGTGTTCTGTTTCAAATGCTTAAGTCACTCTCAGTTTTCTTTCTTTAAAACCAAGGCCTGTTCAGGGAAAACAATGCTGTTAGGATATGTGTGCTTGCATTTGTGTGTGCGTATAGGCCCATGATCATTTCTACTGCCAAAGGAGGCAATATAGATTTTGTTTTCAAACCTGACTTACTATTTTTGCAAAGCATTTGTATTCAGGGGTATGTAAACTGCTCAGAAGCCTTAAGGAAAGAATTTCCATAGGTTTTTGTTTCCATATTTTCCAGTTTTACACTCCTCAGGTACAGGCTTGTGTTGAAAAACATCTTCCAGTGTCAGAACTTCTGAAGAGGAAACCCTAGCAATTGGTAGAAAGCTCTTTTCTCTCAGAGCAGATGCTTAAGGCTATCTGTTAACAGGGGAATTGACAGAAATCACTCACATTCACTAATACCAAAGTATACTCACACTTCTGAATCGCTTCCTGTTTTCAGATCCTTGCCATTTAAAGCTGCATGGCAGCATCAGCTCTCCTCATATACTAAAAGCCTGAGAAAACAGTTCTGAAGGGCCAAAAGAAGCAAATAAAACATATTTGTTATTATGGCTGACCTTAGGCACAGAGTATGTGGCGCTGCGGGAACCAAACGCTGCGTCTCTGATGATAAGTATGGTGATAACTGGTAAGCCTGTGCCGAACTACTGTGAAACAATTCAGGTAGTCAGCAAACAGGGCTAATTGCTAGTTTGGGGGATATTATGGGTAATTTACTGCCCACTGAGGGCTTCTACCTAAAAATAAGCTTTTTATTTTTTTCCCTTTGGACAGGACTTGCATGTTAATGTAGAATTCCTGATGCAATTAGATGTGAAGAGGACGTTCAGCTGCGCTTCCATACATGCCCTTCCGCTTCTCAGTTACCTTAACTGTCTCCACAGATCCTTTGACACAAACCACATTCTTCATTTCTGCTTCAAAACTATCAGAGAGGCATTTCACTGGATTTGCTGTTATCCGAAATGTCTTGATCAAAGCTCTGAGGGTAACACAATAAACACAAGAAAAGAAACTACTGGTGGTTTCCAATGCAAACTAACGGGGAAGTGTCAAGTGAGCAGCTACTGACAATTCAGCCCCGAAACCCAAATGTTCATGTGCAAAAGTCCACCTTTGAGAAGGAAGAATAAATACCCACAGAATGTTTTGGCTATAATTACTTCATTTAAAGGAAAAAAAAAAAAAAGATTATAATGTGCTGAATTCAGTTTGCTAAAGTCAAGACATTAATATTTTTGGCATATAAAGATGTAAACCAAATGTTCAACTGAAATGTCATCCCCCAGCTCGCGTTTGCCCGCTGCACTCCAGCACAAACCCTCCACAGACCCTCATACAATACACATTTTTCAGTTCATTGAAGAAGGCCCCTGCTGCTTCTCAAGGAAAACTAACTTGGAGAAGCAAAATAAATACTGGCGTGGCAGTGCGGCAGCAGAGCCTCGCGAGCACAGATGTGCGGCATTGTCGGCTTTTCAATCAGATAAGGAGCATTCAGACATAATCACCGCAGTGTCTGGGACAGGGTGCGTGCTACAGAGCTGCCCAAGTATGGCCCGACAGACACATGCAGCGTGTGTTCAGGCTAAATGGCAACAAGCTGACAGGATTTCATAACAGTCCTGTTATGTCTAGATAGGCAAATGTTTGTGTAATTTAGCTCGGCCTTTGAAATGGCTTCAGAAATGGGGACACAAATAGAGCTTTGTGATGAGTTGTTGATGATGGTGTTACCTGCTGGATGGTGATCTTGGCCAAAGGGATGTCACGACCAAAGGGGCATCCTTGAGGTGTCAGGACCATGATGGGCTGCAAGAGGCATCACCACAGAGCTGCCCATCATCCCTTCATCTGCCCAGCCAACACAGGGCTGCTCCTACATATATAAGAACATGGTGGCAACTTCAGCTGTGGGCCCTGGGCCTTGCTGAAGTATTGTCTCATGTGCTTTTAGATGAGACACTTTAAAACAGTGAAGAGCCTTCATTTAACCCTACAGAAATAGAGCTCACTGGTTCTGTGGTAAGGCCTGTTAAGCTACACAAACTATCTCAGGAGGGGAGAATTTAACTTACATACAAGGCATCATTTTAAGTAAAGAAATATTGATGGGGCGGGGGGGGAACAAGTATTTTTTTAGCTCTAATTTATGGCTGAGCAGCTTCATTTTAGTTACTTCATGGGAATATTTTAAACCAAGCCTGCATAATATTAAAATAAGTTAAAATGTATGTAAAATTTATGAGAGCATGTCAGGTGCAATGCTTGATAAAGTAAGTTTAATGCCTCGGAATCTTTTTCTTCAGGCACAGAAAGCTGAATCCTGCAATTCTAGGTTACAGTATAATTTTAGAAACTCTTTTCCATTAGACCATTCTTTTATTAATGAGAGCCAACCCAATTTAACGAAGAGGGAAATTCCTGAAGAGTTTGTGGAAAGTCCTCAGCAGGTTGGAAGCTGGGTGTGTGATATAAGAGGGTGTTTTCCTGCTGCTCATAGGGTATAGCCAATTGGATAAACACACAGAGGAAACCAATTTACAACAAACTTTGGAGACTTCAGAGCAGCCTTCCAGTATCTGAAGGAGGGCTACGAGGATGCTGGGGAGGGACTCTTCATTAGAGACTGTAGTGACAGGACAAGGGGTGATTGGTTAAAACTTAAACAGGGGAAGTTTACATTGGATATAAGGAGGAAGTTCTTTACTGTGAGGGTGGTGAGGCACTGGAATGGGTTGCCCAGGGAGGTTGTGAATGCTCTATCCCTGGTGGTGTTCAAGGCTAGGTTGGACAGAGCCTTGGGTGACATGGTTTAATGTGAGGTGTCCCTGCCCATGGCAGGGGGGTTGGAACTGGATGATCTTAAAGTCCTTTCCAACCCAAACCATTCTATGGTTCTAGGAAACCTCTTTTATGTGTGCCCCTTCAGAGTGTTTTTTCTTCTGCCTCACTCTGTGACCAAACAAAAGCTTTGGCAGCTGTACATCACTTGGAAAACTCTTCATTTACCAGGAGTGTGTCATGTTGTTTCCTTGTGCGACACTCCCAATCGTCGTGACAGAGCTAAATGACAAAGTACTGTCATTCCCCCCCCAAAACACTCCTTGAAAATTCAGAGCAGCCCCTTTCCATTTCTTTCCCTGCTCACGGGCATGCTCCTGAACTGGGACAAAGGAGCAGCAAACAGGGGAGCTGCCTGCAGCCTGCTCCAGTGTATTAAACACCCAGCTCCCCAGCAATATTAAATCTGAATTTACTTCCATCAAACAGAAACTTTGCATCTCTCATTCTTCTGTTATAAAATATTGACATCAGGAAGAGTGAATCCTGAAATGAAGATTAGAGATGAAAACTGTGTGCTTGCTAATTATCATTCTTTTTTTTTCATTTGTTATTATTCCTTTCCTCTTGAGGATTGCACAGGCTGTTGCAAACAGTAATGAAGTTAGCATGCAATGCCAGTGTAAAGTGTGCTGCAAAGTTATTCCTTCCCTCATTATAGATGAGGGAAGCGAGGCAGCGGGAGGAGGGTGATTTCCCCAGCCAAACTGGTACACAAGTGGGACAGCCCTCTGTCTCACATCTTAATCATCCTCCCCAGTGATAAGACCCTCAGTGCCATCTTGTTTCTGTTCCCCTTTGTTCTGCTATTTCCCTAGGGTTTTTTAGGGCTTTCCTGGGGCTCAGAGCTGTTAATATCAATGACAATTTTTGTCACAAACCAAACAGCCAGTTCACAAATGTTTTCACTCCCAACAAATCCACTGCCCTGGCTTCTAAGGTTCTCCAGTAACCACAGCACTGAAAAACGCACTTAACAGGCATGAAAACGCCTGACCATTCATTTCAATAGCTGTTCGTTCCTCCAGCCCCTTCTTAAGGCTCATCAACAGGAAGAGTTCAGTGGGTTGGGCAACCTGCCCTAGAATAACCCTTTGGGTTCCTGCACATGGCTTGGGCTGCTTCCCAACAGAAAAGCCATGTCATCTCACCCTGAAATCCCAGCGTGGCCCGTTCACTTGTTTCTGGTTGATGTCTCTCTCTCAGGTAATCACTCAGTGAGGTATCATGCAGCAAGCGCTGGCTCAACATTACCTGGGCATACTCTTGAACCCTGCCTCAATGCCTGTGGATGGTCTCGAGGACTGTCATATATACAGCGTGTGACACCTCGTACTGTATCTGCCTCATATGCTTCTTGCAAAAATCAATCTAAATCAATAAATTGTCCACCCTCCTCATACAGTATTTGCAGAGGTTCAAAGACAGGACCAATTACTCTTAAGGTTGAATTGTCAGGTGTCAGATGAGAATATAGAAGTTGAAGCATTATATTTAGGAACAGATTTATTTAGAGGACCTGAAAAATTTGCTTTGCTATCAACAAGTCTATAAACAGAGCTTTTATAGCGTGTTCTGGTAGAAACTGTGATTGGGTAGAAAGTGATAGGGGTTGTGAATCCTTTTCTTTTTCTCTTCTTTTTGCACAATTCAAATCAGACCTGCATATAAGGATGATGGGGATGGATTCTTCGTTAGGGACTGTAGTGGTAGGACAAGGGGTAATGGGTTAAAACTTAACCACGGGAAGTTTAGATTGGATATAAGGAGGAAGTTCTTTCCTGAGAGGGTGGTGAAGCACTGGAATGGGTTACCCAGGGAGGTTGTGAATGCTCCATCCCTGGCAGTGTCCAAGGCCAGGTTGGACGAGGCCTTGGGTAATATGGTTTAGTGTGAGGTGTCCCTGCCCATGGCAGGGGGGTTGGAACTTGATGATCTTAAGGTCCTTTCCAACCTGAACTATTCTATGATTCTATCATTCTATGATAAAGTAGGAAACTAATAGCCAAGCTCACTGAAATCATGGCTGCAAAGCTCCTGACGTTGAAGGGCTTTTGGCCCTCACCCTTCTTGCCAAGCACACTGCCTTTTTGTTACCTATCTAGATATAGCTGTAAACTCCCTATGCTTCATTTATGTATTATGTTTATATATAATATGTATATATATGTCTTTATCATGCGTTGAGTCTCTTAGGTTCAGTTCCAAAACTGAGAGCCAGGCCAGCCTCTCAGGTCTAAAGATTATGTGTGAGTAGTTTTGTCCCTGCCAGAACCACGGCACACAAATACCACGGCTTATTATAATCACACAAGATGTTCCCAAGTTTAACAGTTCTCATCCCAGAATACCAAACCCCTCTCTTAGCACTCCTGACAAATCAATATGCATTATTATTACGTGCTCAGATACTTCCACGATAGATAACAGATTTCTGCTCATGCCAAAATCTCAGCTAGCTGTTCCCTCGAGTATTTATGCTTGTGTACTGTATTTAACAACAGCCCATTCAAAATGCTCACAGCTCCTAGGAATGAAATGCACATAATTTAGGAATAGCTGCCTGGCTATTCAGGCATCATGCTGTGTCAAGGGAAAATTAAATCTCTGACTCCCCCCTCTCTCATAAAACAAACCTGTAGTTTGCATCATATTTTGGGGAGCTGCATGGAAGTTTCATAAAGAGCCAAGTGAGCGAAGCTCTTTTTCCTGGTTAATGGTTGTGCGTCCCCATTAATGTTCCAAAATGATACAGTAGTTTAAAAAAAAAAGGTCTCAGCATGCATGCATTGTATCACATTAAGAAATCAGGATTTTCTAGGCACTGCACAGCATTAATTACACTGAGCATGCTGCAAATTTCAATTAAATGATATGCCATGTTCTGTTGTAAATATCCAAATGGATTGCAAGATGCAGCCCCATATTTGCTTCTGATTGGCATTTGTTCACTGAACAGGATCAGAAAATCTCTATGATATTGGTCATTATATTTTGTTTAGGAGCATCTGATGCAAACGCACTGTTTTGTTTCCAGCAGTACCTAACAGCACGGGTACAGGTCAGAACTCGTCTGGGCTAAAACAAAAACCCTCCCTCAAAAAGGATATAACACTAATAATAAAAGAGCTAAACTATCCCTGTTTGTCTTCATTTCCCCTTCAGTGGAACAGAACAAACCTGTGTTTCTCTATGTGTTGCATATCTCTACATATTACATATCTCTATGCATTATATATCTCTATGTATTACAATCTGGGGAATGGAAAACACCAAGTGGAAAACAGGGGATGCAGGGACTGAAGCAGGTCAACATGAAGCAAACCTGAGTTTGTTATGTGAGTTAGGTACCTCGGATCCTGTGTAAGCAAATGGCTGTGGGATTCAAATTGTCTCAGCAGAGAAGGGGCTGCTGGAACAGCCAGAGCTCAGGGCAAGACAGGGGTGAGGATGAGCTGTTATGGTGAGGGGAGCCTGCTTTGGTGGTTCAATGAGAAGACAGCAATGGCTGAAAAGAATATAAGCAATGAACAGCAGGTCTGTTAGTATTTGCATTCCTTTTCTTGGCATAGGTATTTCCCCTGTGGTTTTATGATATCAGATTGAGTTGTCAAGATCTCACCACCCTCTGCCCTTAAACAACCGGACAAGGTGTATTCAAGCCCATATTGCTATGTGATTAAATACTAAGGAAATACTTTAAAACTCTGGAGAAAGGATGGCATTTAGTTAATTGTATAGAGAAGGCATTTATAGAAAAGATCTTTATGAAATGATCAACACTGAGCTAAGGACAAGTAAGAGCAAGTCTGAAGGCATGAGGCATAAAGGAGGCACAGCACAGAAGTGTAGGTAGGGCCATGCGGAGGCACCAACATGTCCTCAAACCCAGGATCATCGTGTTCTGTCAACATTACCTTACTTTTTTTGTGTCTTTTGCTTTCAGGACCTGACTCCAGTTTTCCTGGCCCAGGAAACAAAACAGGAAGACAGCCTGATCTACCCTAGAGCACTGAATGGTCATTGAAACCGAGCTCAGGACAGCTCAACCTTGCCAAACTTCTTTCTCAGGTCTTCTGAAGAAGAAATTCCTTTAGAGTGTTCCTCAGCCTCTCTGCAGTATGCTTCTCTGGGTCAGGTTGTGAACAGAGTTGTTAGGAGCTTGTGTGGTAAAGCAGGCTGGCCAGCTGGGCCTGCTGGGGATCCCTTAAAATAACATTTGTCTCAAGCCTTTTCACAGGCTTTTACTGGACCGATTCAGTGTCTCATTTAGGTGTGATGCTCTATGTTCATTCAGCAAGTGGCTGGTGACAGCAAAACCTGTTGTGTGATTATAAGATGGTTGTTCATTCCTACAGCTGACAGCAGCACCACGGTGGCATATTCAGCCTTTAAGACTTGCTTTTCCCTGGGAGCTGCAAGGATGCACTGAAGGGTGTCTAACATTCTCCTGCATCCAGAATGAATTAGGTAATGGTGATCCAGGTGAGGTGGACACCATGAGACAGCCCCTTTCCATAAGTACCATGCACTTGACAGAAACAGGCGGGAGAGAGAACAGCCTTCAGCTCTCTCACCATCAGAAAAGGCAGAAAAAGGCAAGGCAAAGATAGTTTATGTGCAGCTGAGGCAGCTCTCAGAACTGAATGTATCTGTGATTTAATAACACATCTACACAGAGAGACACTTGTAATATTCACTGAGAGAAAGGCAGCAGAGCAGGATGGGGCCACAACCAGCACACAGTGCATTACTTCTGCAACCACAAACAGCTGAACTACCAGGTATTTATTTTTCTGTATGCACAGTTGTTGGGAGAGAATGAAAATTATTCTTTGACACTGCTGATGAAGGCATAGACAGGCCTGTGCTTCCCCCAGCTGCCGTGGTCCTGATGAGAAACAGCTCACAAATTCTAATAAATAGAAAATAGAAATAAATACTTTAACTACATGGCATAAGGTTTTGAATGGCTTTCTGAATCGGAAAGTGCTGCTTGTACGTCTTCGTTACTTCTACACTCTGTAATGCTGGCTCTACAAAAGGCAGAGACAAAGTGAGATAGATACCATGAGGATCGCAGCCACTACACTGGGAAACCAAGTATCAGTGGTACATCCAGATTTATGGTAGGGGATGGCAGTAAAGCGAAAGCAAAACTGTTTGCACAGTCTGTGTTGTTGCCCATTACTGTGTATTTGGCCTTTTTTCTTGCTTAGCTACAGCTGAAGGAATGGAAAATTGTCCCTTATATACAGTATTAGGAGCCACTTTTTGATCGTAAGGTCAATCAGACTAGTTTACCTGCTTGAGGTATTTATGGCACAATCACTCAGTGTCTTTAAGGAAAGGTTAGATACATTTATGGGAAAGGTCTTTTGCAGAAGCCTTCCTGTTTCATAGAGGTCTTGGACAAAATGACCCAGGAGGCCCCTTCCAAGTCTGTCAAATGTGGTTCCTTGATTGATGCTGTTTCCCCCCCAAGTCTTCTGAAAACACCAAGCACTGTTATAAAATTTAATATGATACACTATATAACTCTAACTCAATGCCATTTCCTTATAGGAGATGGTTAGCTGCTAGCACAGGAGCCTTGTGCAGGAGGAAGGAAAGAAGAAAGACAAAATTGCAGTGCAGTTTCTCTGCCAAGGGATATCGACTATAACATTTACACTGTTCCTTACTGTGGACCCTCATCTGTGCAGAATATCATGTCATGGAGGCATATAAGTAACCCTGACTGTAGTATATATTTCTCCAGAAGAACCTAACAGGGCCTGAGGTGATTTTGTGTGCTGTGCAATAGGCATTCCCTCAGTGCTGGAAAGCAAATGGACACCCAGCTCTCCTTATAAATAACTTCTTGGTGCTGTAGTCAGCTGGGCATAATGTGGAGGCCAGAAACAGGAGTGTCCAGCCCCTAGCTCTACCCACAGGGCCTGTCCTCTGCCTGTGCTCTGCAACCCTTCTGTGGTTACAAATGGCCAGAGTGAAGGCAACACAAAACATTTCCAGGTCCACCAAACCAGTGACTGAATCTGTATCCTATTGCTCACTATTATCCTTGTTGTTTTTCCAATTTGAGGAGAGATGTTTTAGCTTAATGCTCCCTAAATTGACTATTTCTTTTTTGCCCTTCAAACTTAACATATTTAAAAGTTTAAGTCAACTGAATTAGGATTCACTCTCAAAACCATTTTACTTTTTACTTTTTTATTTTCACTCCAGCTGATTTACTTAAAGGCCAAACTCCTCTTCCAAAAACCAACCCCCTGTCTTCTTGGGCAGCTCTGTCAGGAAATAACACCACCCATACACACACACTCCAAAGCCTTTTGAAGCCTCACATATGTGAGCTATTCCATTTCGCAGAGCAGACCAGGATTAACTCCTTTATTAACCTTCTAACCTCATCCATGAGAAGGAAAAACAGCCGAACCTCATTTGGAGGCTTGCAGCCTTCTTTACCTAAACACTTGTGAGCTCAAACACCCTCAGATGGGAGCAAAATGAGGATCATTAATGAGGATTTCCCTAAGGAGCTCCCTGATTTTGGACCCTCCCATCATGTTGCACTCAGTGTCAATGGCTATCCCTAAAATCTTCTGTTTTCACTTGGAAATGTTTTCCCATTACCGTGAGGCTTGGGTCTATTTGAATCATATTTATAGGGGCAAATACTGATCTTCTTGTCCTTCTCCACATGTTGCATCAATGTATTTTCCCTGATTTCTACGTCAAAAAACAAGGCACTTTTAGCAAATGACAAATCTGACCTGGCTTGAATCCTGGCAGCGCTACAATTGCTCATCCTTAGCGCTCACTTCATCCTGGCATCACAGTGCAGAGTAAGACACTCACGTCAGGATAGCTCTTCTCACTGGAGTCACAATGGTAAAAATTAGCCTGGGTGAGTGACACGAGCAGAAATTTCAAAGGCAGGAAAATTTATCTCCTGCTCTTTGTCTTACAGTGTGGTGCGTGTTAGTGGTTGGAAGATTTAGCTTCCAAGCATCCCGTATATATAAATCCTAGTGGACAACTGCTCTCCAGCTTCTCTTTTTTGAGCTCAGCAGCTGGAATCTGCCAGGGAATGAGGGCTGAGGTAAGGATGGAGGAAAACTTTACTATGGCCTTCAGGTGTTGGTCAAGGGTCAAGATTAGGAAACAGCTAGAGCAGAACAAAACTCTCTCAGCTACGTCTCCTTACTGTGTTACAGGAGGTCATGGCTATTTGGCATAAGGACTGTGATTTTGGGGCCTGCCTCTCTGCTTTAGCTTAGACCATTAACTGCTTTGATGATACAGTCCCTCTTGGGGTTTCTCCTTCTGAAAGATTTATTCTTGGTTTAACCCTAATACAAATGCTCCACTTTAGATTTTAGGAGGCCAAAACACAAGGAGGAAGGCAAAATACCTCTCAGGTTCCTGGTAAAGGCCTTCAAATACCACTTTGATGAGAACTTTCCAACTGCTCTGCTGAGTAAACAGACACGGAGTAAACAGCTCTAATGTGCAGGGATGGCCCTTACACCAGCAGGCAGAGAGGAAAAGGCGATGGGAAGAGGAAAAGGCAGGCACTGATGGATCCAACTGAATTTCTGCCACTTTTGATCTTTGGAAATGGGAAAACCCATTCAGGGTCACAGATTTCCAGACCGGGCTATATGCACCATTACTTGTGCCACAAAGCAGAGATGCTTTGCTTGGCCCAAAAAAAGATGTTATTGTGAGTTCTCTGGGGTGCAGGGACTTGATTTCCCAGTTTTCAGTTAATAATTCAATTATTATACATAAATAATAGTAATAATAATCATAACAATACCTGCCTTGCTATTATGTTGTACTCAGCCTTTGTGATGCCTCTCTCACGATAAAATCTGTCTATTAAACACTTTAATTGAAACTCTTAATAAAACAGAGCTATTTTAGCTTGTGCAGTTACATTCACATCATGATCACAAAGCACTTTACAGAAACAAATAGAAGTAACCAGCCTGATTCTTGTGCAGGAGCAAACACCATCATTGTGCATCTCAGTAGTATGTAACAAAGCTGTCATATAGGCAATGAATTGTCCAACATACCGTATTTCGGGGTTTGTGCTGCATCCAAAAAGGTTGGGGTTTGTCCTTAGGCTTGGTCTAAAAATCTCTAATGCCATCCCAAGCGACACAGCAAGCGGGGAGTGGATGGGCTCACCTCCTAGACAAGAAGAGCAGGCTGCAGCCAGGAGGGGTAGGGAACAGTCGCGCCTCATTATCAGGAGCCCTGGTTCAGAAGGAAAGAAGAAAAAAGGTTATAATTTTCCTGGTTTAGGAAAAAAAAAAAAAAAGCCATGGAATTCTTGATGTGCCGTGGTGCTGAGTACTGAGCAGCCACCGTGGGGTCACCGAGAGAGGACAAGGCAAAGCCTGGTAATGCAAGCGCTCACGTTAAATGATGCCTCCCGAGGTATGGAAGGGGTCTCAGGCTTTGGGCCTTGTAATAGGTAGTTCTGGAGCTCAGAGCCGGTGAAGTGCTTTGTTCCCCCTTGTATAATTGATAAATTACCATTGTTAGTACTAAACAATACTACCGAGCACAGAATGGAAACACGCTAATGCTTTATCCATCTTAAGCAATTCTGCTCATGTGCTCATACTGTTCTTAAATGTGCTAGATATTTGTTTGATGAAACAATAAGTTTTAGAAAAGGGAAAAATAAGAACTTTAAAGATAATCAAAACCTTGACTCCGTACTTTACCACAGGCAGCTGTGAATAAGCTTCAGTACTCTTTATTTTTAACATTCCAGATATGTAATTTAATGCAGGTCTAATGACAGTCTCGAACGTACTGCTTTAATCGAAATTGTTCAAGCCCTGTTCTGTGACAAGGGCTCACAAGCTACCAGCAGGGTTGTCCATTTTCCCCGCTTCTGTAAGGAAAAGAAAAGGGAGGGGAGGGGGACACTCTTGAACTTATGTTGCTATTGATGTGTAATATACAATAAAAAAACAGTTAAATTTCAATTACCCACAGGTAATTATAATTTTATTGTTTGACTGTGCCATGGGGATTTTTGTAATTCCCCAGCCTAATAATTTTCTATAATTTTACAGGTTGTCAAATAAACTATTAAAGATTATCTTTGAAAAGGATTCTGCGATTGTAAGGACATATCATACTGTTCCTGTACATTATTAGTAATTAGAGATCCCTGGATAGTGAAATATCCGCACTATATGCTAGCTGCTGGAGACCATATTTTCTCACAGCCTCCTGTAATCTTGAACCAAAGCTTTCAAACTTCTCATCCATTGTAGCCTGAGTCACGTCCAAACTTTTATTAATATTCACTGAGCACTCATTAAGCAATTCTGGTGCGTTCAATACGTTAAATCTCTGCTTCCTGATGGGGAAAAGCAAAGCCTCACAGGTCCATCCCGGTGTAGTGGAAACAAACACAAAAGGACTAATTCTGAGCTCTGTCCCCTGATGGGGATATGGAGAAGCAGCAACGTTTATACCCACACAAAAGACCCGAATCTATCCTGAATGCCTTTTGATAGTCTTGCACAACAAGATAGAATCGTGCTGCCTGGTTTTAGCCTAAAAATATGCGTAGATGCAAATGTGCTGGGGAGCAGCTCTGGATGTCATCAGGGAGGGGGAATGGAATGGGCAGAGCGTCCAGCCGACAAGAAGCAGAAATCTGGGAGTATTCCCCAATCCTCATCAGTGAGTACCCCCCACATTCACTGGGATGGGGATAAGGAAGTCCCCAGGACATGTTCCCCCAATACCCATGTAGCTGGGGAGAGCAGACAGCAACTTGTCCCAGTTTAGCTGGCAAAGCCAAAAGGCAAATGAACCAGCATGTACTGGGTGACAGCTCCCTTCATCCTGTGCAGTGTTGGGTGGGATTGTCAGTGTTAACAGGGATGAGATCCAAAGGAAGACCAGAGGAGGGATGAGCTGAGAAGAAAAGCAGATGCTGAAACATCCCATACAGCACCCAGGCATTGACTGGGAGGGCAGCGAATGTAAAGCCATGGAAGGGGATTAGCAGCTGTAGGGGCTGTTGGTGTCTGCCTGCAGAGCCATCGAAGGCACAGTTCTTAGCTGGTGGCATTCCTTTTTACTGCCCCGGGAGATAGGCATTATTTGTTTTATTAGCCTCTTGGATTGTTATGTGGTGAAGGCTCTGTGCGGAGGGAAACTTCAACACATTAAAGCTTCTTTATAGGCTGAAATCTCCCTGAGGAAAGTGGTTTCAGGACATGAAGATTTTCATGCAGAAAGCTTTATGGATATGTGTTTTTTCCCCAATGGATGCTCCCATCCCTATGGCTGGGTTTTGCACACCCCCAGCCTATTGGGACACCAAGCAAGAGCATCATCTGCTGGCTCTTCCATGAGCTGGACACATCTGCAGGGAGGGTTTCACCTCCCTCCTGGTGCCAAGAAGCCTCTGTGGCAGCTGTGATGCTCAGTGAGGGATCTGGTGAGGGATTCTCCTCACACCAGGGAGTGCTAGGGTGGATTAGGTTGGGTTTATGGCAGTGTTGAGCTGGTGGAGCAGTATGAAGATATGGGAGCACAGGGAAGGATTAAGGCCAATGGACTGCAGCTCTCTGCCTTTCTCTAGAGACAACTTCGATCCAACCAGATGTATTAAACAAATCTGAGTAGTCTGTATAGATACACACACTGAGCTCTCTTTTCCAAGGTCTGCTTGGCTTGCTGTCCTCTGCTCATCCTGCACCTATGGCAAGGTGTGGGAAGAGGGACATGGATAACATGGAGAGCTCCTCAGTAAGTGGCATTCTGTGCTCCTGACTGCCTCTGCCTACTAACCCGTCTCAACTGAGACTGAACCCATTACTCATATGGTTGGCAATTATAATAAATAGGAGAAAATGCAAAGCCCACAGCCAAGGCTAAATGTGTGCCTGGTAACAGACGATGCCATATACAAACACACATCTCCCCTTCCCCTTAACTTCCCGTTTCCTGCTTGACACATTCTTGCTGCAAGTGGAACACGTTCTGACAATTGAATGGTGAAAGCAATTAGAAAGAGAATTAATTGATAAAATTAAAGCCCTGCTTTCCTCGTGTTTGTCATATGACTACAAATATTGTCACTGCCATTAATATTAATTAATATAATTATCAATGTTTCTAATCCCTACACATTTGGTTGGAAAGTTACTCTTAGCTCAAGAATATAATTGTTAAGTCATGGAAATGTTAAGTAGCAGCTAAGCAAGTCCAAGGAATTAATAGCAAACTGTAGTTTATCCAAGGATTAGACTTTTAGCAATACATAATCACCTCTTCATGTGTTCATCCGCATAAAATGCCTTCCATCCCTCACTACACTTCTGCCTACTTGTCCTTGCAGAGCACAGAAAAAAGAAAGAGGAGATGGTAAGTAAATATTCCTTGCAGTTGCACGCTTTCCTTCAAGATAAGTCACTGCGATAAGAGTTACGTGCCCTCAGCTGAAAGCAATGTCAAGGTCAATTATCTCACACTGAAAGCCCTAATGCAAGATACTTTTGTGATCAGAATAATATATGTAACATTGCAAAGCCTTTGTTTTGGCGGTGAGGAAAGCAAATCCCCTCTCTCCAGACTTCCCAACGCCTTGTCTTGCAGTTGCAAATGCCACGGATGATTCCAGTAGTATCAAACACTGGCTGGCTGTGCTGTTGCCATTGGAGCAGGTTTTCCAAGCATGGTGGGCTGACGGATGCTGAGCAGAGCATCCCTGCTACCTGCCCCATTCCTGGATGGACAGTAGCAATTCCTGCCTGGCAATAGCACGTGTGCATCATGGTAGTAGCGCTAGGCAGGGTATTAATCAGCTACTTTGGGAAACAGCCAAAGTGCTTTAAAGGCCTTTGTTGGAAGGTGGAGGGGGTTCTGCTACAAGAGAATAATGTAATCATTTCACTATTAATTTTTAATTGTATGTTGCTATGCATTATTACCAACCTATACTGATTATCCGAAGAGAAATGGTGATGCTATGCAAGCAATATCTGGTAGGAGGACTAGTGGACCGTGCTGTAAAAGGAGTGACAGGGAAAGGCTGTCCTTTAAGTTCATGCAGGCATCTCCTGCCCTCTATTCCTACAAGGTATCCTATTAAATACTTATAAAAAGTATGGGCCAAAGAAGATTCATGGAGAATCCCAGTTTTCCCTGTTTTCAGGTGGTTTTTCTGTACTTGATTTTGCTGGGTTTTGTTTCTTCTGTTTTCTTTAGTGGCCTCCCTTTGTAGTGAAAAGTTAGCTCAGAGAAACATTCTGCAAGGGATCTAAACTCTGAAACGGATGAAATCAGCAGCAAGGCACTCGCTGCTGGGACAATGCACATGGTCTCCTGCAGGTCTGGGGGTTGAGGTTCTAAAGGGTCAGGGTACCACGATGCAGCACCAGCACAACTTGAAATCTCTGCATGACCATCAGGTTCCCCACTCAAGTGCATCGTCTGGGCAAAGTGCAGTTTGTCTTTTTCTTCAGCAATCTCTTTGTTTTCCCATTCATCTACCTGCTGTTTGTATCTGAGGCAAGTTTTGTGCTCTGAGATTAAAGCTTCAGGTGAACCCCCTTTCAGAGAGCATCCTGCCTCAAAAATACTAGTGCACCCCTCAGAAAAAATGCTTAGGCGAATTACTGTACTTCGACAACTGACCCACCAGAGTTGCACCATAATCCGCAGTTCATTGCTAAGGAAACAGCATGCATGCACCAAAGGAAGAAATATGTATATGTGAATTCTTCTCACAAGGAAATCATTATCAAAAGATGCTCAGATTCAGACCGTGATACTGTCAGCTTACTGGTAGAGAACCGATTGTATCACCTGCTTGTGCCCGCTCACAGAGTCTTCATTTCATCTAAGAGAAAGCTAACCATGAGGGGACAGGAAATCTTTAATCTACTTTTCTCTGTTCCTTCAAATATCTGGTTCTTATCAACTTGCATTGAACATGAGCAACGCAAACTCTTAGTGACGTATCCCCTGCTTAACAAAGTAAATGGAATCAAACCACAGTTCTCCAGTGTGAGATGGGTTCATTGCAAGAGCATCTTGCATGGGAACAAGCCCCACGGTAGTTCTCAACAGGCAGCAAGGCTGTAAATGCAGGAAGAAGAAATCAAGTAGCCCAAAACAGAGCAGGTTGAAAAGTCTAATGTTTAGTAATAGAGAAGTAACACCTGAGCAGCACTTTGACACTGACTGAAATGGCAGGAGGAGGCATTAGGAGGGGCCCTTGTTCACCCCAACATTCAAATATTGTCCATTCCAAAGGAAGAAAACTTCTTTTTTCTCCTGAATCCCTAATTTAATCCTGTATATAATTATGCATTTCTATAGAACAATATAAAACCATTTGTTATATTGTGTTATAACACTATTTGTGTTATATAAATGATATTAGAGCATCACCCTATAAGAAATAATTTATACAACTACTTATTAGCATTTTTATCCTTCATTACATAAATCATATGTGAAAAAGATGTATAAATATATAGATATATATTATGTATTTTAATATCTGTTATATAATTAAATATTACATAGTTACACATATATATTATATTTTACTGATATATAATATATATTTATATGTTATAAATATATAATATGTGTTTTACATAAATATCTAGTAATATTTATGTAAAATAATTCTCTTTTTGAACACATACTTGAGATTCCAATAATGTTTCAGACAGGTGATAAAATCTGGTGGTTAACTGAAAAGTTTGCAACAAAACCTCATGATTTTCAGCTGAATTACTTTCAAAATAGATGCTTTCCATGAAGAAGAATGAGACACAATTAATTTTCAGTTAAAAAAGAAAAAAAAAAGGACAAAAAGAGTTCTACTTGAGCACTTCCCAATTGCAGTCTGAGCCCTGGCATCAGCCCATGATCATCAGTGAGAGATATGCCTTTGCCGTGCACAGCCCCAGTGCTGCAGTATTGCCGGGACCGGCTCAGGAAAGCACTGAAACATTCACATTGAGTCCAATAAGCACTTTTCCAAACAGTGGTTCTTTCCTGAACTGGGGCCAGCACAGGTCAAGTAAAGGGAAAACCACAAATGCAGACAATAAAGCAACTTGCCATCATCCCGCAGCGAATCCAAGGTTCACCTCCTGTACAACAGCCTGTTCCTAATCCTCAGTTAATTGTTTGGAGCCTTGTCCTATTTTAGCTAAGGGACAGAGAAAGATGATACCCTCTCCCTTACCCTCTTTGAGGGCTTCCCAGCCCAAGAAGCAACAGTAGTTTGCATAATGAAAAGTCACTTTGCTGCTTTGGTGGAAACATGAATGTGGTGTCTGACCAAGATAAAGAAAGATGGCAGTGGATTAACTCAAACACAGCCCCAGCAGCTATTACACACCGCTCAGCAGCGTTTTTCCTAACTAGACCTTCTGTAGCCTTTGCTGCTCTATGAATTACAGTCAAATGCCAACCAGTAATCTAACAGGAATCGCAACTTTTCCTGAGCAAATGCACTCTGTCGGGCACGACAGGGAAAATGTGAGCTTCCAGCTGCAGCAGCTCTGCTTTGCTTTCATCAAAGCAAACGGCCCCATTCCTTTTTTATACCACCACCTAATTGAGCTTGCCAAGCTCCACTGAGCCAGTGTAGGTTCAGCAAATGCCAGCCTGTCTATACCTGCCACTGACATCAATATAGTTATCTGTAAGGCCTGCACAAGGGGAAAGAAGTGAAATGAAATTGGTGGGGATTTGCCCCTTTATTCAGACTGGATGCTGAGGATGCTGTGAGCCTCTGCAGGAAGACTCAGCGGTCACTGCTGCAGCCATACAACATGTCCCTTGCTTGTGCCTCTTCTACTGTGCAGGGTGCAGCTGAAGCAAGGTGGGATTGTGCTCCCTGGTGTTAGCAAGTGTATGGGAGGTGCCAAAATGAACCATGTTTTGTCACTTCTTGATGGCCAAGAAGTTCTTTTTGAGCATATTTAACAATATCTGATAAAGCAAATCCACCTCTCCTGATGTTTTGAGTACCGGTACAGCGCAGTCTTTATCCTTTGCTGGAGAGCCTGTATTTATCATTCCAGGAATTAGTTTAATCAAAATAGAGTTTTGTGTAACAAACAGTATATAATTAATTTGGATTATCCCGTTGCTTCACAGCTTTGAATAAAACCAGAAGAAAAAGCTATTGAATTTGCAGTCACCTTTGGTGGGGAGGTTCTGTCCCTCTGCTTATTTGAGATATTCCTTTCCATCTATTTCACCATCATGTTTCAGTTCCTGAGAGCTGCAGATATTTATGCAGTGGCCTTCTATCCTGGCCATCATAAATAGCTCTCTGATAACAAACCGTGCTCCCTGAACATCATCTGCTACCAGAAAGGATGTTCAAGAAGCACATGTGCTGTGGTACAGGATATCCCCTGCTTTGTTGTGAATGCACTAAAGAGTTTTACAAAATCAGCTTCCTTCCATTTAGAGGATAAGTATGCATCATTTGAGTAGTTTTACCACTTCTTATTGCCTGTCTGTTTATGCTTCATACTTAGAGAGTCACTGCTCCCGTGCTCTTCAAATGAATACTGATACTTAAATATAAGAGAACGATATGTGCTTATTGAAAGATTCAAGGATTTCATCTGTCAATAGAGGCTTAATTATCCACTGGTGGATGCTCAGATACTATAATGACGGCTATTGTAGAAAGCCAGTATAGAAGAGACCACTCACAGCTCATCATATGCCCTGATCAGACCATTTAGGGAAAGGAATAAATATGTAATGCATAATATTCACTTGCATCTTACTTCCCTGTGTCATAACCCATCGTGTAGCGTTCTGTTATTTCATGTCATGTCATGCAGAACATGATGCAATGCAGTGTCACACTTCAGAACACATTACTAAGCAAGAGCTGATTCTTGATACCAGTTTGGAATAGGAGTCTCTGAGCCAAACATATTATGCCTTTGGCTGATGGGAAGGGATCAAACCGAGAGCTACATCAGGGAAATGCTTTCCTTCTCTGGCTTGGCCAGCAGATGTCCATTTGTCAGTGGCAGGTTCAGTTGGAATTTCTTTGTCACGAGCGCTTTCTCTTATGGAATAGCAATTTTATGGCAAGCCAAATAGTGGAGGGGGAAGGAAAAATATAAAGCCCTTAGAAATACATAATAAATGTATATTAGTGAGACAGAAAATTGGAAAATGGCCACCTGCCAGCAGCCACATCCATTCTGGAGGCAATGCATGGCTCTGCCATTATGCATTATCACAGGAATTGCAAATATTTATTAAAAGTATTAAAATGGGGAGAATGTTAAATGTTTCCTTCAGCGGGGGAAATGTGCATTGCCACCCAGAAGATAGGGTATTCCGATACAGTGTTTATTCAAATGACTTCATTTTATTAGGCTGTCATACACAATAAATGTGCAGGTACGCTTAACAAAAGATCTATTGTGGATACGGGAGATTTGTGAGTAACACTTCAAAACCATCAGCTCTTCTGAACTCTATTCGTATAAAAAGCACACCACAAACTTTCATTAACTTCCTTAGAACCAATTATTTGCTGAGCTTATTTTCTTTTGCTGCCATCCCCCTCTATTTTGTTAGTCAATTTGTTTACTTACGTTTTAATGCTTAATGGGATTAAATGCAGTTTATCTTTAATTTATATACTAGAAAGCTGGGTCTATATGTGGAGCAGGCAGCAAAATATTGCGATTCTTTTTGGGTTCATTTACAGGTCTAAACATGAAAGACTATAATATACTGGGGCCCTGGTATCTTTTCATGCATGAATAAAACATTCTTCAAAGATTGGTGGGAGCTCCATTGTATTGATTGAGGAGAAAATCACACTCCTTTTTTGCCCACGTTTTCTGCTAGGATTAATCACACTGATTTTGTTCATAAGGTTGTTACAGTACGATACACAGTGAACACCACTGATATCCCAAAGCTTCATGGGGCTAGTTGGCTTTGCTGTGCATAGAGCCCCTTACAGGAGGGTCTGAGCTCTGATGGGGCGAGTACTATAAGGAAACACCAACCCCTATGTGAATGGGTGATACAAGCAAGTGAAGGGTTTAGATCTGTGTACAGTAGGTGAATAATCACCTCTCAGCACAAACTTAGAAAGCAGCTGGTTTAGAAGGGGATATCTTGAGATAAACAAGATGATCTCAGATGGTCATGATATTGGTGATGAGATTGTTGTTGCTGGGTGGGAAACAACACTACTTCTGTGCTCAGCTCCTTCCTAATCAGCAATGAAAGGAAGGAGGATAGCCATTGCCTGCACAGCTGAAAGGGTCATCTATGTAGCTTCTAAAGGTCTTTTTTTCCTAACAAATGAGCAGAGAAATAAGAAACCAGCACTGTTTTTTCCCTTACGTGAGTGTTCCTCAATTCCTCATAGACCATTAAGAAGCGCAATCAGAGTACGTGTTGTAGACAGAGAGGGAACAGATAGATCAAAGTTACAAGACCCCCAGATTTATGACGAGCCTTATGCAAGAAAAAGCCTGACTGTGGAAGATAAAGTTTCAGAAATGAAGGATTTTCTCTCTGCTCTTCCATGGTGCAGGTTTATTCCTTCCTGACAAGCACAGAGCAGCGCAGTGAGGGAAGGGGGAGCTTCCATGAGAAAGAACACTTTGTCTTGATCCAGACACCTTATATGAATTTGTGAAACATCAAAAGTGCTGCATGGGATTTATCACAGAGTGCTGGAGAGGGCTTGGCCACCTCATAGGCAGAACCTCCGGTGCCTTTGGTGGGGGCACATGTAACACCCTCTCATTGCTGCTCGAGCTGAAGTCAGATACCAGAGCTGAGGTTTGCTCTGCCCAAAGCACTGCTGTAATTCAGTCAGTGCAGAAGATGTAGTCAGCATTTCAAGGGATGCAAAACCATTTTCTTGGCCAACCTTATTTAATATGAAGCATGTTTTATCTTGATTTAGGTTGTTGTTGTTCTTTAATTAAAGAAATTATGGGAGGTCATTCTCATTAGTTTAGAAGAGTCCTCACAGAAGGGGTTTGCACTGATTTAACCTCAGGGTAAGCTGGCACAACTTCTGCATGTAAATAGGGTTTAACACTGGACACTTTGTGAATAATCCAGCTCTTCACTTCTGATATTCAAGGAATACTGACTGGAATAAAAAGGTAATGGTGATAAGCTGGGGTCTTACTGTGAAATTCAGCCACTGCACCAGTGGGGAAGGAACACCACAGGGCTTTCCACTAGGGGCAATCCAGGCCAGACTCCCCATCCCTGCATGATGATATTGAAGAGATATTGTGCTCAAATCTCATTGCTCACGTCTGGCCGGATGGAGAGCCAGATAAGGGGTGCGGAAATTGGGCAGGAAAGGTGGAAAACAAGGTGTTTCCCTGCTACCCAAAGAAGTCCTGCCTTGGGATTGGAGCACGGCACAGGTACGTGGAGATGGGTGGGACATCACCGCCATGGAAAAGATTTGCCATGAAGAGAAATAAAGAATAAGAAACAAAAAAGAGCAGCGGTATGAGAAGTGCCAATGCTGACTGATGCTGTCTTTAATTGGTACCACCAAGGGCTTTGTGCGGTCAGCATGCTTTTCATGTTAATAATAGAATCCCCAAATTCAACTGATCTGAAGGGCATCTGACTGTTTTACATTAATCACAAGCTATACAGCAGAGGCTGAGAGCAAGTGGGCAGATACCCTGGTGTAGTAGCACTAAGGAGCTCTCATTATAATCATCCTGCCAAATCAAAAGAAAAACCCTAAGGCTCCTAATAAAGGAGACCACTGGACTAAACAAATTGAACAAGTAGCGAGACATGCATGAGCTTAAAACTACTGCTGTCAATCAGAGTTTTCTGAGCCACTTATTCTGCTCCCTACTCCAAAACACACGCAGACAAAACGCAGGCACGGGCTCCATGTACAAGCACCTACCCCAGTGAGGTGCATGCTGACATACAGGTGCTGGTATATACACGTGCTGCTGGGGAAACAGGTACAGATGTGGGTTATAAAGGCACTTTCCTTTATCATTATATTATAATGTCATTATTATACTGCTATCAAAACTGATGCAGCAATAAGAGAAACAGGCAGTGTGTATGGGGATGGCAGAACATCCAAGCAGGAGGCTAGCTAAGCAGGTTTTTCCATCTCCATAGGGTGGGATGTCTACTTCCCTCAGTTCCAGTTCAGAAGATATGAAAGACTTTGGACCTCATAAATTTGAGGGGTTTTAGGTCAGGAAAAAGGTGCAGTACCCCAAAAGCCCTACACACTTCTCCCCTTCCTGCACGTGCTGATGGATATTATTGTATTAGTTATGTTCCCTACTGGAAGGAAAACGTTTAGTAAAAAGCTGGGTTGTTCCTCCCCAAAAAATGCACTTGGCACTAATGAAAGATCTCCAGAAATGGGATGGAAAGAAAAGTTCCATTTTTGAAGCAGTACATTACATGTTGGTGTTTTGAAGACAAATGATAGCTTGACTCCATAACCTACCACCCCTTCTCAAAGCCATCAGGCAGAAACCCACAATTTCGAGGTACTCCCTCAAAACTCAAACAGAATCTGTGCACAGGAGTAAGTACCCAGGCAAGATAAAGCAACAAAGATTGTTAGGGTCAGTACTCAGAGCTGGAATCGGGGGAACATGTCAAAAAGGAAGGTTTCTGTAGGGAACAGATGAACAAGGAGTGATGCACCTGAGGTGTTAGGTGAAGGCATTGAAGGAGAGGTTTTATGGAAAGAAAACCCACTTGCAGCCATTAGTGCATTTATTATCATAGGAACTGGTGGCTAAAACACTGTGAGCTTTGTAACTAGTCTGAAAATTTACCTTCCATTATCATGCTACCAATTGAGGATGCTGGTTGCTGTCCCCCTGTCCCTGAGTGGCTGCACCTCTGTACAGGCACTGCGGTGGTCATGGAGGAGGCAGAACTGGGGCTCCCCTTGCTGGTGTCCTGGTGCCTTTCGAAACTGGAAGGTAATGATTTGAGAGATTATTATTAGTTTAAAATGCAATTCTTACTTTTTTTGTTCATTCCTCTTTTTCCTCCTTTTTCTCTATTGCTTCTCTCTGTTGTTGTGTTGGTTTTTTTTTACTCCACACTGTAATAAATCAACATACAAATGCACTGGATTATTTCCACCTGGAATGCTGGAAGACAAATAGTACAAAAGATCAGTTTGGTCATTTACCATATTGGTTTAGCATGGTAATACTGTTGGGTTTTTTTCAGTTCTCATTTCCAAACTGTAAACAAATGGTGCAAGAACAGCTCAAATACTCCCTGCTGAAGACAGTGCCTTGTGCAGTGAAAAGATCAGATTTGGGTTTTTGAAGACCAAAATGCCCCTTTTTGATCGAGAAAAATCAGGATTTTGAATTAGCCCAAAACTGGAAGCTGTGTTTTTGCCAGGCAGCAGAACCAGATGCACCCACAGCCACGTTAAATCACAAACACACACACACAGAGGGGAGGAAAATGCACATTAAATATGAAAAAGTATTCCTTTCAGGCAGAAGATAAACAGCCCTACTACAAATTAGCTCTCGGCCCCGTCAGGTGTGAATCTCTCTTGTCAATACGCACCAAATTCCCTGAGATAGAACCACATGGTCATGAATTTTATTTCTCTCCTGCTTAATTCCTAGTACCACTCTCCCTTGTGGATTTACTCAGGGATGATTTACAGTGGGAAAGGTGACATTAAACACGTCATTGAGCATGCAAAGATGCTGCACTCAAAGCAGCATATGCTTGACTTTGTTAAAAGATGAATGCTGTCAACTCCGCAGTGCCCACCAAGATCTGGCCTCCTTTTTCTTCCCAACAAACTTTGAGGAAGAGGCAGACACGAGCCTTGACACTGAGAGAAATAAAAGTTAATGTATTCACGACATGATTTCACTCGCAGCCCGATTTAGCAACGTCTTGTCTAGTTTGGATCTGCTGTTGCTTTTCCTAATTTACTCATTGCACAAAGAAAATAAATAAATAAGTGTACTATAGTCTTATTTATCCTTCTTTGGACATTTCTTTACCAGGCAGATGGTCAATTAAGAGCACTAAACAATGACACTGTTTTCTCTGTAAACATTTTTTCTCCTAATAGCCTAACAAATGAGAATCTGTGCTGCCATACTGCTGAATACCATCTTGACTTTCTAATTACAAAGAACTGGGTCTTGATAGTAACAATTACAGCTGTAACAATGATGCTGGTGCTTGAACAATATCGTTGGAGGCAAAGTGCTTATCGGAATATTCACAAATAAAGGCTTACATTTATGCCAGAGCTGGAGATGGGAGGTTAAACAGTTGGGGGTGGGGAGGTGGAGGAGAAAGGTTGAAAACATTGGTTTAGTAGCTACAGATGTGAATTTGAATCCAATTACATGGAAGGCAGTGGGGGGGAGGGGAGGAGCATGGAAAGATGCTGTTTCCTTCTGTTTGGCTAATCAATAGGTTAAAGGGTTAGCAAAATTAACATGTTAATAACATTCATGTTGCTAGTTATGCACTGGTCATAGCATTTTCAGAGAATTATGTCTTGTAATACACACACTGTTCTGCTTGCTTTTCCTTTTTCCCTTTTTTGGCTGAAATAGTGAAATGGTCAGTATTTTTCTCCCCACAGTGTGATGGAAATTGGCTTCTCAAGTCCCTCATTTACCCTACCATTCTTACTTAACTTCTTAAACCTGATCCTAGATTTGGGTCGGTCTTTTTCCTTCTTTGTTTAAATGTTCCCTCTACCCCAAAGAAAAGGGGCAACACAGTCCCTGAGCTCACCACTCATCCCCAAGCATGATGGCAAACTGCTGTATAGTGGGTGCCACATGACTGTCTCCTCCTGGAGGAGGCTCTGTTCCTTCACCTGTCCCCTCATTGATTGTCCTTTGTCGCCCCAATGCCACAGACTCCCCCACCCCTTGGCATTGCCCTGTGCCCACAGGCAGGATGGATTTCACCTCCTCCACTCCTTCCCTCGCCCCCATTCCCAGAGCGCTCCACCCGCTCTCGGAGCCGTAATTTAGCCCACGCTTATTAATCAGTGCACATAATTTGTCTCTAATGCTGTCAATTTCAGATGGCAACCTGACTTTCTTTTTGGAGGGGGCAGGGTCAACAATTTAATGAATCTCGTCTGCATTTTAATTCAGACCTAATAATGTGCCTCTGGCAGTTTTCTTGGAAAAGTGCAACGTTTTCCAGGATTTTCTTTCATCAAACCCAGCACAATGGGATGTTTACCTTCCCGCCTTGGATACGTTCAGCACAGGGTAAAGTTGCAAACAGACCTACCTTAATCAAACGGGAACGTGGACTAAATCTACTGGTTTAGCCTTTGAAGAGTTTTCCTGGGCACGTGCACAGCACAAGAATAGGGAAACGTGGGGCTGTGCGGTCACTTCTGCACAGATTAGTGCACAGGTGTAGGCAGAAAACTACAGACTTTAGTGACTCACTTTGCCTCATGACATAACCCTTTCTTTACTAATGGTCAGAGCATCCAAGGCACAGGTCCAAAAGTACTTATTTACTTCCATGCTTTTCCTTTTTGTCATTTTTACTGTTAAGGGGGGGGGGGGAACGTGATGGAAAAGGAAAGAGAAGAGCAGGAAATCCAGTCTTACTGATGCCACGGTGCGGATGAGTTTATCTAATGGCCATGGCAGGAGGCTGGAGCCTCATCGAGCAGCTCAGTGGACTTCCCTGGGTCACAATAAATACAACTCCCCAAACAAGAGCCTCTCAATCGCAGTGTCAGACATAACCAGAATAGACTCTGTTATTAGGAGCGATGTGACTTTGCCCGGGCGGGCACTGCACTGACAGTAGCTCCTTTCTGGATTTCACTCAGCCGCTGTCACTTGCCTTGACAACAAGGGAAGTTAATGTATTCACGACGTTACTGCACACGCATCTGCAATCCCCAGCATGTTGTATTGTTTGCCCCTGCTCTTTCGTAGTAGTGCATGCAGTGATTTGCCTTCTAGCAGCAGAAAATTCCTCAACTCCAAATTTTACCCTCATTTTGTTTGCCCTTAATAGAAAAAGACCCCCCTTTCCACGGCGCTGCCACTCTGCAGCGTCACAAACAGGAAAATGTCATATCCCATATTTCGATCAGCAGTGTCTTCAATGTATTTTTATGCATATCCTTCATCTTTCTCTGCCACATTATTTTTTCCCCTTTAACAGCTGCTTAGCATATTTTATGCCTTCTGGACAGTTTCTAAGCAGTACTGGAAGGGCATTGATGCAATGTACCTGAGTACTGACGGTAAAAACAGAGGGGTTTTATGTCCTAAATTGTCTTCTCGTGCTGGTACCCCTGTCTGCCAGCACCACAGGGTGCTTCTGGGGCATCCACTCTTCCACATCCACTCTTCCAACCCAGTGGCTCTGAGGTTTTGGTGTGCAGGTGAATTATCTGTCATTTAAACTGCCTTATCACTCATATTCATTACTGTCGCCTATTGGAAAACGCTGCTAGATTCAGGTGTCTGTCCTTACCACAAGGCAGCCCCATCTCCATACCATTAATACCATTAAACTTACACCATTTTCAAACCTAAGCTCCAGGTCTGGTAGTTAAATGAGACATACATACATATATATATATATATATATATATATATAAAAAACTATAATATGGAATAATATATATTATCAATACTATTACATATTATTATAGATTACTAGATCATTATTACATATTTTTATAAATTAGTATATACAATATCTAATATAAAATATTATACATATTTTATATATTATGATATAATATAATATCTTTTATATTAGATATTGTATTGCTCTTAGTACACACATCTCTCAAACACAGGGGTAAATTCATTAGAAAGATGCAATGGGAAATACAGTGAAATTCTCTCATTTATGTTGCAGCTCTGCATTCAATAGGTTGGTATTAATGCCCTTTGCTTGAGCTGGGGTAGTATCAGCGTGACAAAATCCAAGCAGAGTCACTTGAAGTGGGCCCTTGTTTTAAGAATTAAAAAAGAGTACTTTTGTTTCAACTCTTTTGGCAATTTTAATGCTAAACCACAAAGTACATTGAAAATGTGATGGTTCAGCTGCTGCCCCTTGCAGAGCCCACATGTGTATGCCTCAGCACAAACTACTTTTATTCCCATTACATATCTTTCTGAATGAGTTTATCAATCCAGACCAAGTGTTGCTAACCTTCCCTTTGGGAACCTTGGCACAGCCTCCATTCCTTTGGCTTCCAACTTTCTTCCACACACAGTTCCTCAAAATCAGAGTCCAGGTTGGTTAAAGCAACACGTTACTCCAACAGCCAAAGCTCCATCTGAAGCTCCATGTCATGGGCTTCATCTCACATGGCTTGAACCATGTAAAAGAGAAGCATCCAATCTAAGCCCACTATTAACAACAGTGGATTGGGCAAACCCAGGAGGAGCTTCATCCTGTCCAAAAGTGCCTAAGATAATCAAGATGGATAGATTTCACCTTTGGTGGATCTCCCTTTGGCAATGTCAAAGTGATTAAAGAAGCAGCTTGGCTTTTAGATGGCTGAAGTGGCATGAGATGAGCCTCACTTTTAGGTTGATGGTGATGGTCAGGTTGTTTGGTATCAGCACAGCCCCTAATGAATACTGGAGCTTGACAAGACCATTACATGCCCCTTAGCTTAAATTTCTTTGGCCGCAAAAGTCCTGTTTTAGCTAAAAGCTTGAAAGTGAGACAAAAGTGCTCAGGTAGCACTGTGGAGAAGGGAGATTCAACTCAGAAGCCTTTCCAGATGCAACAGACTATTAAGTCCTTATTGAAAAGAGATTCCCTCCCCTCTTGTTTTTTTTTCTTTCCTTTAAAGCAAGAGGAAAATAATGCTGGGAATTTAGAAACATGAATTTTTAAAACCCAATAAGCTACACTAACAATCTGCACAATTCCCTTCCCTTAAAATATTCATTTGGAAATGCAAGATTTGTGACGAGGGCAGGCTGGGTAAACAGGCCTGAACACTGTTCATGCAGGGGTCTCAGCAGTACCCCCCAAGGCCAATGCTGTCCTCAGCCTGCCTTGGCTTAACCCTGTCACACTTCTCCACCTTGTGTCTCTACATGGTGGAAAATAACAGGCAATGAACTGCATTTATGAGCATGGAAAATACCATTTTATAGCTGTGGGGACTGTTGGGCAGAGAGAGAAGGAGCTGTGCAAGCAGACTGGAGGACTGGAGTGACCTGGAAATGGGAAGTCCCAAGCCTAAAGCCCTTCTCATAGCCCTGGCAAACCCCCAAGAGCTTCTCTAGAAGCATTCTTTGGAGGAATGCATTTCCCTGAAGCTAACTTGCATCTGACAGAACATTCACATGTTGATAAAGAGGCATATTCCTTGGATTTGTTTTTCTAGGCACCTACAGCCACACCTTTTGCAATGCTCACCGTAGGATCACTATGTCTGCTTTACTGCTAGTACAAAGAGACACTCAGAAGCTCTTGGGAAAAAAGGGCATTCACACATTTTAATGAAACCTCTAAGAAAAGGGAAGAAAAGCAACTCTTCCGTAGCTAGATAAATAGTTTTAGGCTCAATTTCCTTTCTTTCCTCATCTCTCTCTTGCCCTGGTACCAAATATATGCAAACTGAACAAACACTTTTCTGTAGCCTGCTTTATGCTCCATGCTTTTGTCTTGTCTTTTTTCTTTATTATATCTTTTAGCTGTCTTTTAGACCCAGCCCAGTTTTCTTCTCCCTCTGCCTCCCTTCCCTTATATTTTGGTTCTGTGTGACTAGACTCCAGACTTCTTCCTCTCGCTGTCACACACAATGCTATTAAAATTAAATCCTTTTGTATAACTCTCTATTTCATTATAGGTCTTCAAGCCACTGCTGACATCCCAAGCCAGCCTTTATAAAGTTTTAGTTCACCTAAAGGCAAACTTCAGCACACAGTTTGCTTTAGATAAGATTCCTTCTTACCCCACCAGTACATAGTTCAGCTCAAAAGACTGCCATGTGAAGCCATAGACTACCCACAAAGTGACCATACAAAAGAAAGGTGCATGTTCCTTTCTTGTAACACAAACTATGTACAGTATACACACTAGCATGAGAAATTTAACTAACAGGTAGTCAACGACATGAGTAGCTTGTGGTAAATGTGCTTCTGAGAAGTGTTTTAACAGGGGAGGCCATTCCATGGAAGCACAGATGGAGCCTGGAGAGGCAGGAGTCAGCAGACCTGGGAAATCCACTGAAAACATGGAGACAAGTGGTAAAAACACGGGTCTCATGGAAAAAAAAAAACCATTCCCTGGTCTCCATTGCTACCAGTGTATTTTTTGCCATCCTGAAGATGTCAAATTCTTCCATGGACCTAAAAAGGACTTCAGTGATTGAGGAGAATGAGGCCTGAAGGAACCTGACAAAGAAATCAGTGATAAACCACTTCCCTGCACCAGAAATCCTGCTTTACATTTATAAAGGGTGAAAAATGTTCAGACCTTGCTGAAAACATCATTGGCTCCCAAGTACCAACTAAATGATGCTTTCTGCTTTTGAAGGAGAGGGAGGTGGCAGTTTAACAACCAGGTAATCTAGGATGTACTCTTCATACCTGGGCAAAGTTGTCATAACTCACTTCATGCAGTAGAGAGGATGAAGTTTAGCTCGTACTGAATAGACCTAACTAGTTAGCAGGAGTAAAGCCAAACATTTCTCACTAGTCTTCCAAACCATCTGTAAGGCCCATTTATTTTCAGCACCAAGTCAATGCTGTGACCTTTAAGTCCTCAGCAGGCTGGAAAGTGGTGACAGAAGTCTCAGCTGATACGTACATGACTAACAGATTCAAGGATGTTCCTTTGGGACAGCTAAGATAAGGGCTCAGGGCAAAACTGTCAAGAGAAAGAGGGAGGGTTTGAATGAGCTTCAAAGAAAAAGACTATACTGAACTCACCAGACACCAAGTATTCGTAGAGTACTGTGCAAGAATTACTCTTCTTTTTTTCTGCAAAAAAAACCCTTTTCTTGGAACAATTGAAGGTAGCATTGGTGTTACCACTATTAATAATAAGCACAGGTAAACATATAAAATGGAAGGAAGTTGTCAGGAGAGAGGACAAAGATGAGGCCATTGGCTCATATGCTGAAAGCGGAGTAAACACGAGAGGAAAAGTAGACAAGAACCATGGTACTTGGATGCTCCCCACCTTCCTGTTTACAGTGGCCAAGTATGAGATGAGGAAAGTACGAGTAGTAAAATATGTACCAAAGACGATAACAGCTGTGGTTAGAAATAGGATATGGGACTTCTCAGTATGCTGAAAAACTGAATGCCAGCAAAAGCCTGCAGTACATAGGAGGGGAGCAAATGTCCAGGTGAAACTCATGGAAGGAAAACCCAACAGAGAGCAAGCAGTTGAGAAGGAGGTATATCAGAAAAAGGGTGGGCAAATACATAGCCCAGCACTGGGTGGGAAAGGCAAGTTCTGATTCAAGCTCTGTTTGATGAAATGGGAATGGGGAGGATTTCAGACACGTTTTGCAACAAAAGGTCATGGCTACTGCCCTGAAAATAACAGTTTTGAGGTGTGGGCTAAGTCCCACTCCATACTAGAAGAAAGAGGAGATGTATAGATGTCTTTCCTATACTGTAAATGTGTCAGGGATGCCATGAATTCCTTCACCTCATGCACTGTGTTGCAGTGAAAGCTGGGTACTTTGCAAGATGAAAATGTTGCAGAAGCTCTAGGTGCAAATGCAGCTTGTGCAAAAGCCCTTTTATTCAAAGTGTGCTACTTAACAAAGTGGCTTGTGAAACCATTTTCGAGCCTTCAGCAATTTTCCCTTCTTGAAGAGAACATTTTAGCATCTTCTTCATGGGTTGTTCATAGATGTCAAGCCTCAGAGTTCACCCCACGGTGCCACCTGAAAGGGCACTAGAGGCTGTGGATCTCACATACAGCAGAAGCAGAGAGTTCATTTCACGTATTGCTTGAGCCCCAGTACCTAGTTCTGGAAGGAGGTGATTTTGCATCTGAATGAGACATACTAGGTACAAACCACAGACTACTTTCCAGAGGAGTTAATCTTCCTATCCATTATCTAGAGTAATTCAAAAAGCACAAAAAAAAATGGAACTGTTCTTGAAGAAAGAATTCATGTTCAGGTAATTACAAATAACAGACACATCTGGTTATCTTGATTGTTTGGGAATGTCTCAATTATCTGAGAATGTTTTCATAAGGACTCCCAGACAGTAAAACTTTCTCACGGCAGATTGCATTCACTGATGAAGAGGAAATTCAGTCGATCTAACACACTGAAGTGTGCTTAGACCCAGAGAGCACTTCCAGTCCCGTTGCCAATGGGCTTTATTTGCCTTTAAAAAAACAACAGACTATGCAATGAGAAATGGCAAAGCCCCACGCAGGAAGCAGCATCACCTTTCCTTCCCTGCTAGCTGCTGTTCTTCCAGCCCTATGGAAATGGAGCTGCTTTGTGTACTGATGGTTCAGCCATCAATGACAGCAGTGATGTTTTCTATAGACATCTGCCCCAAAGAGAGGTGAGTCAAGCAAAGGCCCTTGTCCTGCCGGAGGGCAATGCAGGTGTTCGGTGCCTGGTGAGTGGCACCCCTTCCCTTGCAGAGATCTCAAGTGTCTCTTGCCTGAGGCAGGTTCACTGCAGAGCAGCTCAGAAGCTCCTGCAAAGCTGAATTCACCTGAACAGGGCACCAGCTGCTCATGGGGGACCCAAAGCCAAACCCGACAGCCAAACCCCAGTGAACAAAGCCATTCAAGCACCTACAACAGACCCTCGCCCATCAGTGCATGTAGTGTCCTCCTGTAGACCACAAAACCCAGCAATTAGCCATTTGTTAATTACCTCCCCCAGCTCCTGAGCCTCTAAACTACATGTGTGCCAGGGTGCCTGCTCCCCCCACAGAGAGGCTTTCTTACACATCTGCCCCACAATTCATCCAGCTCTTCCACCATGGCCACAGGTACCTGGCTTTGATCTTTTCTGATAAGGGCTGAAGAGCCTCTCAGCTCGCTTCTGCTTGTAGCCTAACTAGCACCTTTGTGTGGAAGACATGACTGGGGTGAAATCCTGTAACTGCAGTGAATGTACCCCTGTGGCTAATCAAACCAGCAAGGAGGGGTGGTGCTGGGACTCCACACAAATCCCAATCAATATTATTTATCTGGCTGAACGTGCAAGCTGGTCGCGTCCCTTCCACCTAATGCCCACTCCCATCCCCTCCACCCTGTGGGTATCAGCAGGAGGGAACCTGATGTATGCTGGTAATTATCTGCTGCTGAAGAGAAGTGCTATTTCTCTTATTTTTGTAATGCAGATCAATGCACATGTCACCACTGAAAAGCTATGTCATTTAGGATGGAGCATTAACTGCTAGGAATGGATTTTGAAGCTCCCCACTTGTGGGTGGAATATTTTCTGGAGGAGCTGAGCCTTTTGAATTCTGAATTTCATTTATCCCACTGCCTCTTTAAGAGTAGTCAGTGGAGGAGAGGGTGTTTGAGAAAGTGACAGTTTGTCATCTCCTTCCCCAGCGAGCTGGAGCTGGGGACAAAGTGGTAGCAGGGAAAGAAGGAAACTGGCACGGGCAGGTTAGTGGGGGACACAGCAGGCTTTGCTGCAGGAAAGCAACAGCCCTGCAGCGGGCTGCAAGAAAGCAAACTGCAGGAGATGGGGCAATTCATGGGGGAGAGAAGGAAGGCTGTGCCTGTGAGTGGGATCACGGTAAGGCGCCAAGGGAAAGAAGAGGAGGAAGGCTTGAAAAAGGCCAAAATGGGATGCTGCACTAAGCGGGTGCAAATCTGGGAATCAACATACACGCAAGCACACAGACACACACACCCTTTCTGCATCCCCACACCCCTACTGCCAAAATTGCCACCTAGGAGCTGTGCTAGCATGGATTGTCCAGAAAGGAGCTGTTTGGTTTGAAGTGAGAATGAAGAATTTTCCAAGTTTATTTCTATTTCATATAGGAACGAAACAGAAACTTCTCCAGGTACTTGCTGAGAAAGAGGGAGCAAACTCTCCTAGTGGCCATCAAGCCCAGGTAAAGAGGAAAACGTGATGATCACAACTGGGGTTCGCTATGTGTACCAATAAAAACCCCCAAGTCTGTCAAAAGGAAAACTATAGTCATGTAAACACAAACTCTACTCTTCCAAACCTAACCGTTCTATGATCCTGTGATTCTTTCAACTGGGAATTTTTATTAGCTCTCCCTTACACCTCCAAGATAATCTGGTCACCATCAAACTAGAAAGCCACACAGTCACCCTAAAGTAAAGCTTGTGGCAAAGCAATAACGCAACTGCTGCTACAATACTGCTGTTCTGCACCCAAAACTGTTGCTGCTTCGATGAATGTGAGTCTCCCCACACAGGCTGCACACTTCCCCCTGACATGCAGATGCACACAGCCCACATTTAGGATGTTGACAAAAGTGGCTAAACCTGAGGCACGCTAAGCATTAATAAAATGTGACCCATACCTTTACGTACTTGCTATTTGCCATTGTTAAAACAGGCATTTGCCTTACTTTGCAGCTATGATTTTCAGAGCATATGTTCACTATGTACAGCTCCTCTTTGAAAGTTCTGTTACTCTTTGGAATTGCTCAAAAATGTCAATATTCTTTTGAGTACTTGATATTTACAGTTTGATATTTAAAGTGTGCAATTTGTTATCTAAATTGCATAGCACACATTCGGCTTCCCGACTGAATGACCTAACTTCTCCGAACCTTTCCAGCTTCCCCAGGAAAAGGTTTTGTTTAGACACGAAACACCTTTCCATGATTAGACAAATATCAGCTACCTCCAAAAACCACTGCGTGCAGGGTTATGAGCAAAGAGAAATAGAAATTATATATAGAATCCCACAGACATGCAAATAGTTATTCCTTCATTCACCTACACCCCATACGTGGTGCCCAGATTGGTTTTCTTTTATACTGATGTTGGGCTTTTTTCATACTTAGTCAGAAGAGAAGCCACATGGCTAGTTTGAAAGCGGATCAGATCCCTCGTTCATTTGAAAAGCTTATTTCTAAATAGTACTTGCAAATATGCGATGAGCATAAATTTGGAAAGTGCTGAAAAACGAGTTCTATGTGTCATAACACAGGGTGTTGGGTTTTTGAAGCATGACAAAAAGGCAAAGTCCTACCAAAAATCCACTTAGTGATGACCGACCAAAGGACTGGAGAAGTGACATTATTTCTGGCCACATTCCATGTTCCTTTTTGCTCAAGTAGATGAGCACATATGACCTCTTTGCAATGATTCAGGGTTTCAAAGCTGTCTCCTTAAGCCTCTCGATCACCACTTGTCCCTCCCCATTGACAAGCTGAGCACTTACAAGTTTTGAAGCCTCCTTGGCTTACTTTTAAATTTTCTTTTCCACATCTTATGCCAGCAGTTACCCAGAGGGAGAGAAAAAACCTCACCATATCCATCCTTCAAAAACTCTAACTTTCACTCTGCTAGTTCTAATCCATTATCTAGGCCCACTAATGTGTACTACATCATCAGAGGAGCAATGCTCTGATGATGTAGTACAGCCCATGTACATGTACATCATCAGAGTTATATCCTTCTGATCTGCCTGTGGGTTTAATAAGCATTCCAGATGGCTTGCTATGCCTGAAGCAAGAATGGATAATCACACAGCTCTACCCTCAAAACAATAATAAAATAAGGACACAGTAGCATAGGGGCTCATGCCTGCCAAAAACATTCAATAGACTGTATAATACAATAGTCCAATGTGATTGGTGAGGCACATTTATACCCTAGCTATTTACAGGTGAAAGAGACCTGGTTTTAAATAAAACAGAGGTTACAGATATGTGGTGTTATTGTTGTTATATACTGCAGTGAGGCTGCCGTGCCTGAGCCAGGCCCAGGGCTGTACCCTCAGATGTCCCCTATGCAAAGACACAGCTTCGGATTGGCAGGAGGAGGACGGCCTGATCTGAATGATGGCACAGCGGTGTTCCTCCAGAGCCATACAGTACCTGCATGTCTATGCTGTTATCTATTGGACTTGCAGGGTATCCATCAGCCCAGCGACCAGCCATCAAGTACAGTAGCAATAAGTGTCACAAAGCCTTTCTTACCCAAGTAAAATTACTCCTCGGTGGCGTTGCTTACAGCAGTGTGTGCCTGGCTGCTGATGTGCCTGGCGCTGCCATCCCAGCACTGGTTGTTGCAGAGTTGCTCCAAAAATGGCATTTTCCAATCGAAGATTATTACCCCTTTCCTTCCACGTTACTGTGCCACGACCAGGCAAGGCATGGAGTGCTATCCATTAGGTCCCAGTGATGTGCAGAATAAGCATCTCTGTGCTATTTAAATACTTATAAATGAAAAGTGTGTGTGAGGGGATGTTGTTTGTGAGAGGAGGGAAAAAAGTGTGTATGGACAAAAAAAGAAGAGATGGAGGCTCTGTTCTCTTAATCCTTTGAAAGAGTGAGAAGTGGAGGAAGAAGAAGCAAAGAAGCACTTTGGTTCAGTCTCCAAGAGTACCCTCTCTAGTAATAGGGTACATGGGACAAGGTACAGGCACAGTGGCTTGTACCCCCTCACCAAGAGGGGAGTGCACCCTCAGAGCTGCTGGAAGATGAGTACAGGGGTACTTTGATATCATAGAATCATAGGATGGTTTGTGTTGGAAGAAACCTTTAAGTGCACCCAGTTCCAACCCCACCATGGGCAGGGACGCCATCCAATCAAGAGGAATTTTGATGTGAACTCTAGCAGGGATAGGATTTCCATCCAGGGTTGCAGAGAAAGACCAGATACCCAGATAAGTACATCTTGTCTCCATAGGAGGAGAAGGTAAATCATCCCAACCCTCAACAGCTTTAACTCAGAGAAGAGTAGCCCGTCAACCATTTAGAAGTAGAAGACATCAACCATTTAGTGCGCCGATGGGTATTTTTTTCCCTGGCCAAACAAGTGGGTTCGAGTTTCGTTTTAACATTAAACGCTATTAAATGAAATGAATACAGCATGTTTCCATCGTACGTGTCGCTGAAGCTGCTGTGACAGCTACGAAGCTGCTAGGCATGATGTGTCAAGAAAATGTACCAGAAGAAAAGTACATGGAGCTACTGTCAAAAATACAAGCAGGACTGCAAACAGCATACGGCTTCATATGCTGTTGGAATCACTTTTTAATTGCACCTGTATACCCAGGCAGATCTTTAAGGGTTAACTGCACACAATGTAATGAATTCAATAATGATGAGTTAAAAAAGGTCTAATTAGCAAGTAACCACTTTATTATGAAAGGAAATGGTAATGAATTTAATAGCTCAAAATCATTAACAATATTTAGTTTGCTGGTACTTGTTCTCTATTATCCTCATTAATATGAACATTTAATATGTTTTAAAATGGATTTGTAATACTTTCTGTACCATGAGGTTACACTGACAAAAAGAGTGTAATTAATCTGTTAATTGTAATCTCTGTCTGTTTGTGCCCCAAATAGTAGCATATTTAGGTGTTAATATAAAAAAAAAAAAGAAAAAGTAATTAAAAGAAGGAAGTTTTTAAATGTAATTAAACAAAACCTCTTAAATTATAGGCTGAACCACTGTGAGGAAAAAGTTTTGGAAGTGAGACGTCTGAAAAACAGTTTCTCCTACTCAGATCTTTTCTCTTTCCTCATTAAAAGAAAGGCAGGGGGGGAAGAGAGAGGAAAGAAAGGAAAAGGAAATAGAAGCATTACTATTCTTTATGGACCAGAATATTGAAGCCTTCATTTCCTGAGCTGGAAACAAGGCTCAGGATTGTATCTTCTGGGACATCTGCTTATGAGTGGAATGTCTGGCAGGTGAAGGTGCCTCTCTGATGCTGTTCCACAAGTCACAATCCATGTGTGAGACCCTGTGGCAGCCCAATGAACTGGTTCCCCATAAGACACCCAAGAAACACCATTTCTTCCCACAGAATATCACAGCAATCCCCTCTGATCATCTAACCTTCTCCAGATCTCCCGCACCTCCTCTTCACATTGTAAACATCTCCCTCTATTTCCCCAAACCTGCTCTTGCTGCTGGCAATACCCCCAGTGCCATGGGGGCACCAAATCTGCTTCTGGCTCCAGTCCCCTTTCCCTCTAAGATCCTTCCCAACAAAGAGGAAAATGAAAAGCCAGACCCAGTCTGCTCTGTTACATCTTCCTTATTCCTGTCACACCTACAGTGGCCACAGTGCTGTGGAGCACAGTGGTCCCAGAGGCATGGACTGACACAAGATGTCCCTTCTACAGCATGTACCCCCTGGGTTCATAGAATCATAGAATGGTTTGGGTTGGAAAGGACCTTTAGATCATCCAGTTCCAAACCCCCTGCCATGGGCAGGGTTCAGAGCAGGCTCAGCTGGTGCTGGGCCCAGGTACAAATGAAAAGGTTTACAAAGCAACAAGAGTGGGAAGGACAGGAAAGAGCAGCCAGGCATTGATAGCTCCAAGGAAATACCTTACAGAATGAGGGGTTCCTGTGCTGACTTTCATTCTCCCTCTGGTACACATTGCCAGACAGGGTGACACAAGAAACTATGGCACAGCAGGGCACAGTACAGCATGAAAAGGCAAGACAAGGGAGCATCTGCCTTACGTAGTGCTGCCCTTTCACTCAGCTGTAAGGAAGAAGTTCCTGTGCCTGTTTTTATTCACTAGACCTGTCTCTAGTGAGCTGTATTCCTGTTTATAAAGCCAGCTTTAGCCAAAGCAAATCCCGACAAATTTTCTTTTGTGCTATATTGCATGTCAGTTTCTCCTTAATCCATGTGGAATTACTGCTCTGCCATTACCGTTTCCTTTATCCACCCTTTCCCTACCACATCCATTTTTAATGGCTGATTATAACCAATTAGGACCCTCTTCAAAATCCGTCCCATAAAAATGAAATCAGTGCTCAACCTTCCTTAATACCAGAAACTTTCGGAGCTGTTTGCTCTGTTTGCAGCACCATCTCCTCATTGAAAAAGGCCATTCCCATTACTTATCCATACACTGGTGGGCAGAGCACGGAAGGGCAGCATCCTGGCATCAGTGCCCCATAGGTGGGTGATCCACACAGCTTGGCACAGCACTAGCACCTTCCTATCTCTGGCAGTTGACTTGATAGGCTGATTTAAGGTGCAGTCACAGGGAGATTTCAGCATTATTCCTCTGAAATACTCCAGATCATTCAACCTCTTTGTTTTGTTTTGAACAGTGATGCTTGTGGTGCTTGGTGGAGGTGGGAGCAAAGTGCAGACACAGACACATGGTTACCCATGTTCATGGCGGCTCAACCAACTACAGAAACATTTAGTTGTGCGTGTTCCTGTGTCACTGTTCATGCTCCAGAGCATGTGTCCTGACCAAGAACCCATATCCATTCCACGCGGGCAGGCAGCCGGCAACAGGCCATTCTGTGTTTAATGGTTCTTCTAAGAAAAGGATCTAAAAGAAATGGTTGAAATTTAAGTGAAATATCTCATTTGCCTACAAATGACATATTTCAACTTTCCATTTTATGGGGGAAAAAAAAAAAAAAGTTGTGAAGGATTCTTTTTTTTTAAAAAAACTTATTACAATTTCCAATATTTTTTTTTTTTTGGATTGCCAGTGAAGAGAAAAATATGTGATTTGCAGAGCTCTAAAAATAACGAGTTAAAATAGTTTCTGCCTCTCAAAGGAGGCCTCTTAGTCCTGTAATTTCTGCAGATTTTGCCTTGCAGGATGGGTATTTTAAAGAATGATATAATGTCATTTCCATAAGTATCGTCTCATAATCTGCTGCCACTGTTGGAAATACAAGTTTAGAGACAGCTTGAGCAGTAGAAATACCAGCTCACCCAGCTCTATTAAAAAAATAACGTGAAACACTTGAAGAGGAGGAACAGGATATCTACTCCAAAGGTAAGCAAACAGTGCCAAACATTTCGAGACTATTTCTTTTTGATATCTGTCTTTGGCTGCATTTGCAACTCTTATGTGTTTGTCTGCTGCAAACAGCTCAGCAATGCCTGTTATAGGCTTGTTTATTCCTAGAAAGAAGATTTTAGAAAGAACACTCACATTTGGGCTGAAAGAATGCATAAAGTGTTAAAGTGCAGAAATAATACCAAGTGTCCAGCTGTAATAAAGGAGTGTTGCTCAAATTGGGGGTATTTACCTTCAGCTAATAGCAAAACAAAAGAAAACCAGCAAAGTTCTTAAAAATTCAAGTTACTCAAGCAAAGCATAAGAATAATCTATCTCCTGTCTAGTCCACCCCGTCTCTCTCACATCTTTCAACTTAATCTAATCATCTTTGCTCAGAGGGGACCTCCCTGGCCCCATTGCCCAGGACTCACCCCCAGTGCAGGGATGAAGCAGGAAGGGTCTAAGGGGAAGATGGGGCTTTGCTGCTGGAGGAGACCTCACCACAGTGCTCGGGAGTGAAACCACCACTTCCTGCTGTGTGGCCAACAGAGCAGACCTGCCCCTTCAAGATTAGCCACTTATGAAACAGCATTGGAGGCCCAAGAGTGTGCCTGAGAGAACAGCAAACATTTGTGGGTTGCAAGGAAAGAGGAAGAAGGCAAATACCAGATGGAGGGGAAAAAGAGACTAAAAAAATGCTGTCCTGATGGGAAATGGAGGAAACCAGACAGGAAAAAAATGGGGTGAAAAAGCACCTGATGTTTCAGCTACCATTTGTAATGTTTCAGGCAGACTTGCCCCCATGCACACTGGTTGTGCATTCCCATGCCCCAAGGCTATGCAAGAGAGCAGTGGTCCTGCAGCTACTACCAGGCTTACTCTTAACAGAGGGTCTTCCATCAGGTAGCACGTAACAGACCAGTCATCCAGATCTGTTTGAGAGCACAAGCACATTGCACACTGACCAAGCTACCCCTGCTTTCATAACTCAACCTTGTCATAAATAGAAAGCTTGCCCTAAAATTGTGGGAATTTTGGGAAAGAGCCTAAAGATTTTACATTGGACAGCTGAGCTGCCCTTCCTGGCTCCCTGCTCATGCTCATCACAAGAACCGCCGATCATGTGAGAAAGATTCAGGATTTATAGAAGGAAACTGAGCTTGGACCTTAAGTTCACTTGGAAAATGGAAGGTTTGTTCTTGGTAATAGTGAAAACAGATGCAGCTACAGCCAGAATGTCTCCCCCTTTCCACAGAGGAAAAATGACAGGGAAAGCCAAAGGAAAAAAACCATTTCTCTTGGTGCCAGCAAACCTCTGTTCTCTTCTGCAAAACAAGCAGGAAAGGACATAATATTTCTGCCCTGTGTTCAGATTTTATTAACTAAGATATAGGTATATATTATGCTCAACCTTTGCCTTGCAAGAGCACACTGAAATGTGTGGTTTGTATGATGAGAACAGTTTCTCCCTGACAGGCAGTGCTGGTTTCCAGAGATGGCTGATAGCCTGTTTCCTTCATAAGAACTGTTGCTCTTTAATCCTTGCAGTTGCTTTCCTTATCCTACCTAAAAGAAGGATCATACAGAGAGATGAATCCTTCCCTGTAGAGACACAAGACTATCTCCTCAGGAAATTGTACGAAAACCCTTATTGCAGAATGGGTGACCCTAACAAAATCTCTCTGCTTTGCGAACAACAGTGAAGAATCTGTCATTTACAGTAGTTTTCCTAATGGAAATAGCTCTATTTCTTAGACAAGAGCTAATTGAAAACAAACACCTCCTCCCCAGCTTGGGATGCCTCTCAAGAATGCAGATCCCAACAGTTTTCCCAAAGAAGAGGGGCCCCCAATGGCTCCTTTTCAGGGATACCTTTCCATCTTCTGAAGCACTCATGCAATGCACAGCCCTGAGCATCCCAACATTCAGATGACATAAGACAGGTTGTTCAAGTACAGCAGTCTCTCTATATCTATTTCCAAGCAAACAGTTACTGTTGTAGATACAGCAGATCTATTGTTCATCTCCAGATAATCACACTTATCTTCAGCACCTGCATAAGGTCTAAATATTATGCTCATTCTATGGCTCACAAACTTAGTTTAGTCGTTGATCTCTGGCTATGGAGCTGTAGCTCCTACTCTAGCCCTCACTAAAGCAGATTTCCCACTGAAAACTGAGTGATCAGCCATCGGAATTCTTACGTAAGCCCCTTTACTTCCTTCTTTTCCTTTAAGTCATAACTACCTAAGCTAGAAGAAAATGACAAATATCGGTAGTTTCTGAAAAGACACTAAAAGATTCCCCTCCCCAGCAATAATTTATTTTAAGCAAAAATACATTCCATCTAGACTTGCTTAAGACTCAGAGGTACATTTAACATACAACAGCATGAAGCGAAGGAGCAGCACAACTGTGCACTTGGCAGTGCACAAGTGTAATAATTTCCAGGGTAAATGGACTGGCAATTTTAGCCACATGGATAATATCAAGGCCAAGATGGCTAAATTCAGCCTGGCCTGCATCTGACTGAAGAAATTTGTCATAAGCAAATAGACACAAAGATGCATGTTGTTCCTGACTCCACCGATGACATATGCTAGCCTCCATCCTTTGGGTTATCAAGGCTAATTGTGAGCCGCCAAAACCACTGCAACATTGCAGGGTATTTATTTGCACAGTGCTATCGTGTGAACGGTGATTTCTTTTACTAAGATATAACTACCAAAAAACACCAGGAAGGAAAACAGAGTCATAAAGTTGCATAAAGCAATTAAGTCAATTCCACTACTCATGCCTAATCTGTCTTTGCATGCTGATCATTATTAACTTTGTTCCTTTCTGGGTACCCAACAGGGTCTTTTCAGCCTTGTTGTCTTATGTATAAGCCAGGAGAAGGTGGGAACACCCAAAGGACAATATCCCTTGCAAAGCTTGTATCATCAATGTAATTTCTCCGCTCATGGCAAGGCAGATTTTACTCTCCAGATCCAGATGCATCCTTGGGTGACTGCACTACCAAAGGAGTATCTCATATCTCAGCGTTTTTGTCGGGCTGATACAAGAACTGTTGCCTCAAGCAGTTTGGTCCTTGCACATGAGTTAATGTGAGTAAGGACTGTGCCTCCCTGAGATAACACAGGGATGATGGGTCCCCAGACTCACCGGTGATGAGATTTGTCTCATGCACTAAAAACACCTCTTAAAACCTCCTTTTTACAATAGAATACCATTAAAACACTGATGCATATCAAGAGGAGTGCTAGTCCAGAGGGAAATTCAGTGTTTCCAGTCTCTCTGGGAGAAGGCAACCACCTTCACATCCTTCTCACTGTATGTAAAATGTACCCCAAAGGAAGTACAACATGCATGCCCTTCTGCTGCTAGCTAGTGAAAACGCATGGAAATGCCATGGGCCCACCCCTCACCATCAAAGCATGCCCTATAGAATTTAATAAGCCATTACCATCTTCCTACTAGCTCCTTTGGTTCCCAGGGGAACCTACCAGTGACTCACAGGGTATTTCCAGAAAGTCTATGGAAAGTCTCTCTCACTGTCTTTGTAATTCCAGAGTCTTTTAAGGCAGTTTCTCTAACACGTTCCTTTATCATCCACTGCTCTGAGCATGGGCACATTGTGTAGGGCTTCTCCACAAAGCCTAGCAGGCAGGGGTTGTGATCCTGGCACCTCCACCAGCAGTAGTGGCTGCATCCTCAATCAGAGGATGTATGTACTCATTATCTGATATGTGAATAGACATGGCTGGTGGCAATGATTAGTATTTTTCTTTGGCAAGGTCCGTATTAACAGATCAAAATACTGGATTTAAATATCTTAAAATATGTAATTTTGTAGTAAATATGGGGCCCTGGTCCAAGCCTTCCATAGGTAGTGAAATGAGGTACTTCTAAAAGACGTATTTGGTGCCATGACCTTGAATTGCTCTCTATACACAGAGGAAAAATTGTGAATCTGTCACAGAATGTCTCGTGTTAGTTTAGTATGGTTTTGCCATATACATCTACATAAAAGTAATTCAATACTTTCTCTATATATACACACAGAGAGAATCCACAAAGGCATCCCAAGCACTCTTGAGTCATTTCCAGATTCCTATGTGCGGAGCAGGAATTTCAGTGCTCTCTTGGTGCAATCAGCAGCAGCCTATACCATAATCAGGGGGGTGAGGGGGGTCGTTGGTAGTCTTCTAAAATCTCAATCTGCATTTATAAAACCAAGCAACTACAGACTGTCTCTTATGGCATGAAGCAGAAGGAAAACCTAGACTGGTCACAGGCAGTACTTTACATAGCATTTGGGTGGTCTCGGACCAAGGGTATGTAGAAAAGGCTACATTAAACACTCTTTAATCACACAAGCAGTGTTTTTCTTCAATCACAGGTAAGAAACAGTGGAAAATTTGTCTCTGGTTACCAGCAATGCAGGCTGAACACACACCCCGAAAGGACTGCAGAAAGTATTTTGGTAGGGAGACTGCAACACCAGGAGAGACATTTACCCATGTATAATTTATACTTTTTAGGACACTCCTAACAAAGTATGGCTGTTTGCTTTTCCATTAGGGAGCATGGGAAAGGGGAGACCTCACGTGATTGGAACACCTCCTGTGTTTCAGTTTTCTCCTTTCTCTCTACTCTGTTCTCCACATCTCTTGGGGTTCTGATCACAGAAGTCTTTGGGAAAGTTTATTTTATCTACCCACAGAAGCTTTACCCATTGATGAAGGACTCATCTAGTAAGTTGACATCATCATGTTTTCATAACCTACTATTCCCTGAATCATCCTGGTCCTCAGCAGGGATTTTCATGGCTTGATAAAGCTAGTACTTATATGAATATGCTACCTGTGATAATAAATTAGTTCCTATTTAAGGTTTCTGATTAAACTTTGAATAAGGGTCAGGATGGGTTTTATAACTGTTACTTTCAAATGCAGAACAAGAGTAACATTCAAAGAGGTGGAAGCATAAAGGCGCTATTGTGTTCTTTATCTATACTATACATCTACACCACCCTGCAAGGGGCAATGCCTACAGACACCTCTACCTGGATGGCTGGAAACAGTTTCTACTAAGGTGTATTTTGAATATCTTCCAAGGCAATATCTGTTCTAATGAAAATTAGCAAGACTCCTTTCTTCTTTCCTCCTAAGGTGAGCTGTTTGTACAGTTCCAGTGTATCAGGTCCTCTTCGGGCACTCCTGGCTACGAAACACTCTGTTTCCCAGAAATGGAGGTTTACAGCTAGCAGCAAAGAGCCACGCAGAAATAACCAACTGTGCAAAAACACAACTCCTAAGTGCTCCCTACTTTCAACCATCAAAAAACCCCTGTTAAAAAAGCACAGGGATAGCACAAACAGATGTATCTTAATTCTCTCCTTCACCTCTGTGTTTAAACCCAGCCAGAATTAACACACTGCTGGTATCCAAAGGTGCAGACCTTGTTGTTCTAAACCTCCTAAAGTTGTATTGCTCTGGGAAAGGACAGGAACCATAAAAAGCCTTAGCTGGGAGGCAGCTTTTATACTCGTGTTCAGGCCTCTAGTAAGTTGTCCCACGAAATGTAATGAGACCTCCTGCTTAGCCAGGGCTCTTATTTCCATAGCCTGTGCCTGCAGTGCTCTTATATTTTATAAGCCATATTAACTCACCTCTTGCACCAGGAGGTTGGGGCAGTGGCATGCTGTCTAATAATGGAACATATTTGTTAATACTAATAGACATTTGTAAAACTACCACATGCCTTTTAGCCTTCAAGTCAAAGCACAGGATGCTTGCGAGGGTTGTGAAATGTATGATGTAAAACTGGGGATGTTTTGGTTACAACATATCTCATTTATTTTGACTGTCATCACCCTCCCTGGTATATAATACCTGCTGCATGCAGAGTGAAATATTGCAGATGTTTTCAAAATAATTCTGGGCTGGTGGAGAAACCAAAAGGTCTCTTGTGCTTAAGGTCTGGTTATTTTCAATTCAAAACAACCAGGCAACACAGTTTCTGTGTGCTGGTATTTTAAAAGGCCTGGATTCCTCTGCGCTGACTCATGCTTGCACTGCCCACCCAAAACCTTACCTCTGAGAACTTGTGGAGAGAGACTCCAGCCATTTTAATACCCTCAGGAGTGAAGAATGAAGAGTAAAAAGATAAAACTAGTTTTAACTATTCATTAGTTTTGGGTACTTCAGATAATTTGTGCAATGGCTTCGGGGGTTTAATTGAATCACTTTCCCCACCTTGTCTTAATTTTAATTATACAGCAATCATTTTTACCAACCTGTGCAAAGGAGCCATGTGAAAATGTGACATATGACAATATACATTTACCTAAGCTCTAGGACTACTCTGACCTACAGGCAATTAGCTACTGCCTCCAGCACTCAAACGACCAATTAAAGAGTTAACAAAATGCCCTCCAAATCACCTACATGTTCAGGTTTTTGGACTGCCATGAACATTATACTTCAACTGATGTAATTTTTGACTGACTGATTTACTAAGTCTGCATCTGCTCAAATTCTAGAGCCATGACTGGGAAACCAAGGAATCAGATTTGATGAGGTGCTTTCATTGTCATTAAAGTCGATCCCACCTTAGCCCTTTCCCTAACAAGACAACCTTGCAGTAGTCATTACAAGACGTGATCCCAGCTTGTCATCAGGGGGAAAAAATGGCTTGCTAGGTCAATGAGGACTGCACTAAGTTCATCTCAAGGATGTAAGACATCCCTCTGAATGGCTAGCAGCCAAGAACAAAAACTTAAAGAGTCACAAAGGATTGGGTTTTCCAAGACATGTCTCCCAAAGTTTTGCAGGTAGCTGATTTCGGGAATCCAGAGGGATTGGATCAGTAGTCACGAATTGACACCTTTACATCTGTTCATGATTTACAGTGTACTAGTGAGCATTCCACTGCAGACAACAGATCATTAACAGCCAGAAGTGCACGACAGAAGTGATCCCAAACCAGACAATTTCAAAGAAAACGTATTCAAGTGTGTTCTTGCCCTGGAATAAGGGAGACCCAGGACACTGCTAGTTATACCGAGGGGGAAGTGAAGACTAGTAATCTGTCCAGGAAATCCCAAGTTCCAGTCCTGCCTCCAACAATAACTCAAGTTGTGGCTTTGTAATCTCCTTTCCTCGGCTAGCAGTGGGGGATAACAACATCTCTTGACATATATTGTACATGGTGCCATGAGGATTGACATTGCTAAAGTGCTTTGAAAGTGAATGAATGGTCTGGGTGACCCACCAGGGTCTTGCATGTTGGGTATTCTAACATAATTCAGAAGAGTTCTGCCTTCTGTGAGCAATGTGGTTTCATAATGGTAGAGATTGATTTGCAAAGCCATCATAGCTCCTATGCAAGAAAAGCATGACTCAACAATAGAAAGTGCTGATCTATGAGGTTGGTACAGACCTGAGACTTCTATAGAGATTCTCAGCTAAGCTGATGCTGCTTCTCTGGAGCTGATTCACATCATCTGTGCCATGATCATAATGCTCTGAAGAAACTTTTCCTGGGTTTGAACAGAAGTATTACTGATTTGTCTTCTCTGGCCACAGAGAACCAAATTCTGCCCAGATTTACACCAGTGAAGTTCTGATGGCTTTGCAAGACCCAGTAGATGCTGCTCTTCTGAAACTGAAAGCACACCAAAAAGCCAACCCAATCTTTTGGGTGCCATCAGAACCTGAACATAGAGCTAACCAATCCAGAATGGGATTTCTTTTCCACCCTCTGTACTTTCATTACTCAGACAAGGCCTTCAGGGCATGTTGGCCAAACAGCTTCACTACACAAACATGTAGTAAGGTGAAGAGAATGACATTACAGAGATAAATGAATCAGCCCAGTGACTTAAGGCTACTTGTCTTCTTGCCTACTATGTGGGGTAACCAATGCCTGGCAGTAGCAACCTTAGCTCTCCTGTTTTCCAAGTCAGGGAGCATCACGGAGGTGATACACTTGGCCTTCAAGGGTTTGGGGAAATCAGTACTGGCAACATGAAGGACACTTAATGACAGAGTCAAAGAATGCTGTTTTATCAGTGGAGGACAGTGGGAAAACAGGTAGTTATCAATGGCCAGATAAGAAGAAGAAGAAAAGCAGAACAAAAAGCAACCTACAACCCCCCGAGTGCTTTATTTTGTTGGCTGTATTTGCTCTACAGTCCAGTGAAAGTAAAAAACATCAACTGCTTGACACCAGGGGCTTCTCTGCTTTGAAAAACAAGTAGACAAATTCAACAGTGAAGAGTCGGGATTCCATAGGGTTGTTTATGTATGGCATACATGCAAATGCATATGATTATGTAGAAGTGTGTCTGTGTGTAACGTAGCATTAACACCAATTCTTACAGCCTTATGAAATGGTATATTAAAAAGAAAGAGAGAAAGAAAGGAAAAGCAAGCTAGGTTTCTTTTTCCTCTTTTACAAATATGATGCAGTTTACAGAAGCATGGTCCTTTTTTAGGAGGAATTCTAAATGCATCATTCAAATATTGTTTGAGCTGAATACATGATATACATATCATGAATACATATAATCACAGCACAGTCTTTTGTGGAAGTTCTGAAAATAGCTTTGGAAAAAGCTGACCATGAGTTTCCATCTAAGGATTTGCATTTGGTTAACATGTGTGAACCGATTCCATTCATTTCATCCTCAATGGGAACTATCCTGCTGAAAAGTTTGGCCTGAATGACAGGAATCATTTATGTGAGTCTGATGTCAAGGACAGCATCTACAGCCACTAGATGAAATTGTGAGAATGAACTGGGGAACCCCAATGATCTAAAAATCCCTGTACTATAATAACTACTGTACTGCAAACTGCAGTCAAAAAAGATGAGGAGCCTCATGGCAAGTGAAGTCTTAAGTAATCTGCTGATTTTCCTATCATTTTTCCACCAGTTTCCCTTCAACAGGGAATGTTAAGATTGCTGGGAAGGCTCAAACTTCCTTCTCTCCAGCATCAGTCTTGAAGGATGTAGCCTAGCTTCTCTATTGCTCCCATTGCAGACTGTTGGAGAAAGAAAAGGCAGGGAAATGGATAAATTACAGTAAAAGGGGCAATGAGATGGGTGAATCAGAACCTCCACAACCACTCAGCCCTCAGCTGGGTGCATGGGGCTGCTGGGAAGCATCACACTGCAGCGGGAGGTCCACACTGAGGGTGTCTGGGGGTCAGAGGAGACATCCCTGCCCTCTGCAGATGCTGTGGGAACGGGTGAAACTGGAGGATGCGGGAAGGGTGGCAGGGAGGGCTGAGCGCTCTAAGTACCATGTTTCCTAGGAAACATGCTTCGACAGCAAATATCACATTAGTCCTGCCTTGTGGCCCAGCTCATGTGATGTCAAGAACAATTTCTCACAACTCAGCTCAGGAGGTTAGCAAGACTTGGTGAAATGTTCAGTGATTCTGGCCTGACTTCTCCAGCTGGGACTGAAACAAGAAACTGAGGGCGTTTGCATCGTTTTGGAGGTTTGTGACAAATTCCTAAGCAAACCTTTGACTTATTTATTTATTTGAAACGCTATGGTGGATTTCTCTCGTAGCCTCACAGGTTTCCAGAGACTGCAATCACTATGTTTACTCTTAAGCACTCCATTTAACAAAAGAGATATTCCAGAACTGAAAATATAGGGGGGAAAACGGAAAACCAAGCAATCTCATGGAAAGCCTCAGAACAGTTGGATCACTGTTTAGCTTGTGAACTGATTTAGAAAGCTCCCTCGTAGACTTAGGATATTACAAAACTTCATTTACAACTATCCTTACTAATTTCTGTCAGGTGTAGCCTGGAAATATCCATAGCCTGGCAGGTTTAACTAAGACAGGCATAAGCCCTGGCAGAACAACTCATGTATTAGATGCACATCAAGCCTCCAAGAGGGCTCCCACCAGCTCCTTAGGCTGGGGTTCAAGTACCTTGGACTGGGATGCAGCGTTTTGCATCTCAAGGCTGCACAACATTCTAAGGTTGAGTATTCTGGGGTTATGTGGTACCACAGACCACAATGGACCTGTTGTACACAGCTTCCATTCTTCTTCCTTGAATTCCTGCAAACAGGCCCTACTGGAAGGTAACCACAATGTGTTGCAGAGAAGTCCCACTGTGCTGCCATTTCTACTGGCTTCACATTTGTGGCTTCAGTGGAGTTTCTCTGACTTCTGTTTAAGAGAAAAAGAGACTAAAACTGAAAAACCTTCCTCTGGTGACACACTTCATCTCATACTTAGTGAGATATAAAGACCTTTTTAATAGAAAGTAATATATTTAAACAAATTAAAAATAGCCGCAGTAATTTCTTTTTAATCATAAGCTAACTTAGGTGTGTGACCTCTTTATTTCCTTTTGCTGTTTCTTATCTTCAGTGATTTGAGCCCTTGCATCCAGGAGGTTTTTTTTCCCCTCCTTCCCAGGGAAATGAGAGATGAATAGAAAAAGAACAAGACTGCTTGAGGTACCTGAGAAACTCCAGCATAGAAATAGGTCCATCTCTTCCTTTCATCCCATTTTAGATATAGGAGGCCTGGTGGATCAGCTTTTCCTTCAGGAAAGCCAGGATTAAAGAGGTCAGGTCAGCAGTGTGAGAATGCCTTTAAGAACAGTGTGGGAACACAAGACTTCCTTATTAGCACATTAATGTACTGAACCTGAAGCTCATTTAAACAAGATGGAGCCAGCTGACTTCTTCCCTCCTCAGCCTAAGTCTGCTGTGTCCTTAGAGCTGTTAGATCGGGCAAGTGACAAACCTCCACAGCCGAGTGCTAGTGGAAATCTCATAAAACAGAACAAGCACAACATTAGGATTTACTGACCACCGTAAAGATTTCTCTTAAGATTCAAAAGCAGAGGTTTTACAGGTGGGGAGCATGACAGCAAAGGGTCCAGCTGAGATTACACAAGGTGAAGATATACTGGACTGTTCAGCAGAAATGTGAGTCCCCTTGACCCGCAAGCGGCTTTGCAGGCAAACAGCCATTCCTCATGGACATGGTGCTCAACCCACACCATCATCCCCTCTGCTCCTGGCTCCCACAGCACATCCCAGGCTCCATCCCCAGCTTGCCTTCACTTTCCTCTCAGCCCCATGCCTGTCCCTAATAGTAACACCATCTCCTCAAATGAAGGTGGCTTTGTGGAGAGCTGGAGGCTGTGAGGAGAGGTGGGAGCTGACCCTCACCAGGTACAGATGATTCCACATGGGTCCCTCACCTCAAGGCAGCACACTGCCCCTCTGGGGAGGTGGAGTGAGGAATAGGCCTGTACTGAATAGTGCAACAGCAGTAAAATAGGAATAATAATAATAATAATAATAATAATAATGCTGTTTCTAATGTGAAACACGTTTCTCTAGATGTAAAATAAGACAGGGGTAAAAGGCTTTCAGATGAAAGAGGGGAGACTGAGATAAGATAATAAGAAGTTCTTCCCTGTGAGGGTGCTGAGGCACTGGCACAGGGTGCCCAGAGAAGCTGTGGCTGCCCCATCCCTGGCAGTGCTCAAGGCCAGGTTGGACACAGGGGCTTGGAGCAAGCTGCTCCAGTGGAAGGGGTCCCTGCCCATGGCAGGGGTTGGAGCTGGATGAGCTTTAAGGTCCCTTCAACCCAAACTAGTCTGAGGTTCTATGAAAATCAAGGACTTTAATCTTTCCCAGCTGACAAAGCCATGCTGCTTTATCTTGCATACTCTTTTTGAGCCTGGGCTACCCACCCTCACACACATGTACTGTACACATGTCATATCTCTGAGACATGCAAATGTTATCTAGCCCTGCCTGCGGGGATGAAAGGGCTGAGCACACCCACCTGATGAGGCAGCATCTCCAGAGCAGTCAAAGGGAGAAGGCTCTTCTTACATCAAAGTTGTCAGATGGGGTTGTTTTCTTCATACAGGCATCAACTTTTCCTTTCTTTCTTTTCATTTTCTTTAAAGTTAATTATATCCCAGAGCAGTAAACAGATCTTGTAGCACTTACAGCAACTGCTACTCATACATTAAGGACCTGAGCAAATGAAGATTTAAACTCTGGTAATGCATAAATAGACATGTCACATTTACCTGAGATACTTGGATAAACATGCCCCTTTTCTTCTCAGCTGCCTACAATAAAAACTAATACCTCATCCACAGGATGAAATGCATCCACGTGCACATGAAACCTTTAGGGTCCCTACCAGCATGTTTTCACCTGTTGAAGTACTGAGATGGAGAGGCAAAGAGCTAGATTAATACTAATGCAGACCTAAACAATATCTCAGTATCTTATAGATGAATGATTTTCAAAAGAATTATCTGTCCTTATCGTAAGGAAAAATCTATAACTCATTCTTAGCCTTTCATCACTAGGAGGAAATATACTGCAACTTCATTATCTGTTCTTATTTTTCTCTCTATGTGTATTTATCTCTCTGGCTCATTCTTTATCTATTCAGCCACCCGCGATCACACAAGTGCAAAGTTCATGTGGGGCCCAAGCCAGCCCTCCCATTTGCTCATCTCTGACCTCCAATAAGCAGCATACAGCTTGTTTTCATACTCTACACTGCATTTTTCCCTAGCTGCAGCTGAAATCCCATCCTCACACGATGTCTTTTTGTCCTGATGGGACACTGTGTGGTTAAAATCCACACAGAATCAATCTCAGCACTATAAATCTCAACAGGAGGGGCTGGAGCTGAGCCTTCCACCAAGCCCGTACATGTCCCAGCCTGGGGCTTTAGGTTGGGCATATTTTGAATTCCAGCTTGTTAAAGTTACCTGCTCCTGCACCCGTCTCCCCTCCAGCTCCCAAAGAGGGTCTAGGGCTTCTTCCAGCCCTTACCTCAGTGTTTTCCAACCTAATGATTAAGATGTGCAGGTACATTTCTGGCTTCCTGACCCACGAGGGCAGTAACCCTATCCGTACACCTTCTTCCCCTAGCGCACTGCACTGCTTACCCAGAAGAGCCGAGATCCCTCTTGTGTGCACACATGCGCCTTGTGGAACCTGAATCACTGGGATTTTGCAGTAAGATCAAATTTCAGCCCTGATAGTCATTCATTCACTCATTCATTCATTGAAAAGGATACATGGACTTCATCCTGCCCAAAAATGAAAGCTGTTTTTTTCCGGGGCGTATTGCATGCTGCAGCCAGTGACTGGATGCCCTGTTTGGGACATGTGTCCTTTGTAGAAGATTCCCCTATTACATCAACTCAGACATCAGCTAGCGAGAAAAATTCCAAGTGGGAAAGCATATGATTTCCAGTTTGGCACCGTGATACTACTGCTAATACAAAGAGTAAGCATTTTCTGCTATAGCCTGGAAAGAGTTTGCCAAAAGTCAGGCTTTTGTATAAAAATAGCTGCATGTCCACATCGCTTAGTTTCTCTCAGAAATATACAAAAAATACAAGCATTTTTTGATAGCTTTACCCTGCACTGCCCAGCCACATTAAGCCACAGTAAACTACATTCTTATGGTTGTCATAACATTTTGCTCTGTGTTGCTTGTGACACGGATAATCTATTAAGATATATAAGGTGCAGAATGGTGCCTTTATGTCTCCAAGTTCCTGCAATCTGCTGCAAGAACCCAGCACAATTACTGCTGGAGAGGTGCAGGAGCGACTCCTCGCCACTGCTGCAGCCCACCAGAGGGTCTGGGCCAGTGACTCCAGGCAGGCATGGCCACAGCCATAGGGGCTGTGGGGACCAGCCTTCCTCCCATTGCACTCACCCTCCTCCTCGCCTACCCCAGCCTGTCATCAATCTTACTAAAATGACAGCAGACAAATGTTAGCCTTTGCAAAGATCAAATGAAATCTATGGCTTTAGGGCTGTTCACCAAGGAGCAGAGTAGTCTACACCAGACACGGGCACCAGCAGTCACCTCCTCTGCATCAACCCGCCTTGAATCAGTTTGGCAGCCATCACAGTCATCTCTCCACAGGCAGCCCGAATCCTGAAATAGATTGTGACAAACTTTAATGTTTTAGCCTCTCCATAGAGTTGTTGGGGGATTTTATAGCAAGATTGCTCATTCGAAACTTTTTTGGGTGAGAGTTTTGAGTGTGTTTGGGGTGATGTTGGGAGGGGGATTGCGTTTGCAGTCACATTGACAGGCAGGAATTTGTTCGGGTTTAGCTCTCTGGGACCTTACATGTTCAGTAACCTGAATTCTGCAGGCAAAGGGGAGGGGAGGGAAAAAAGGAAAAGGGGAAAAAAAAAAAAGAGATTACTCCATGGCATAAATATGCTGTATGTGCCCTTGTCTCATGCAATTTCTTTACATCGATGTGCAGGAATATTTATCCCCAGTAGAAATGTTTAACTAATCTGGTAAATGTCAAGCCATATGGTGTACATTGTAAGGATTTCATCAGGCCTTTTTAACTCTTTGTGAAAGTCTCTCCCTCTCTTTCCCTAAGCTTCCCCCCTTCCTCTTTATTTTTCCCCCTTTGTTGCTGCCCCCCAGAGCCCATGAGGAAGGAGACAGTGTGCGGAGTGTTATTAAGATGAGTTAGATCAGGGGGGTGATACTCATGTTTTATAATATCAAGCAATATTAATCAGAAGTGCAACTCATGGGGCATCTTTTTTGCTGGGCAAAGAGACCCACTGCATGTTTTATCAGCAGTGACCTGCAGAAGAAGATCACTAATACTTATTTCGTTAGACAAACTCTCCACCCCAACAATACACAAAGTTCCGAGGAGCTACCTCATCTCTTATTGCTTCCTTTGAATAATCGAGTCTTTACAACAAATAAGCTGCACTTTCAAGTAAAGGAAATGTTTCTGTACAGTTACTATCTAGTGTATATCCCAAAAAGAGTGCGATTTACAATAAGCAGTATCAAAAAGGAATAAACCGTTCTATTAGTGCCAATCCTTGTTCATGGTTTTATAATAAGACATATCTGTTTTCTTCCTATAAATCTTGACTCTATTTTTAGTTTGCAAATAATGATTCCAGTCTTTGGCTGCCTGCCACTTCTGTGGAAAACTAGAATAGCCACAGCGCAAGGCGATAATATATAAGGAATAAAGGAAATTAAAGAAGAGAGGGATCTTGTTGAACTCTGTGTAGTCCATACCAGGACAGACCTGTTCGAGATAGTGATAAGTGATGCACATGAGCAGAATGCATCAGGGAAAGCAGGAGCAGGCTGGATATTCGGTCCAACTTCCACACCTATTTCAGAATCCTTTTACCCAAAACAAATCACAATGGTTTGTACCTATATGGGGTTTTTGCTGCATCACCAGTGCGTGGTCGCACCCAGCAAGCCCCTTCTGGGCACCACTGCTGCCTTTTCATCTTAGGGGCCACTGAATCTACTTTCAACATCTGAGTGCAGAGACAGAATCTGCAGGCAAAGGATTACAGAGCATTCCTTGCTATAGTACAGCCCAGGAATAAAAGAAATAACAGGAGAAACTATCACCTTCAGCCGTGGCCTCTGGACATTTTAGAGCTGTGGAAGGCTAGGGAGGGGGAGCTGCAGGTCAAGGAAAGGATAAGATCTGGGTGTCTGGGAATGGGGAGGGAGAAAGAGGAATGTGGTGAAGGAGGTAGAGAAGGAAAAGCAGGGAAATGACAGCATTCAGATAAATTTAGCTCAGAATCCAAACTTCAGGGGGAGGGGAGGCGTTTCCTGCCCCAAACCTCTGAACTTTCTGAGACTCTCCCATATCACGAGTGATTTACCTGTAAAGAGAACTGAAAAAGGGGCGGGGGGAGAAAAAGAGAGAGAAAATGGAAATAAACAGTTCTCTGGTGTTTAAACAATCCTTCCATCCTACTCCCCCAGGGTCAAATGTTCACGCACAAGGACACAAACAAAAAAAAAAGCCAAAGGAAAGAAAGGAAAATCACTTTAAAAAGAGGATTTTTACACAAATGCATTATCCCCATTGTACCAGCTGTTAACACAACGCGCCTTCCCCACATACCTGCTAGTTCCCTAGCTCCAAAGTATTTACTGGTACATCCTGCTTCACTTCACATCATTTTTAAGGGCATTGGTGAGTAATAGTATGACAGCTTTGTAGTTATCAGAACTTTGTTATGTGCAAGCATTTTGGAAAACACACAACAAATGCAAGGCTAAGCTGTAAACACACCAAAGAAACAGAACAAGAAAACAAGTATTAATAATGAATCAGAAGCACTAGCCCAAGAATTTTACTGTGGAAGCTATAAGGTGAATGTATCTATTAGCCGTATATATATATATATGCACATATGTATAATTTCTCACACTATCTGCCTGTATAGGCAGACTGTATAGCAGCCTCTCAGTATGCAGGAACTTGTTGACAAAGACTTCTGCAATAGCCTGTGTGATTTTGCATTATTTCCTTTAACTGAACCAATAAGAACTGCACTACTGCACTCCTGCACTCCTGACCTTTGCTCAGAAGGCTAATTTGAGATTAGGGTAGTCTCAGAGTAAGAAATAGGAGGTGCATTTTTAAAGCATAGAAACATTTGTATAGTAATAGAAGATTAAGGTCAATTCAGTACCAGGATCCTTTCAGCCCCAAACTGCTTTGCTCTTAAAGGGTACTTTGGAAGGACTTTGGTGAGACAATGTAGTATCTTAATATCAGAAAAGTTAAATTCACTCAGCTTTGTCTTTGTGCTGAGTGTTTTAGGGCTTGTAATAAAGATGCTGCCCATGACTTTGAGTTCTTGGTGTCTTTACAGTCACCCAGTAGGACATTCAGAAGTCCCTTAGGAAAACTTACACAAGAGCATAAAATATGTCATGCCAGATAAATGACTCTTTGTGGCTCTTATATTATTCTGGACTAGGACTGAATGTTGCAATACTTAAACCATGTGTAGTAGCCAGGGAATGAATGAGACAGGCTCCTCAGTGGGAGAAGGAGACCCCAAGTGATTTGGGAGAAGATAGGAGGAAAAATGTTTTGATTACAGCTGTGAACATTATGCCAATATACTAGACAGAGCCTGCTGCATGACTCTGTGCCAAAACACAGAGCAATGACTAAGGCCCAGATGAAAAAAGGGACCGAACAGCGGGGGGAGAGTGTGTGGTTTTAATATGTGTGGATTTACTCCATGTGTTCTCAGGCACAGTGATAAACAAATAGAGAAGCTGCATGCGGGGCCAACGGCAACCCAGGCTCCAGCGTCTGCTCCTGGTTCTGCTCCTGCCTCTATAGATTTGTGGCTGCTTGGGTGTGCTGTGCCTTCAGCCTCACCAGGATACACCTGAGCCAGCCATGACTTAAAAGAAAACCTAGTGAAGATGATAAGGAGTTTTCTTCTCAGGTTTCCCTTTCCCCATGTGCTCCATCAGCTTACATTTTCTCATGCAGAGGCTGGAGAGAGGGCAGAGCTGTGCTGTGCTTTTCACTGGGAACAGGAGGCAGAGACGAGCTGTTGTGCTGAAACTGTTCCCTTTGCCATGTAAAGAAGGGACAGGATGAAAAGAGCGAGCTGGAGACCAGATAACTGCACTGCCTTTCTGCAGTGCTGTATACAGAATACTCATATTCAGAGCTGTAATGTTCGAATAGGGCTGATCGTGCTGTCCTACACAAGGGCATTCATGAAGTCAGAAGGAATACTTCAAGCAGTGTGGCTGCAGGTAAAAGACCAAACAGTCACTGCTGCAACGTGGATTTAAGGTCTGTTCCCTCTATTTACACATGTAGATATTGTAACGCTGCTATGCAAACAGTCCTCTGTGGACTTTTGCTTGTGGATCTTATTATAACACGTTCCTGCCTATGAATGGCACCTTTTCCTCTGCAGTATCTGCTGTTGTGCCCTTTGTGCTTTACCTCCTGACTCTCTTCTGGTTTTGTTACTTTTTGTGCTGGCAGGGTTTAAAAAGTAGGAGATGAACTTTCCCTTCTCTTCTCCAAGTGATGCTCACGGCGTGTGAGCTGCAGTTGCATTGTATTCCCTGAACTTTGCAGCCACTGGAAACACGAACAGTATGTCAACTTGTTCCTGTCTTTGCAAGAGAATTCAAGGTCAAGCTGACCAGTGAACTCTCGTATTTAAACAGGGTAAGTCAATGCTCATCTACAGCACAGAAACTGCCTCTAGGAAAGATGTTAACCCTGTGATGGGCCTCCAGACAGCACAGGCCGTGTCATGGCTCTTAAAGCAGTTTGCTGCTGCTGTCAATAAGAGCTGGACATACTGCATATGTCTACCAGGCCTGAACAAGTGTCCCTTCTTTGGATGTGCACCGTGCACTGGAGGCCCTCAAGGGGTTAATACATGCCATTCCCGAGTTCAGTGAAGGGACAGGGAGAGCCGAACAGCGGGAATTTCAGGATGTTAATAGCCTCTTCTCTTCCGATTGGCCCAGAACGAATGCAGGGTACAGTAAATTGTCCTTGTCAGCTTAGCTCACATGATGATATGCTTTATTTCTTGACATGCCTTGAATCTGTCCCTTGAATTTATGTTCAGAAAATAAACACTTCCAGACGGCAATAAAGCATTCGGTTGTAGCTGGCTGTTGCACAGGCTCAAGCCAACCGAAGCCATTTGCTTTAGAGTTTCTAGAGCTTGCAAAGCTTCAGCTCTGTGCTTGTGCTTCCATCAGTTCCTGCCCACGTTAGCAAGTGCCCCCCTCCCTCCTCGGACCTGAGGGGATGTCCCAACTTACTTAGGAAAGCTCCAGAGAGTTTCACTTCTTTTCCATGCATCCTGAAAGGTGACATCAGGCACACAGACCAGCCCTCTCATGTCTCATAGAAGGCAACACTGAGAGAAAAGAAATAACTTAATGGTAGCAAATTGCACCATGAAGATATCAATGATTCAGAATATTAATTCCTTACCATTAAATCCCCCATAAATAGATACCTTTTTTGTCTGATGTGGCTGAGAAAACAGTCAGTGGCTGGAAGATGTTTAGGAATCTTACATGCAATAATCCCCAAGTGTTGCTGACAAACACCCAAATAGAGCTGCAGTGTTAGTTTGCAAGCAGTGATTTTATGGCTATCCTTTCTCTCCTCAGTCCCCCTCGATAACAACAGTTTATAACTGCATAGTAACAGTATAGGGGAGTTTGGCAAAAATCGATGGTAAATGCGCATAGGAGACAACAAAAGAGCAATACAAACAGAAAGAGCCTCGTTACAGCTTTAGTTTATTAGAGATGTGTGGATATTAAAATGTTTCCTTCAACCCAAAGGCACTAGGAGAAGAAATACCGAGTTATATCCACCACGTTTAGGTGTGGGCAGCCAGCACCCAAATACTATACCTGGAACACACCTGAAGAGTCCCATTCATGGGTGGTTTTCATTCTTCTTCCATTTGCCTTCACAATTTCTGTTCAAGCCCATTCCTCCTCAAAAAAGCACCCACGCAGGAGCCCACATGGGGCCAGAAGTAGCTTGTGTGTCACCTGAATGTGCCTGATAGTGAAACTATCTGGCAAGGAGTCTGGAGAACAGCTGGGCTACTGTTCTGTTCTAGATTATAAACTCATTAGGAGATAAGGAGGCAAAACCAGGAATGCTTCAGGTGGGCAGGAGTAAATTCCCATGGATTGCTTGTTGGTGGGAACAGCTGCTACAGTGCTAAACAGGCCAAAGAAAAGAGGTGACCACAGAGGTGGTGAATCTCCCATCTCACAAGTGGGGAGCTGGATGGAGAGCCAAAGCACCTAACATGGGGGACCAGCACAGAAGCTAGTAGTGGGGGACATTCACTGGGACAGTTTCCAGGCAAGACACACACTAGAAAGCATCCAAACAGAGGAGGTAAATTCCTCCTGAACCATTTCTTTCCTTTTTCCCACCACAGCACCAGACTAGAAGCCTCCCATGCATCAGGGATGTGGAGAATGTTCTTGTAGCTGGTTCAGCAAGGATGTTCAAGAGCTTTTATAATTTCACATGAAGCCATAGGGCAATTATGCTTAACCCCCTCCACCCTTCCCTTTTCTCTGGCTATCTTGCTTTATTCTGTTTCTCGTTCCCATCCTTCCTTTTCTCTTCTCTTCCCTTGATCCCATTCAGGGACTAATTCAGCACAGCACTGGCAGAGATAAGTTAAAACAATGAGCAGATTTGCAATTACAGAGCGTTTTAAGGACTGGAAATTGTGTGTGTTTTACAGTCATCTCTTGCCTGTGATGGGGACATTATCTTTGGTAGATACAGCTCCTTCCTTAGCTGCCGCAGCCCCACCCTTGTGCATCAAGTGAAATTCCACATTCACACTAAAGCGCTGCTGTATTTCAAACACATCCCATCGAAGAAGAACCCATATCAAGTTTTAAATGTTCGCTGTACTTTGGCCAGGGCTGATTATCAATGGTGTACATGCCTTCAAAATCCTTTGTTAACGACATACCCTTATTACCATAATCAAACACGCTTAGAAACTTGTCACAGATAAGCAAAATTCTTTACATTCTTTGCCCTGCACTTTCTCTTAGCATCTCTTCCCCATCCCCCTCGGTGACTGCTTAGCTTCTGAAGGTTAAGGGCTGGTAGTGCTGGATACTGAAGTCCTCTGTTTACCCACACAAGCGAAGAAGCAGCAGTCAGAGCTTCCTTACCCTGCCGCAGAAATGACCTGAACAGCGACCTGAAGAGACCACCCTCCTGAGAGAGGAGAGGTCACCCAGCCTCCACGCAGGCTCTGCTCAAGGCATCCTCTGCAGAGAGAGCGAGGGAAGAGACTGCAAATCACCCAAACTGTGCCAAATTATGTGTGAAGGTTTTGTAATGCAGACCGCGGTCCACCAGGGACTAAATTAAGAACATCAAAACCAACACACAGAGAATTTCATTTTATACTTAAATTCAACTTGCAGTGTCCTATGGAATGCATTTATCAAACCCTGTGTCCCAAAGCATCTCGCCACCCAAATAAATTGGGCAATTTGTGCAGAGGGCCATACAAATTTAGCATGAAAGACTCTTGCTTTTAATTTGTTCAGACAGAACATGGACTCAGCCACCCATTCAGGCAGCGTTCCTGTTCGTTCCAGAAACCACCTTTTCTCCCTGTGTTTACAGAGTACCTGTCTAAATAGCACAAAAACCTGATTTAAATGTGAGTGCTCTGACATGAATCAAGTGATTGATAATTAGAGCAAAGTTAGAGATATACTCATCTCAGACAGGGGAGCTTGCACATCACTACATGTCAGCATCCAGTGCTTCTTATCCCAGCGCTGGACCATTTCACCTGAAATTACAAGCCACAACAGCATTTCTCATAAATCTGACCTCTTGTTACATAAATATACAACTTATTACTTGGGGGGGGGGGGGGGGGGGGGTTAGCCTATGAAAAAGGTTCTGCTTTACCCTAGCCTTTAACATACAGATTGTCTTAATTGTAGATTAGAGAATGTTTCTGTGAAATTACTTTTCAAAAGAGACAACCTGCAAAGGTAGTAAAAAACCAGACTAAAATCTCCTAGGGAAGGGCATGAGAACTGCACGGTTTTAAGTACATGCTGTTTGCCTGGTACTCTCTGATGGCTACATCAGGGCTATAATAATATATCAAGCACATTCTTAGGGTTCAGTTAACCATTATGCAACTGGGAAGGATACTTAGCTGCACCATAGGAAGCATACTTAGTCAGAAACAATATTTATTGCCTTTTCTGAAGTGTGGCAATGGAGGCCAAGGTTGTAGGACCTTGTCTTCATGTTGTCTGCTTGGCTTTCAAAGCTGAACCTCCCTAGATTCTTTTCCTTTAGTGATGTTACCAAAAGCTTTCCAAACAGCTATTTGAGCTGGTGTGGAAGGAAAAGGAGTTTCTTCCTCTGGGCAACTGGCATCACAATTAGGCCTATGAGAGATGTGTGGATTCCCAGCAGGCCACTTACAATGACAGCTTTCTCTAAAACCACCCTTTCCCAGTCTGAGAACAGCAGGTTAATACTGAATATATCTTCATGTTACTCACAGTAGTAATGTATTACCACTAGCTGGGAAACTGAGGTATAAGGATTAGCCTATGAAATAAGATTATGGCAATAATAAGAACCTTAAATAAGTCATAAGTCCTGAGGACTACTCCAGCTCTTTACTGCAAAATCAAGCTGACTTTTCTGCAGGTCTTTCCTCTGAGTTAAACAAACAAAAGCCCCAAAACTCCCAAGAACAAAACAAAATCTTGGGCTGGTAGACAGGAGGACAGCACAAAGTATAAATCTGAGAAAAAGTCACTCTCCTGAGTATATGAATATTTGATTACTAAACTTACCAGAATTCTTGCAATGGGAGGCTAAATGTGTAAACAGAATATGTTAACAGAAAAGAATACTGCCCAGGTATATGTAAATATATCTAAGTTATATCAAACAAACATATTCCAGTTCTCCAACTAGTAGGATTCAGTTATTCACCAGATATCAGTACTCATTAGCACTCCCACTGTGGTAGCTGAGCATTAACAAATGTGTGAAGAACAGCCATTGAAAATATATATGTTACTTTAGAAAGTCAAACAACAACTCCTACAACACAATTATTATGTCATTAAAACTCCTGATACTCATCTCATCCTCTGTATTGATCCATTATGACTGCTCATGACCTTGTAAGGCAGTCAAATCCTATCATTTTCTATGACAGGGGACCCATTCCTGATCTGGAGCTCTGATCCAAAATGTGGTTTGAGACAGGCTTTTGCTTCAATAGCCAAAACACTCATGAAAGGCTACATGGATTGGGCCTTATAATCTGACAATGGACTTGGCTACAATACTGTGTTTGTCAGGAGTTACCACACGCTTATAGGGATGACTGTAGTATCTCCAAAATTACAGGGATGACTGTACTATCTCCGACAAGACTGTGTGGGAACTGCAGGTTAATGGTATCTCTTAATGGTGATGGCTGTAATGTAGGTTAATGGGATCATCTTTTCTTTTCCCTGGGAGAATTTGTGAATTCTTCCATTCACTGACATTATTTTTAGCAGCAAATGAAGGATTGGATTCAGACCTGGAGATGTTTTTACCAGGAGGGTTTTTTTTAAGTGAAGACCCCACTCTAAATGAAACTAAACCCGGTCCAATTTCTCCAAGGGGTGGTGAGGAAGGCTTATTGCACAAACTGACACTGGTTTGTCCAGCATGTTCAGTGCTGCCCACATTTTGGAGGGTCCATCTCTTATGAGATGCCACAGCAACCCCTGACAGCACTCCTGGTGGCAAACACACTGATCTGAGCCAAAACCCTGTATGCATTGAAATCTATCGTGTGGGACATCAGAGGGTTTGTAAAGTACTTTTTAGCTTACAGTTGAAGTTTATCGTTGATCTGAAGGCAGATATTCCCAGCCATGTCCCTGTCCCTGCTTATTCCTGTGCTGCCCGCTCTGTCCTGCCCTTCAAGCCTTGCTGGCGAAGATGCTGGAGGGCACGGGCTGTTTGTCCATATGAAACCCAGACTTTGCTGAGTTATCAGAACAAGGCACGCCTGGCTGTCAGCTTATCAGCCAGAGGAGAGGGGGAAAAGAAGACAGACAAAAAGTGAGCGGAAGAGCACATGGCTCTCCTTTCATTTCTAATGCGCACCACTATGGCCCTAGGGGAGGGGGGCTGATGGTTCTGCAGTGGTGAAGTCCACATCCTGGCAGCTCCAGCACCAAGGACCGTAGCCGGTGGTCTAATTCCCCCCCCCCCCCCCCCCCAGTGAGGCTTTGGCTGTGTGTTAATTGCCCGTATTCCAGCCCCATCTCCCATTTACTGATCTCCGATGTGACCCACGTGAGCGAGCGAGCGCGCCGGGTCAGGGCTCGCGGGGGCCAAGTTCAAGGGCACAGGCTGGTACAGACATATAAACAAGGGAATGGTATGTAAGCAATAAAGACATAAAGGTTAGGAGCAGGGCTAGCAGTACAATAAACAGCTGTGATAACCCGGTTTGTTTATAGATAAAGAATTTACTGTAAAACCCACAATGCGCAGGATACATTTGTTAACACTTTAAGGGACATATGATTGTAGATCCTTTTTTTAGTTATTGCTCTGTGTGTTGTGTAAATGTCTCCAAACATCCTATTTTTCCTGTTTTCTTTTAAATGCACGCTTATCACATTACCTAGAAATCTTTCCCTTCAAAACTCGCTCCAAACACTGTTCCACAGGAGTTTAAAACTGCTGATAGCCTGGTCCTTAATACTTACAGCTTCCTATTAAACCCCTCATGTTTCAAGCAAGGAACATCCCTTTACATCCCATTCTTCCTAATTCAGTTTTAATACAAGTAAGTGGAGTAAGTACAATTTCATTAGGGCTCGTGTAATTCTGCACAGCGTATGTTTTGCCAACTTTACTTTTGAAATAGATTTCTGAGTGTAGCCAAGCATTTTGTGGAATTACCACGGTGCTTCTTAACTGTCCTGTGAGGCTCCCATCAGAAGCACAATATATTGTACTGTAACTATTGATCCAAATGGCTACATTTCTAAAGCAGAAAATGATTGTGTAGTGAAAGCAGTGCAGAGGTGCAGTAAAATGCCCTCAAGTATATAAAGACATAAAGATTAAAGTCACCCTGCAGATTCCCTTTAACTCCTGCAAATCCACTGTGTAATGTGTTCTTTTAGGATAAATCACAAACGTTGTACAAATTAACATGGCAGGTGCCTGTGTTCATAAATAAGATTGCTCCTCCCCATCAGCAGGCTGCAGGAAAGTTTACTTTGCTTTAAATACATGCAAAAGCTGTTCAATTCCCAGATGACCCAAAAACATCTGAATACCTAAAAGGCAAAATAACACCCCAAAATTTGTCAGCCAGAACACGTATTCAGGATCAGAAATTGAGACTTCAGTACACAGGATGCCCTAGAGTGTTAATACCAACAATTTTCCGTTCTGTGGCTAAGTCTTCAATAAAGTTTAGATGATCTTAAAGAGAAAATACATAGGTGGACTCCGTCACAGACTCGTTCTCCTCCATAGCACCAAAGTGCCTTTTCTAAACTTTGGAATACACTTTTTAACAGTGTAGTTGTTGTTAGTAGCACGTATGTTATATATGACTTGTAAAAGCCATTTGACTGCAGGACAAATACATCTGCCCTTGCGTTGCTTTCACAATCATTCTTGGGATACTTTTTGGTACCAGGCATCTTTAGCACCTTTAACCTTCTCCTAATGACACCCAAAAGTGGGATACTTGTTGGAGGTGTCAGATAGGGCTCGTAACACACTTGAACAGCATAATCAAGTTCTGACTGTAAGCAGGACTCTTCAGCTTTTCTTTAGCCTGACTAATAAATAACAATGGTATACCAATAAATGATACAATTTAATGCCTGCTCTGAGCCAAATTCTTCTTTGGCCTGTTTCTGCTTCCACTGTAGTCAGTGGATAAACACTCAGGGTGAAATATTTCCCCCAGTCAAGCTGATGGTTGAATTCTCCAGGATTATAGGGAACTGGTAGAACCTAAACAGATTAATCTTTGAAGAAGGAAATCTTTCAGTTCCTGGCTCCTAGCTGTTCCTGTACACAAATAAGGTATTTTGTGTCCGTGTATACTTCAGGAGCTCTGTCACTGAAATAATCATCAGTTGATCAAAACATCCTTATAAGTCAAAACTCTGGCTTTCTCTAGCTCTGGTCAAAAGACAGATGGATGAAAAGGCATTGCTAATGCAAACCCCTATCACGCCTGGGGCCTTTCCCCTGCACAATTATCCTGCCTGGATTACTCCTCCAGGACGGTGGCTGATTTACACACTACAGGAGTGTTTCTCATCTGGGAAACAAGTGCAGCTTTTTAGTTATTCTTTGCACCACAGTATCACCTGCAGGGTTTTGATTGGAGCTGCTGTGCATGGTGCTGCACTTTGCAGGAGGACAGGATGCTCCCTGCCCAAATTACTTCCCACCTCCTTACAGGTGGGGCAGAGAGGTAACACAAAGCTCTAGTAAAAAGGCTGCAGTTCAAATAATACAAATAACAGGCAGTTGTTGTAGCACCCTGCCTGTCTTGCCATCTTCAAGGGCTTTAGGAATCACTGCCCAAAAGAAGCTTGAAGGAACACCAATTCAGTGTGAGAGCTGTAGGGAGCTGCACAGCAAAAGCCTGACAGTGCTGGCCAAATTATTACCTGAAAGCATAAATTAAAGGACAGTGGGCACTCCACTTATGTGGAGTGTGACAGGATGGAGGCAGCAGACAGAGGGCGCAGGAGATGGCATGGAGGCATATATCCTGGGCTGGGGATGTAGGACACTGCTGCCTGCTGGGGTGGAAGGAAATGGGGCTATGCAAAAGCACTGTGTGGGCCATCCACCTGCAAAGACCCTTACAAACCAAAACTACCCATTGCAGGTATGACAAGCAGTGGTAACAAGGAATTAGTTTGCGACAGTCTTGGTCCCTACAACTGCATCTTCATTACCATCAAGGAAAAAAGCCTGACAGCCAAAATAACACCCTGCAAGGTTAATCACAATTCATTTCCAAGGGCCCTGGTCACTACTGATGCACCTGAATTGTGGAGAAAACTGTTTGAAGTGGGGTAATATACTTGTGTCCTTCCACCTGGGCCACCCCCACCCCAACATCTCTGGACTAGAGTGGGGACAAGCACATAGGACACAAGTTGGACAAGATGCCTTCAGGTCCAAGCTCCAGCAGATGCTTTCATCCTACATGTCTGAGAAAGAAGAGAAACCCTCAATGGCTACAGGAGGCATCACTGGAGCTGTGAACTGGCCTTCAAATTAGTGGTTTTGCCCTTCAAAGAGATTAAGAACTGCGAGAGGAAGAACAAAAAAGAACAAATACTCAGTTCTGGTCTGCTCAGACGGGTCACGTATGGAGGGGTCACACGTGTGCTGGGGGATTGCACTGCATTTCCCTTTTGAAACTGGCTGCTCCAGCTCTTTTGTGACTATTATCTGTGGATTCAGATTTACAAGATTCCTCTCCTGGCCAATAAAACCAGGTGGGAAATATAAAGATGTCCATAAATGACATATTTTCATGCTTTGTGCAACCCGTCCCTGCAAAGCGCTTCTGAGCAGCTAAGCAATTTACATCTAATAGCAAAGTGTTTTTTAATCAGTCGGATCAATTTGTGAAGAATTGGTACATTAGGTACAGCCATATAGCAGAGATCCTTATAGCCAAGGTTTAAAAGTAATTGCTCCCTGACCCACTGAACACAGTATTACTATAGAAGTTTGTATTCTATTAAGAGTTAATAAGTGACCAAAATCTAGACTAATACACTGTCAGGGTTAGTTATCATTACAGGTTCTTGCTATTTTTCCAGTGCCTTTTGCTCTGCCATTCTCACTACGTATGGAAAACCTATATCAAGATGGTTGTCATGGCAATGAAAAGATTTGCATGTGTCTTATCTATCTATTTAAATACCTTCTTATGGTTTATAACTACTATAATACATCCCTCCAGCCCTGCTCATTGCTAATTTAGAGCTAGCCCAATGTGTCTGAGGTCAGCGATACCATCGGAAGCATGTTGTCTAGACAACTCTGAAGCTACTGTCCAGGGGATAATTGTTTTATGCAAATTTAAAAGTACAATGGTGACATGCTCATCCATGACTTGTGCAATCCACTTGTGCTGGGGCTGGACCTGCAATCACATACCCAGCAAGAGCATTTTCTGCTGCATCCACCTCATTGATTTGATGGCGATTTCTTCTGGTCAGGCCTGAGGGTGATTTGAGATGAGGCTGATGCTCTAAGAGTCACAGTAAAAATCTGCTCTATAGGCATGCCAAAACCTCTCCCCTGAGAGCTCTCTTGGCACGCAGTCATGGCACAAACACATCAACATTTGGGTTTGGTACCAAGTGTCTTTTGGGAGGGTATTAAATTTAAAAACCAACTTGGCAAAGATTTCAATGGGTTGGACTAAAATGATCCAGACCTTCTACCTGCACAAATCTGAGTTCTTCTTTTCTCTATATCTTCATACCTCAGATAGTTCCATCAAAATACACTGGACTGAGTGTGCTCTTTGAAAAGATCTTGTGGAAGACAAGGAAATCTTATGCATGCAGAGCAGAAACCACTCTTCATCAACTGAGAGATTAATACCTGCATTACCCTGCTCCCCTCTTTTCTCGTTTTCTCCTTCAGGCATTCATGCTTTGCTGCTACATTCAGATGGCTGCAAAGGTAAATACGGCTATTACTGCCTAAATCCATAATGCACACAAGGCAGCGTGCAGTTTGAAAACACAGAGAGGTAACAACAACCACCACCATGAAAGGATACCTCTGAAATCCAGCAAACCAGACTCTTCATTCCTGTTTGACATCCCTGACTCAGGGTTGTGGCTTTTCATGATATCCACAGATTAAAACTACTTTTTCAAGTACATCAAGATCTTTGGGTTTATTTTCTGGCAAATTGTATATTGTTGCTACCAGAGATTAATACTAATACTGCAAATGTTTAATAATTTGGTAGTTGACTGATTTGTTACAAGTATTTGAACCGCTTGACCACACTTCCAGGTTAGAAATGTCTTTTTCCTCAAGATAATTTATATTGGTATTCACAGTCTGAGGAAATGCCACCTATTCCTGCAGCACTAAATCAGGAACCATTTACCCTGCCAATACAGTTAGAAGATGTTTACATGCAGGACTACGTTCATTGTTTGACTAATCTGGAAGGGGTAGATTTTCTATTGCATTTCGATAGCTCATCTGCTCCGGATTGTTGTGAACTTTCTAAAGATGTGTTTTCACTTGTAATAGCAGATCTTAGAGTGTAGTAATCCGGAGCTGAAGTTTCAGTGGCAGATTTATTCAACTAGCATTTTTGCATGAGGCATTACAGCAAACATCATTTTATATGTGCGAGCGCGCGTGTGAGCGTATAAATATATTATACATATATATGTATCTGACAAAAGCTTGCAAAGATGATTTCTGCAATTCAGTAAACGGAGGATTTCAAGTGAAACCTCAGTTTCCGGGTGTTTTTCATAATGGATTTCACAGCAGATGACCTGACAGCTAATCTCATGGTCTGAATTGCGCTCTGCCGCACATAGCCAAACAAACGGCCGCCAGACCCTCAAAGCATCATCCTGCTTTCACATGCCATGGCTGCAAGTCTGCGCCACTAATGTCCAGGGGTCCAGACTGACCTCCTCACCCGCTGTCTGGGAAACATTCCTCCTCCCAGCAGCTCATTCTTGCCGACAAACAGAGCAGGACCAGTGGGCACTTGCTGAAAAGGGACAGGCGAGGGGCCGTGAATGGAGCGTGTCTGGTACAACAATGCCAGACAATGGCTGTGAATGGGGTTGCAAACCGTGCTCCTGTTAGAGGGGCTGCCAGCAGCTTCCCTGCCCCCTCTCCCCTTCCCTTTAAGGGTCTGTTCCCCTTTCATAAAGGTATTAGACCTCAAAGCCATCACAAACAGGTGGGCAAAGTCAATGGATGCTGTGTTTCAGAAGGGGAGGGCACTTGTTTGCAGTGCCTATGGCTATACGATGTCTCCATTGCACCTCCCTCCCCATGCCACATGCTCTGTGTGCCATTAGAAAGGGTGACAAGGACAAAAGCAAAGCAAACATTCAAGTGCAGGCACTGCTCTTGCACCTGGGTGAGGGCAACAGCATCAGCATCGCTCTGGAATGGGCCACTGGCCCTTGGTTTTGGCCTCTCTGAAGAGCAAGACAAGCGCACCACTAATGAGGTGTGGGGTTCAGACCTGGCTTTGTTTCTCTTTAGTTTGAGTCATGGTTTTGGGAGGAAAATGGAGGAAAAAAAACTCACATGTATCTACACTGACATACTTCTCCCATCTAAATCACAGTGAAGGCAATGACTTACTTAACAGTGAAGATATATGCAGAACATGCTGAAAATGTTTAACAGGATACAGCTAAGCTCCTGTCTCATTTATGCTCATCCAAATCAAGGGTAACTCTTCCACAAACAGTGAAGGGAGTCCAGATCTTACTGGTGAAGGCCAGCATCCTGTCCAGAGTGCTAAAGAACTGTGGAAAGTATTTGGGTGTAAATACTGCCTTTTTTGGCAATATCATATCTGAGAATACAAAACTTTTCCTTGGAAACACTGAATTAAACAGAAGACATATTTCTAAAACTTATTACTAGTACTAATCTTTAGTGATCATTGTATCTACAGGACAAAAAGCCTTTGGTATTGCACTTTCCCTCTAGTCCACAGTGGTGCAAAAATGAAACAAAACCAAGAATTTATGGAGCCACACAGCAAATACAGTGTGAAACCCTCCTCCCAAGAGCCTCTGTGAGCTTCAGAAAGGCCAGTCTGGGTATTGAATCAAAAGCAGTGGGAGCTACATGTCGGTAACCCCCTGTATACGCCTTAGCAATTTGGGATTTCTAATCTTGGGAACCCACTGGTAGCTCTTGTACATTTGCAGATGCCCTTTGGGAAGGGAGTGACTGGGTCAAGGAGGATGATAGGGATGGCTGAGACTGGGGATCTTACTAATACACAAAAAACCCTTCAAAGACTGGGAGCTTTCAGGATCAAAGGCACCCCGGCTGACTGATTTGTCCATCTTTGCTTCTCTGTCTGCAGAGTTCTGCATGGGTCTATCTGCAAAATGCATGGGTCTATCTGCAAAATAAAACTTCCTGCCCATATTCTAGGCTGTTTCCCAAAAGCATATTTCCCAAAAGCATATTTCCCAAAAGCATATTCTGGATATTTTGGATAACCACAGCATATAGGATGTGGTTGTCCTGACTGACCTCTATCAGCAGCTAGTTCAAGCCAGCTAACAAAACTGGGGGTGGTCATAGTGAGGGGCAGACTGCAAGAGCAAGTGTGCTCCTACTTGGGTCAAGGCATAGAAGGCATCTACTAGATCCTCTCCTGGTGTGAACAGGAGGTCAGCACAAAAGCCACAGTTTGCTGGGAAAGCAGCCTGGCAGCGTAAGGAAAAATCGAACCTCAAATAAAGTAAAAAGGCACTTGGGCTGCAGAGCCCAGTGCTGGCCCCAGCTGCATCATGCACAGCAGGCAGAAAAACCCAACGTGACCATCCATGGGGTGAGCCCCAGACGAGAGGGTCCCAGTGGGTCTGGTCCCACAACATCCACCTCCCTTGGGCATCGTCCCCCCCTTGCCAAGGAAGAGGCTGGGATCTGCCATGTCCGGCTGAGCCCTTCTGCTAGAGCATCCCTGGGGATGGTGGGCAGCTGGGGGTGAGATAAAGCAGACTCGAGGCTGTTTTCTCTTACGCAGGGGGCTGGCCCCAGGAGCAGGAAAGCGTAAAGGTGGTTTAAAAACCACAGCTTTTCCTTTTTGTTGTTGGGTTGGGGCTTTTTTTTTTAACCTTCTCTGAACATCTGGGCCTCTCCTGGAGTGTGTGCTGTGGGCAGAGCAGATCCTCTGGCCCTGAACCTGCAATGCCCAGAGGAGAGCCAACGCTTACGCGACTGCAAGCAGATAAAAACACTGGAAGGGGGGGAAGGTTAAAACAACAAAGGGAAATTTGTATTTAAAATGCATGCTCCTATTTGTTTAAAACAAATCTTTCTGCTATAAACAGATTTTAAACGCCTAACAGGAGCTAGGTTTGCTGTTTAATTCAGTGAGGTGCTGGTGCATTAGTCTAGGAATACGCCAGACTGGAGGAAAGTAACGCAGCTCTACCTATGCATTTGGAGGTTACACCCCTGAGCAATAGTGACCTCTAAAGCCTTACATCCTGTGGACAAAGTGACCTCCCTTCTACCCTGCTCATATACCCTGCTCTACCCAGCCATCAGCTCCTATCACCCTGGAGGCGAGACAGGGATTGAAGGAGGGGAAGAGCCTTCCCCCTCCTCCCTGCGCTCCTAACCAGCTAAGTTTTTGTCTCGTTATGCCTTTTAACACAAGTAAATCCAAATAACTGGGCAGTAATGAATTATAAATGGAACAAAAATGAATATACTATTAATACTACTCCCAGAAGGGGATAAAAGGGATCAGCAGCTTTATCCCGTGGTGCAGCTGAGAACTGACAGGCAGGCTGGGCTGACATTCAGAGGCCACTCTGTTTTCATAAGGGAAAGAAAAATCCCTGGCGAAGACAAGGTGATATTTTAACCCCGTCTGCAGCCCCGTGCACCATGGCTTGATCCAGCAGAATGTGGCTCCTTCCCCAATATTGCTGTTTATAGGAGTCAGAGTGCTAAAATGGATGCAGAAAGGATGCTCGCTTTGCAGGGGAACGAGCATCCCTTGCTCCTTTGGTGAAATATGCTTGTGTAAAAGAGGGAATAAACAGGATTTGGTGCTTAACAATCCCCAGGGCTTTCAGTACTCCTGCAGACTGACCCCTGTGGCTGCTCCAGGGCGGTGGGGAGGAACAACAAAGCCGAAAGCACAGCCTGCCCCAGCATTGACCTTCCCACAGCCAGGTGCCGTGGGGCACCCGGGCCTCCGATAACGCCCCGGCACAGCCGGCGCTGCTGCGGCTCTGGAATGCCGGGAGATAAGGGCAGTGTTGTCTGAGTTATTCCCTACAGCCAAGTTCAAGAGAGGGGAAGGGGCGCAGCTGCATGGTGAGAGAGCCCTGGCCTCCTTCTCACTCTCCCCAGAGCAGTTAAGGGGATCCATAGGGATCACCTCTGGTTTTTATGTTTAACTCCACTTAGAAGGATGCATCCAGAAAGCACCGCAGACCCCTCTAATCCTCAAGCATCGGTGGAAGCGAACTGGACACACAAACTGTGTTACACACTTTAAAGCGTAGTTAAACTCCATCAACTGCTGAAATCTGAGAGGCTTCAGTCCAAGGTACAGGCACTTCCACAATTTTTCACTTACTCAGATTCCAGGGAAGTGTTTGCCCTGAGAGTCTGCGGCAGAGGCTTAGTCCTGCTGCATTAAAGCAAGCGTGAAGCTTTACCTTGACATGGGTGGGACCGGGATGGAGACACCAGCAAATTCAGTTCAAAATGGATTAAAAAGTTTGGAAAGCAGCCAGGGGTCATTTGTGACTTGGCTAATTTGGGCAGAGAAGAAAGAGGTGCTTCAGTTTGAGGGTGTTTAACTGGAAGTGCTTGAAAGGGGACAGATTTTCTTCTTGATGAGCAAATGCTTGGGCAGAAATGAGCCTCTCCAATGCACTTTCATCATCATCTTTGTCTGTGACTTGGCATGATCAATTTTAGGATAAATGGATCACTCTCAGGTTAATCTTTCTCTCCCCTGCCCCATGGCAGAGCAGGCATGTTCTGCCTGCCAGCACCCCAAGGAGACACTGAGATAAATAACCACATAGGGATTGAAGTTAGATCATTGGTAGCATTTTGAGCAAAGGGGGTAAAAAGAATCCTCCAGCCACGTCAGATGAAGACGATCCAACACTTCCCAGAGCCCTCGGTGACACTAACGCTGTTTACTGTTGTGCTTATGTCACTCTTCACCCTTACCAGGATTAGATCATTTGAAATAACAAATTGCCATTCCTTCACCAATACTTTGGAAGCAGCACCAGCCGTGCCTTTGCTCCTGTGCCTCGCAGCCCACTGATATCTATGCATGGCTGATCATTTCATGGCTAGCATCAGGCCACTGTAGCAGGGAAGCGTACACACAAAACGCAGGCAGCGCCCAACCAAACTAATGCAGGGATAAAAGCAACCAACATAGCTCTTTTCACTGCCCAACAACCAAGAAATACAAAGCTCACCTTCAGCATCTAATGCACAAATTTGAATTAAAAACCTCTTTATCAGGTGCACAGTTTGCTTTCAGGTCTGACCTTACCCACTGGAGCTTTTCTTGCTCAAGAGAAAGCCACCCCTGACCATCAGGATTTGCTCACTTCAGCACATTCTGCTTCCTATTTAAGCATCTGTGCATGGGTGGCTGTAAGCAGCTTCTCTTCCTGCAGCTGAGGTGCAATAGGGTTCATGGGTCTGGTGAAGAGCAGGTTGAGCAGGTGCAGGTTTGCATCACATGAGCCGAACCAAGATGAAGTACCTGTCTGCGATGCTTGCTGGTGGTCTTGCCCCTGAGCTTCCCTGCCCTCCCAGAGACATTCCCACCTGCACGGTGGTGGGACACTGCCCCTGCCACTGCACGACACAGGGTGACACAAAGGGAGATGTTTGGAGCCAGGTGATTAATGGGGCTGGATTCTAGTCTCTGTGCCCGCATGGAAACTGGGGGCCTCATGGAGCCAGGAAGAGATGCTTTGTACCCTGAGGCTGGCAGCAGTGACAAACTGTCCTCCAGATGTTGCTCATGACCTGATGTCCCCATCCTGCTACTGTGCTCAGTCGTGCCCTGCTGCACTACAGCTCAGCTGTCCCAGGACAGCCAGGTACCCCCAGCCATCAACAGCAGCTCCCCATCCCACAGCCAGGGTACCACCGTAACCATGGAGACCAGCCCAGCTATGATCACCATGGAAACACCCAGCAGTGCTCAGGTTGGTGATGCTCAGGCACCGGGGGGAGCAACAAGAGGGCTGTCCCCCCACAAACCACACAGGGGTGAGAGCAGGACCCCAACCCTGAGTAAACCAACAAAACCCAAGCAAGCATCGCAGTGGAGATGCAGAAATACTGCGTGTCTCTTTGTCCTCCCTCATGTGACACATTCTTCCACCAAGATTAAAGAAACCCCAGAAAGAGGAAAGAAAACATGGCTTTTCTTGTCAACACTGAGTGGTACCATAAAACTTTGTTCCAGATACGCTGGTTGGCTCCAGCTCAGAGCAGCACGGTCCAGTGCTGCTGTCTTGCAAGAAGAACAGAGCCCTCAGGTCTAAGTAAGTACATAAAAAGCTTAAAAAGCTTTTAAAAAACTTTCTCCAGAGGATACTAAATGCTAACTGTCACCACTGCTGCTCTCACCCATGTTTTGCATGAGAAACAAAGTACTCGTTTCCACCAGGATAGAGTCACTGAGGGTTCATGTTAGGATACATACGTGTTTATGTACTGATGGATTTAGTTACTACTTTACTGGATGTGCACCCAGCCTTAATTGTCAGCCTGTACCCACTTAGATCATGGAAAAGTGAGTCAGAAATTACTAGGAATAAAGTAATTTCTGAATGATATTTCTATTACAACTTAAAGAAGCCGTCTATACTCTGGGCTCTGTCGGTAGCACAATATGGCATTGCCCCTGACCATGGGTAGCAGGGGAATATTCCAGTAATTATATCAAATCCCCAGTGCGTTTTGAGGTGAACTATCTAGAATAACTGATTTTAATAGCAAGTTACTCTTCTGTGTCATGAGAAAGGAGTGAATGGGCTGCAAGTGATGCAATGGGGGGACCTGATTATGCCAGGACTGGGGGGTTACCTGCCTCGTGAGGGATTTTATTACCAGGATCTATACACACACACATGCACACAACTTGGGGCCCACCACCACAAATATCCCGATCCTCACCTCTCTGCCTGAGGTTGCTGCTTTACCTCAACTGCCTCCTCTGCACTAACCTGCCAGTCTTTCAAGGAAAACGGCATTTCTTCCAAAAAGAAAAGTGAAACAGAATAAAAAATGTCAAATTTGAACTTAGGGCACTAAAACCTTGGTTTATATTTTAATGGTGAAAAGGTCTCCTTTGCTTGAAGAATCAAACCACGTACCCCCACCTGGAGCCCTCCAAACCCTACAGAACTTGAAAGAGATAAGGAAGTTCCGTTTTCTTCCTCTCTGCACCCAAATGTCTTCTCCTGACTGTAAAACCTGCAGGGACATCCTTGTGAAATCCAAATTCACAGAACAAACTTCAACGCATTTAAGCTAATATTAGCATTTTTCATAACATTACAATGATTGTATTGTGCTATAAAACCTTACGAATTATTTAAAAGGCACTTTTTTCCTGCTAATATTACCAACTAGGCAGATGACTTGCACGATTTCAAGGCTACAAGTGGTGAACTGACCAGTTGAACCAGGGTTTGCTCTGTTGGCATCTACAAGATCATTGTTATGACAGGCAGCCTATAGCCATGTACGTTCCTGACAAATGTTATCTTGCAGGGATTCAGAGGTAGATTTAAGACAAAATATTAAGCTATATCAGGTGCAGAGTGATGCTAAAAATCACCATCCACATAGTGGCTAAACAGATCCTCAATCAGTCAGCTTAGAAACAAAGTAGCCCCAGAATCCAAGTTTTCTGGATCCAACTACAATTCCTAGGACAGGATGGAGTTTAATCATACATAGGATTTCTACAACCAGAAAAAAAACACCCCTCAAAACAACCTTAAAACACTAATCCCTAATTTTAATATATTTTACGAGCAAAAATACCTTTTTTCTGTTTTTATTGTACAGTGCAATATTTACTGAATTATTTCAGTAGTAAAAGATAGTTTAGCTTAAAAGAGTATTTGGTGCATCCTCTGCACTCAGTACTTTTACTACCTACTGGTTTAATTACATAGATCTTGTCCACAAGGTCAGTAAGAAGAAAATTAAAGGGAGTCTGATCCTGGTGTACTGTGACTCTCTTTCCCCACTTTAGTACTGTTAAAACTGGTTTTCCATTGCAGTATAATTTGTATTCACTTTAGAGATACTTCATGGAGCATGGAGAAATGTGGGTTCCATTGAAGATGGTGCAAGCAAGTTCTAGCTAAAAGGGTTTCTCACCTGGCATCAAGGAGCTGTGTTATTAACTGAAATCCAATCTGGAATGACAGGCAAAACCCTAAAAACTGGTTATCCTTAGTGTTGTGTGCACAAATTTCCTGATTTTCTGCCTGACTTAAAGAAGTAGCAGAAATTAAGACTTTTGCCTTGTTCTTCCTTATGTCAATTTGATCCTATGGACAATGCTAGTTGTCCAAGTAATTCACAGGACTCTTGACTGTGGTGTGTAAAATTTGACATGCTGAATCCTAAGGTTGCCCCAGGGCTGCGAAGAGTGACCATCACGGAGTAAGGACACATCAGCAGCCCTGTACCTTGTCAGCAGTGTTGTCTTTACCAAGGGCAGATTGATCCACCAAAGGACGGCTTTGGTCAAGGAAGAGGGTCCAACATCTCCTAAGTGGCCTTTGGCCAGCGCAGTGCTCTAAAGGCTCATCATCACTGAGGTCTTGTTTTGGAAAGGCGATTGCAAAGCAGGTGTCGTGGTTTTCTGCAGGACTATGGGGTCAGGAAGGAGAAATTTTCCAAAGCAAAATAATCAGAGTGAAAAAAAACCCTTAAAAAGGAAGCAGGCTGCACGCAGGAAAGCGTATTTCTTTGAAAACACCTCAGGAAGTTATGTTACTTTAAATTTCTCAGCTGCCGCCCTCTGAAGAAGCACGCGTTTCACTTTATCATGTAAAGGAAAGAGTAGATGGAGCACCATAAATCGGAGTTGTGCTTACGGCGAAGGTGCTGTTTATCTGCCTGATATTTAGACTGACCTTTGCTGGGTTGTGGAGTTTGTCTGTCTGCAAATCCTCAAATCTCAAACAGAGAACACTCTGCCGAGAGCCAACTGACCCGCGGGGAGATGAAATATTATCTCCTCCACTGTATACAACTTCTTCCCCAGGAGCCTCACCAGCGCCATGGTTTGTCTCCAGCCTCTCACAGGGTTCTGTCTGCCTCCAGCCATCACCCAGGGGTGCTCTCCAGCTCTGGTGATTCCCTCTGTGCCAGCACCATGGTTTGTGCTTGGGCTGTTCGCTTTTGTCTGTTTGATCAGCAGACACAAATCCTGGCACATGCTCACCATGTACTAACTCCAGTCCCAGTTTATCCCTGATGTTGCCCATTTCTGCTCCCACTGCTTGCACTCCGTTGCAAAACCTTGGTAAAGCCCCACAGGGGGAAATGTCAGAAGTGAAAACACGCAGCTCCGATTTCATTTTACCAGCTCCATTTTCCCCAGTGTTGTTTCATTCCCTCCTTAAAACACTGTAGTGTTTGTTAAATCATCCCTTGGAAGATGATCATCAGACAAAGATGGCATCGGCGCTACTTTTGTTATCCCGAGGAAAATGTACTGCTGTTTTTTTGCCAACCATCTCCATTGCCAGTGCTTAAGATTCAGTGCTGGAGCTCGTGCCTTCCCCTTGCTTAGCCTTCCAAAGCCTTTTGCAAACATTTAAATAAACAGCCCTAGGAAGTAAGTATTAATAAATACATTTTACAGAGCTCGATTTAGTCCAGCCAGTAGGAGTTATGCACACACGAATTAGTAGCAGACTCGGGAAAGCAGTCCATGTGCTTCGAGTCCAAGTGCTGCCAGACAAAAGCTGGCTCCAGTCACTTCCCAAGCATCCCAGGAAAATGGGCTCTCACTTCACCAGCCAGTCCCTTTGCAAACTTCTTTCAAGGAGCATGACCTCCCATGAAAAAGTGAGGTTCACCAAACTGAGCTGAAATCAGCAGTACCCTGATTTCATGAATGGTTAGGGCTGGAAAAGACCTTTACAGGTCATCTAGTATTCGATCCATCCAGGAAGCTCCATCCAGTGCAACACCTCAGGTCCTTCCTGCCAGCTGCAGGAGGAATCCCCTAATGAGTTAACAATAAATGAAGCAACAGGCAAGATTTGTGAATGAACAGGCCAGAGGACTGTCAGGCCAATCTTCACACAATGATGGCTTATTCACAAAAACTGGGCTTTGAACAACCTAATTAGTACTACGAATACATCATCTGGACAGTACTGAGAAAAGTGAAATATGTCGCAATAGCCAAAGCTCTTTCTATTGTTCCCAGATATCAGCTGAGCAGCCAACAAAGCCTCCTTCCCCAGCAGGAAAAGGGCACTGCAGGCTCTGTGTGCTTCTGCTTTTATAATGTGGGGACACCCCAACAAATACCCCAAATGGATGTGCATCCGGGCCCTTTCCTGTAGTGCAAACAAGCCCATGTGTGATACCCCCATCCTTCAAGGGCCAGCACTGGTGATGGCCACAGTGATCACTCCACTTCCTAAAGCTAAAGCCCAGGACTAAAGCTTAGCCTTAAAGCCCTTTTTAAAGGTGTATTTGGGGATACAGTGCCTGTAGGCAGCAGTTACCCAACCACCCATCAGTCCTTGATCAAGTCCCTTCAGCTGATTCCCTGCACCAATAGCAGTGTGGGGCTGCAAGAGGGTTATTGCATGCCATGGGGAGAGAAGGGACTGCAGCAGTTTCATCCATCATCACAGCAATCAGAGAGCTGAGCTCGTTTCCTTTCCCACTGAGGTTTTCCCTGTCCACTCCTCCGCTGGTAGCTTCCCTGCCACCAGCCAAAAGTCAACATGGCAAGACCCAAGTGCGAGATGGAAGAGTTAATCCCCAGCATTTAAGCCCAGGTGGAGCTAGGGAAGACTTTCCTTCTTTAAAAGTACAATTGTTGTTCAGTTTCCCTCAGGTACAGATTCATTAGCTCTTAACTGGCTTCCTTGCTTGCTGACTACTTGTGGAAAAAGCCATTTACCCTGGTGAATGTCAAGGTTAGTTCAAACCGTCCTTGTCATCAGCCTCTCTGGCAGAAGGTCAGGGAGAAGCTTTCCTCAAATGGGCAGCATCAAACAAAGCAAAGGCTGACTTAACTCACTGAAGGAAAGGAGACCTTCCCTGGGAGGTGATAAACATTCCCCTGGGCAAAGAGGACAGGAGATTAACCTCACTCTGTCCTCCCAGCTCTTGTTATACTGCTTTTTGCTAGCAACCTGTGTGTCCCTGGGGCTGACCGCATCCTCATCTCCCTTTGCTGGGCAAGATCAGATGCACCCACCAAACCTTGCAGGGAAGATTCAGACTCGAAATATGTTATCCCAGCAGCAGCTTATGTCCCTTTTATTTAGATATTTAAACTTTTAATTGAATTCTTACACCTCCAGCCCCACAAGCTTCATCACTAGGTCATATGGGAAACATTACAGCACAACAACAGCCACCCGTTTTATACCAGTTAGCTTTGGTTCCTATAGTACACGCTGTGATGTCTTCAAGGTGGTGGAGAACTATTCTATATATGCAAAGAGAGGCACATGTGGTACTTAATGAAAAAGAAGAAATCCTGCAAAGCCTCTGTACCCTTTTGTGTGCTGTGAGTAAGCTGGCTCAAAGGATAATTAATGTTAAAAGGAAATAGTTTTTGAAGTAACACTTTTGATAAGAATACTATGGGCAAATTACAGGAAAAGCTCTCCTGCACCTGGAACGGGTTTCGTCCACAGGGCTTTAGCATAAGAAAATGAATGGGAAAACAAGAGGGGAGACTTTCGGTGCTCCTTTCATGCTCTGCATTCACATGGGAAGAATTAGAGGAATTTTTTCAGCAAGAGGGAATGTGGGTAAATTATAAATGGCCTCCTCACAGCAATATACTGAGGTTTTGACCGCTCCATCTTACAGCATTACCAGCTCCTTCTAGGGTTTCACTCTCAGCTCTGCACCTTTTGAGGCCACAGCATATGTGCCAGCCCCAAAGGCCAGAGAGCTACCTCTGCCACTCTGATGCCCATCTGAAGGGCCTGGGACCACAGGAAAGCAAAGGATGTATGCATCCTTGTTGCGGAAGCACAACATAGAGCATGGCAAACACTACAGACACTGCAAGGAAGAATAAAGACTAAGGAAGTAAAGTCTCTGTTTTTTAGATGTCTTATAGCATTTCTCAGCTGAGAGACCAGCAGCCCTCTTGTAAAAAAGATCATTAGAAATCTTAACACAGAAGGAAAAGCTCTTGCAATTATGCAGCTTCAACTCAAAATCTTTTCAGAAATCGTATTAGCTTTTGAGTTCTCTCATTCACCTGTAAGACACTGGAGAAGCTTGGTTTGAGAGTTGTGCTGCAGAAGAGCTCTCTTGTAGAGAAATACTTACCTACAGTCAATTAGACATTAGCCAGTGCTTTGAAGGTTAGAGACTCTGAAATTCTTCAAAGCAAGGTCTATTTTGAACCAGTATTTCAGCCGAGGTCAAACATGACACCCAGACCTCTCCTCAGACGTCTCTGCCCTCGCGACAACAAACATGGTTTGTGGTATTTCTAATTTGTGGAGGTTTCTGAGAGATGAGCAGATCAGAAATGTAAATGGCTTCAGCCCTCAGGTCAAGCAGGCAATCTGTGCCAGTGTGTGAAGGAAACGAGTATGACAGTTCACAAAACGTTGCTCCCAGGAATAAGAGCCCTCCTTTCCCTAATAAGCTAATGGCTGGCTTAAAGAGGACGTGGTGAATCCCTTGCTCCCTCCAAATTTCCTCTGGGTTGCAGCTGGAGAGCAGACCCTGCAACTGCACAGCCTGTTAGGAGAGAGATCTGTCTACCTGAGGGCCCAAGGCTTGAACCTACTTTTGGTCACCGCATGTTTCAACATCTGTCTGAATTGCCGTGGATGGGATTCAAAAGAGCTCGAGTATTTTATCCCTGTGCAAATGAGATCTTGCAAAAAAACCTTTCCCTGGTTTTACTGTCCGCAAGACTCTTTCCACAGTAATTCTCCACTTGTAACACACCTCTGCAAAATGAAGCCAGAGATGTACAAGACCTGTCCTGTCTACTTCCATTAGAGGTGGGGAGTACGCCTATCAGATTGAAAGTAGGTCGAGGCCTTTTCATGTTCATTCAGTTTTCAGGTTTCATTTTCATACACGCGCATATTATAGGTGGGGCTGAGAGCACTGTTGATTATTAAGGTTGGATGACACTTCCCATTATAAGACACTCTTTCATTTGCTCATAACTTTGCCAAACTCAAACCAGACTTGTTCTGTAACCACAGGTTCAAGCTGCTGGAAGAGGGGCCTCGGAAAGAAGAGTGGGAATTGGTTTTCCCTGAGTATATCCAGGTCTAAGTGACACAGAAAAGGAAACAACCTCATTTAATGGGGTTAAAAAAGGACATTTGAGGAAGATGGTGATGATGGAAAGAAATTCATGGGATAACAGGTCAAGCAAAACTGAAATATGGGATGGGAAAGATGGGTTATAAATGGTCTTGCTGGGTGGACATGGACTGTACGGTGAGGAGCAGAGTTCACTCATCCACTAAATGATGAGTGGAAGAGTAAGACTGGTTGGGTAAAGTAATGAAATAGAAACACTTGTAGGAATTTAAAAGAATAAAGAGATAAACGCTGCTTGGCCAAGCAAGGAGACTGGGAGTCAGCTAGTGGCAACAAAACTGTGGAGCTGGATGAGGACATGATGGTGGGGCAGGATGGGTGGGGAAGCAGGAGTGAGATTCAATTGAAGTACTTGGACAGAAGGTCACCAGCTCACACCAGCTGGTCTGTGTCAATGGGAAAATGTCAGGGATGTCCCACAGTAAAGGAAGAACTTTGAATGAACATCCCAACCTATCGTGGAGAAATGAAAACAGTACAAAGCTGAACTCAACAGACACGGAGTCTCCTTTGCTTAGAAACAAGCACTATTTGTGCTCGTCAGCCCATATGGCAATGGAGGTGGAAGAAGTCTCACAAGTTCTTCCAGCTCCTTTATCCCAAAACTGCATCAACTTCTGCCATTCCTGCCAGCATAAACACTGAGTATGGAAAAAATTAAATCATACAACTACCATTAAGATTAAAACAATTCAAACAGCTCTCATTATTCAAAACAAACTGAGAAAATGCATTGACACCTAGATAATAACAACTAATTTTTCTCACCCACAAGAAGGCTTACTCTACAAGAAAGAAGAGGCTACATTGACAAAGACTACCTGACAGCATAGGAAAAAGTGCTACCAAAGGAAGCCAGCCTAATTGGCAAGCAGTCATGAGCAAGTCCTCACCTTGAGTGTCACAGTGTCCCTGGAAAGGCAGCTGAGAACTGATGTGCCCCAAACCCATAGTCAGTTCAGTAAATGCAAGTAAAGGCTTCCCTATTGTGTCACTGTATTTGTAGATATAACTCTTATAGACTATTTGCATAGCCTGGGATTTAAACAATATCTATTAAAAAGTGAGATCATTAGGCAGAATGAGACTGGGTGCAAATGGGAGAAGGTTAAAACTAGTCCTTTGCCTTCATGCTTGGAGCTGGGAGAGCATCTCATGGTAGGAACACACTACTGTGGAGATAATTTGTGTCAAACCGAAGCTCTGCATTGACAGATAGCTAAGTACAATAACAATTACAATAATAAAAGCCAGGCCCTAGTATATGCTGAGTGTATGGACATTTCTTGCCCTTGAAAATAGCAAGAGAACAGTAGAGCTCTACTATCACTTAGTAAGCTAAAAAGTGCATAAGCTAAAAGTGTGTGTGTGCTTCCAGAGGAATTAGAGAGAGGACTTTACTGATGTAAAGTCTTAAATGCAGGTGGTGAATGGCAAGTACACTGCAACACATTGGAAGATGTCACCCTGAGTTTGTGAAAGGAACAAAATGCAAGATATTACTTATAAGGATTCATACGTTATATAGAAATGGGCAGCACTTACAGATTTTTCTTAACTAAGTGGCATTTAATGTTGCTGTTTTAAGGTGTTTGCTTCTGCTGTTGGTGAGTGATTGCTAACAACTCTTTTGGATCACACTCTCACCCCAGAGCTTGAAGCAGACCCCAGGAATACTGGGATCACCACATTCCTCTGACACATTGGGTAATGGAAATGGTGAAAGGCTGAAATCTAAAACCAAAGCCACTGCCAAAAAGTAAATATAAAGCAGGGTTTGGAAGGAATATACTAATTATTCCTGAGGGTTTAAAACAACCTCTAACTACTAGTGACTTAGGTGAAGTCTTCCTGTGGAGAGTCTATTCTACATCTGTACACATTACTTCTTGCATCTTCCTTTGGTGCATCTGATATAGACTAAATTCGCTGCCCATCTGATGCAAACTGTATATAACAACCTGAAAAGTCACGTTGCTCCTTCAGCTGTAAGTCATTCCCCAAGGGCAGCAGATAAAAGTTGCACCCTCTGTCCCAGTGGTAGCATCTGTGCTGGGAATTTACAGCTCCTGGGTTAAAACTCAGACTGTGGCTAGAGGTGAGCTTGGCCACAGAGTATTGATACGCCATCAATTTCTTCAGATTGCATGCAAAAGGAGGAATAATTGGGAAAAAAAAAAGAGTTGATTTAAGTCAAGTTGTTGAACTTTAGGAAGCGCCAAACGGAAAGTTGCCTGGTCAACTTTAATTTAGGCTCCTGCCTTATACAATGGAATTTTGATTCAGTCTTTAATTACATGATCACTTAATGTTTGTTTCACAAGATCATTTCCTCATTCAGTGCAAAGCAGTTGCCCAGGCAACCTTCATCTTTGCATTTTCAAATTTTGAGTGCTCAATTCAACAGTCTTTAAAAGAACAAGAGAAAAAGGGAATATTTGCAAGGAGTAAGTGCAGACCTGGACTAGTTTGTTTCCTTGGGGATGTACATTGCTTCTCTGAGAGGAATAAAGTTATCTGGGAAAGTGCCTGTTTTTCCATGCTAGCTGCAATAATTGTTCTGGCAGCCGACTGCTCCTCCCCTTCCCCAGCCAAAGCAACCCTGTGGATGACAAGCACTGCTGAGCCACGCTGCGTGACATCTGCCTCCTGAGGTCCATCACAGCAGAGAGTGCTTATAAGCGCTTAAAACATGCTCAAGCCCATCTCCAAATGCATGAAACCAGCCTTCAACCAAAATAATGAAATCATTGTTTAAGCTACCAGGGAGGGTGATTCCCCAGCTCCCAGCATTCATGTCTGACTTGGGCAGGACAGTGGATGTGACTGGCGTAGAGTGAGATATGCTTTTGGCTATCACAGCACTATGTTAGTTACTGTTCCACCCTGGCCCCCAATTAACTCCCTGCTCCAGCCTCAAATCAATTAGGTTTATGCCCCTGCCCAGTTCTCAGTGTGCTCCAGTCTCACATCAATTCTGCCTGCAGTGATTTAACAGTGATTTAGCCCCTGTCTCAAACGTACCACTTACCCCCCATGACATTGCAATCGTTCTACATTTATTTTCTCCTCTTTTTCATGCTTCTCCCCACCTCTCCTCAATATGGGAAATTTGTCAAAGCACACCCTTTGCCTGGAGTTGTTTTGCTTTCACAAATTAGCACTTCCCAATAATAAAATGGTTAGCTTAAAAAGAAAAAAAAAGGAAAAACATAAAAAAATCCCCTTGCAGCCTCTGGTGAGAGCTCTGTGGCCTCGGTTCTCCTTCAGCTGAGGATTTCCCTCTTCAGCAACCTTTTGCTGCAACACTTCTCCCTCCTGGCTTTCTTGTGGAGACTTCAGTACCAGTGGAGGCAGCAGCCCCTGTGTTTTCTTATGACGCTCATCCCTTTTGTTTTCTTTAGTTTGGGAATGCGGGAAGGTTTGCAATCTAAACTGACTGCATGCAATTGCACCTGAACTGTCGCAGGTAGAGCTGCTAGCAAAGTCAGCCTTGCCCTGGGTTTTCGTGCATGAGTATCAGCTTCCGAGCAGGCAAAGCAGCTGGCTGGAGACAGCAGTCCGGGTGTTGAAGTAATGCTTGAGTGGCAGCATAAAACTAAGGAAAATAAAGACAATTTAAGAGCAGAGGACCAACTCCACCTTTCCCAGCCTCAGACTCCGGGTTTTGACAGGAAAAGCCTATGGGTGCTTTGCTCTCATACACTTGAGCTTTACCCTGGGTCAATCACGGCTGAAACAGCACAAGGTCACAATGTCTGCTCTTGGTTTTATCATTATTTGGGTTCTCCTGTGGCTCTGGGGCAAAAAAGGGTTGGGTAGTGGGATAAATACTGACCCAGCTCCACATTTGCCAGGCTTTGCTCTTCTTGCACAACCTGAGTGGACTTCTGGCCACAAATTTAAATCTGAATGACTATGGCCATAAAAGGCTCATTGTCAGTTCACTGGGACAGTGAAATGAGATTCGAGCCTTGCTGGGAGGAATTGCGTTGGGACTGTGCCCCATGGAGCATGTTGGCATTTTGGGAAGGTGGAGGTGCTGTTGTCCGGGTTTGGGATGGATTTTGCAGGTTTAAACATGAACTCATTCCCATTCCTGACACACACAAAAAGGAGGGGGGGGGGGGAACCTTTCATATTCTAAGCCCTGTCTCAGCACTATTCAAAGTTTCCAGCCCACTATGACAGCTAAAGAAGGCATCTGAAGCTTGGGGCATCCAAAACTGTCCTTCGCCGAGGGCTGGGGACGAGCTCACAGCTCGAGGTGCTGCCTGGGTGGAGGTGATGCTGTGATGGACGGGTGTCAGCCCGGCATCGCCGGCAGCGAGCACTGCTCCGCGTGCGGCACAACTCATTCACAGTTGCACAGATTTAGCGTAAGCTCAGGCTCCTCTGGTCCTACCAGCCCGCCTGCTTCCGGAAACTTCATATATTATATTTCAGGGTGCTAAAACATTTGTATATCCCTGCCTTATAAAACATGCAAAAATGCCATCTGCAGTTAGCATGACTAACTCCAAGCACGCAGTCCTACTACAGATCCCCTTGCAGCTTTCTTCATTTCATTGCTAAACACTTTTCAAGAAAGAAAGAAAAATCCATTTTTAGTGCTAATGCCACCTGCAGGTTGAAGGAAAACAGTTGCAAGATCCCTGAAAACTGAACAAACATGCCTGGGTTTTTTTATCCCTTCTTTCCTATCTAACCACAAGGAATGTTATCGTGCAACTGCACCTTTTTCTGGATGGAAATCACTTTGTCCATTGAAAAAGTGACCTTTTCTCATTGCATGGCTTGTGTTATCTGCTCATGGAAATTAACCTTGCTGGTAGTTATGGTTTATGGAAAGGCTAAAATAAAATATCCATCAGCAGTTTTCTCTGTTGTTTCTTCTGCTCCAGTAGCTGCTCCCTGTTCCCCTGCCCTGATGGGATATAGGGATCCCAGTCAGCAACAGTCAATCCCCAAAATGTCTAATTCAGATGGATGCTCAGACGTGGGCTTATCCACCTGTAGTTTCACTGCTAAGATAATGACTAGAGAAGCATAATACTGTATTTGAACGCTGGATGCAAATACTTCTGTTGGAAACATGGACCCAATCCAAAACATGAAACCGGGATCTGCAAATTCCTGGCTTTGACACTGAATGGTTTTACCACGGTGCTTTTGAGTTTCACCTCAGTTGCCACTCCTTGAAAGTGCAATTATCGACCCCAGCAGATCCCTACCTGGAAGAATCACCCTGTTCTGACGAATAAAATAACACTAAATACACTTAGCCAGCCTCATGCTATTTAGCACCACATTAGTACCAGCATCAGGACCACCAGTAGCTGCTACCTGCAGGGACCAATCATGCTACATGTTTTTCCCTCCATAGAGGCCCGTTCACATGTTTCCCTCCTTGACACAGGCAGCACAGCTTTAAAACCAACTCTTCCCCTCCAAAAATTGCTGCTGAGAACCTCACCACTATCACTTGTTCGCCCTTTTCGTTAGTAGTAGTATGTTTTCAATTGCACCACGGACCCTGCTCTCAGTTATACAGTCATTTTTCCTGCTGCACGAATTATATGTGGGAAAGAGTGAGCAGAGTTGGAACAGTCAAGTGTATTTGACTTCTTTCCCCTGCGAAAAGGGCATCTTGGACCTACATTTTGTAACCACTGGGCTTAAGTACACGAGACTGCACAACCTCTGACACGATGTAAGGCTGAATACGATGACATAATGTTATAAGAACAGGCAGAAGTAATGTGGAAAAGCCCTTTCTGGATCTAATAGGCAGCTGGTGACACAGGTGAAACACCTACTGTACCACTTAATAAAATTATTTTAATTTAGAATGGGAATGAAGAAATGGAGCCAATTACCTTAGTGGATCTGACAGGCAACCTTAAATGGATCCTCAGCATCCTCGGTTTGGGCAATTTTTATCCCTATGAATAATGATAAAATGACTCAGAAGAGATGCCTGAGGAAACACTGCGCGCTCCCAGCCCAGATAATATTAATAAGGCAAGCTCCCAGCTGCAGAGCAAGAAACCTGAACAAATGATCCTGGTTTTGCTTGTGCCCCCTTTTCTTTGACTGAATTAGAGGAGAGATGGGTGAGGAGGCAAGGGGAAGGGCAGAGGATGGAGGGGACTGCCTGAGCGATGTCCCTGCTGGCAGATGGAATGTTTGGGATGAGTGCTGCTGCTGCCAGGCAGGCTCCAGAAAGAGTTTGCAGCGTTTCCATGGGCAGGAGGAATATTTGTGGCTGCACTGAGCTGAGTTGAAAACCAAAAGTTTCAGGGGAAAGAAACCCTGGTGCCATAGGGTGTAAAGTGGCTGTCAGTCAGGAGCAAGGAGAAATCCTGCCCCCCATCCCCATGATAACTAATGAGTAATTGCATTGGGTGCAAGCACAGGGGGAGGGATTTGCTCCCCCCATGCGTGGGTCCAGGCCGGCGGGTGGACAAATGGCCTGTTCCACGATGGCAACTCCTATTTTCCTGTGAAAATACAGATTTCATGGTGCGAGATCAGTTCTGTCAGATTAAATCAAAACACAATAATCACTGAGCAATTGCTATCTGATATCTAAATATCCCCACCAGCCTTATCCTACTACTAATTTTAAAGCAGACACCTCCAAGGAGGAGGATTTTATATATTTATTTATTTATTTATCTTTCCTAGGGAGAGGAATAAAAATCCTCTGAACTGATAAAAATTAATCTCAATCCATGTTACTTTCAGTGACAGCGATTATACCAGGCGCACAGGCTGTCCGGCGGTATTTCTGGGATGAATCCTGCATCTTAAAATAGAGGAGCCCGAGAGATGATGTTTTGGAGGAAGATTTCCCCCCCCTCTCCCTTCTCCAAAAAGCATCTCCCACTACAACTTGTGGGGAAACAGAGGCCACGGGAACTGCTGTGCCTTTAAGACCAGATGTAACTTGCAGATCAAAAGGGCACAGCATTCACCCATGTCATTGTCCCCCCTGAAAGATCAAAACCTCATTATATACTTGGTGCAATATCTGTTCTTTTAAGGTAGTTTACAGATTTCTTCTCTTTTTATATATAAATATATATATATTTATTATTATTTTCTTTTCCTTACAGCCAGCCCCCACTACTCCTTTTCTCCATCTATTCTTATCACTTTCGAATTACAGAGATCTATTTTCAGATGAATGCACTGAACAAAACCTTCATCTGGGTTGGGTGGTGTGTTTTTTTTTCCTCTTCTCTCTCCTTTTTTTTTCTCCTCCCTTTTTTTTTTTTCCCCTCTTTTTTTTATTTCCCAACATGGCGGTACGTGCTTATGCCCGCTATCTGCATAAGTCTTTTGTGTATTGCTAATGGAGTGCTGGAATTGTGGCAGCTCTGAGCAGGGAATACATGTGAGCAACAATATGCTGACAGACCCCTCGGTGGAATCTAATCTGTTCCAGCTCATGCACTCCTCAGAAACTATTTAACTTTCATTAAACTGTGTTTGATATCAGCTAAATAGAATGCATACGGCACCAATATAGCTCATATGGTCTCATTCATTCGATCACAGCAGTGCTTTTTTCTTATATTTTCCCCCCACTTGTGTCACTACCCGGTATAGCTGGGTAAATAGGAGACCTTTGAAGATATAGTTAGTACTCAGATTTCTTTATTCTTTTGTGCTGGTTTCTTAGTGTTGAAACAGTGATTCATGTATGTCTCAGACAGCCTCCATTAATTTCATGTAATGTAGCTTTTATCTCGTAGCTGGGACAACTATCTCCAGCGCTGTCTCCCTATAGCATCTCTCATACAGCAGCCCACCGGCTTCCCACCCCCCCCCCCCCACAAGCACCCCCTTATTCTCCCACGAGCAGCTCATTTCTGGAGAATTTACTTTTGTTTTGTTATGTTGTGTGTAATGGGGGGGGGCGGTGGAAATCAATAAAGAGGCTGAGATTGCGGAGGAGAAGTAAGGTAAAGATCTTTCTGGCCGCGTGGATGTCTTTATGGCTCACGTAGGGAGGAAAAAAGGCAGGGGGGAGCGGAGGAGGGAGGGCTTTGAGGGGAGTGGGCTAAAATATCTTTCGTGGCAGCGGCTGGATAACAGTTTTTTTAACCTATTCACAGCGCACTAATTTGATTATGAATGCAGCACAGTAGGAGCATGCAGCTTCTGGGGAGCAGGAGGAGGGGGCGACGGGCACCGGGTTGACAAGCCGGGGCTGTTCAAAAAGTTTGAACAGTCAAATGCGCCTCAAAGCTAAAGCAAAATAAATTACCAAGACCAAAAAAAAAAAAACACAAACCCACCAAAAAACATCATTTAAAACCCTAAATCCCCTAAAAAATGCACAATTCCCCAACACCAAACCATGGAGCCCTTCGAACCAAAGGGAGCTGCGCGCGGGTCCATTAAAACCACAAATAAACATTGTGATTCCAGTTGTAAATAAAAAGGGGGGGGGGGGATAAAAGCCAGTTCCCTCTGTTTTTGTTTTGCCTCTTGAAAGCATTAAAGACTTCTTCACCTTCCAAGGAGGATGGAAGAGGCAAAGCAACGTCTATTTGATGGAGGAAAGCAAAAGCGATTACCTGACGTTTTCTTTAAAGATCTTTTTCTTTCCAATTATGTTTTATTAAGTCCAAAGGAATAATCACAATTTTTTTATATATACTGCTTAAGAGGAACAACATGGGGTCCTTCGGTAAAGGGAACCCAATTATTTGGGATATTATTTTGCAAAACCTTTTCATTTTATTAGTATACCAGAGGGTTTTCACATTCACGAGGCTAAATCCTGGCAATTATTACTTTTTGGGAAAGAAATGTCTCACTGGGACAATTAATTTTATACATTAACACTATTCGCTGCTGTGTCGCATGGTTTTAAGAAGAAGGAGAAGGAAAAGCAAGCTCCTCGCACCATTTATCATTCAGTTCAGAACGGGGTCACCGATGCCAGCCCAGGTAATACAAAATGAGCTTCTCCGAGGGAAGATTTTGCTGTGCAGCAACTTTGGAAAGTCCTGGACTGAGCCAAGTTTAGCGGCACTTTGAGCACAAGCCCTGGGTCTATAGGCAGCGTTAGAGCAGTAGCTGCCAAAGGGAAAGCAGAATCCTGCCCTATCTGCTCTCTAGAAATCAAATCCCACTGCAGTAACTTTAGTCCTGAGCCTGGTGAGGCTGCACAGAGAAGGGCTTACTGCTACCAGTCAAAACCTATGGAGATAAGCTTATTGACGTTTTTACTGTACATTATTAATCTTATTAATAGCCTTCACAAAGGCTAATTGAAAATGCATCTGCTATAATCACATTAGTCTTCATTTTAGGGCATTTTTTGTCAAAGGAAACTAGAGAAGAGTAATTAACACTGCTGTTATTTACCCCCTCTTTTGGGGAGGACAGGCTGATTTCACCAAGCACCACGCAGCCCAAATTCAGAGGCAGTGAAATTAATGGCTGTGGTTTCTTGTCCCATGAGCCTAAACATAAAACCAGCTTTGATATTGCAGGGTGACTGTGTACAGGTCTAGGGGTAGCAGAGGTGATGCTCACCTGGCTGCATCCAACACCGGGTGCCTAGACCTGTCATCTTTATGCTACAGGTAGGCAGCAAAAGCCACAACCTGCCCTGATGCTCTTACATTTAAGAGCATGCTTTAAAAGATATTCCTGTAGGATAAGGGCAGGGACACACTTGGGAAAGGCAATGGCTGGAGAGCATTGATCCTTTTGTCCCTGCTGAACAGGAATGAACCAGGAGCAAAACCTACGTGGCAGCTGTACAACTTTGCACCACTTCACATGGTGCAACAGCACCATGAAGCCTCTCCCAAGGGGATGGTGACAGCACAAACCCCAGCCACACACATCACAAATGGCCACTGGGGAGAGCCCCCTGCAAAACCCCAGCCAGATCCCCTTGGCTCACAGGAGGAAAAGCACCACTGGCATCATTGTAGATCCTCCAGCTTGCCCTGTCCCATGGCTACCTCAAATAACACCGCCTCATGTGCTTTCAAATTAGAGCCAGCACAGCCCAAACCCATGCAACAGCCACCCCATGGGGCTCCCCACAACACAGGGAAGGGTGATGAGTGCAGATTTGTCCCTTCTTAGCTTGCCTGGGAAATGCACCACATGAAACGTGCATGGTCGGGGCACTCAGACCCGTAGTGCTACTCCTCTCTATATGCTCCTTTCTATTTTATTTTCCTCTTCTTTGGGGCAGTTTGGGAAGCTCCACTGAACCCCCCAGTGCAAAGTGATAACTTTTATAGTGCAGAAATCCAAGGGCTTTGCAAAACCAAAAGGATCACATATCTCCAGACTCTCCCCCATCCCTGCCACAGGGGAAATCACACAGCCTATGGTGTTTGCATGCAGCCCTTCAGGACTCAGAAGAATTCATACCTCAAAGCCAAAAAGAAATCCGCAGCAATGTAAAAGCCCTTTTTATTATATATATAAATATATATATATGCATGTATTTATTTTTTCTGTAATATTCACTTTTGCTCCCATGCACCATTGCCATCAATAAATGACAGAGAGACACATAAATAGCCCACACTGGACCGGTGGGAAAGTAGGGCAGCGCCGAAGAGCAAATGCCCAAATGCTTTGCCATCAGGTACTGCTAAGAGAGGCGTCTCTGATTCATAATCTCTGCTCAGCACTTCTCTTGTGCTCTAATGAAAATCATGGCATATTGGTTACTCTCGCTGCCAAGTGATATGGCCATGCCCTCTCCACAGTATCCAGCTTCAAACACGCTTGATGGGCACTCTCCAGGGGGACTGCCTGTGCTGGTTTTACATTGCTAACATATGTAGGTACACCTGAAAGCTACAGCCTGCCACTTCTTGTGGACCTCGCTGGGGTACCTTTGCTCTTTTGCCACCAAGGGTTAATTTTCTAATGGCTGCTTTGCTGCTGAAGCTGGCCAAGTTTTTCATCGCCTGCAGAGCACCACAAGCTGTGATTTGGAGCCAGAAAACACCATTAATTTTCTAAATAGGAAGGATCACATATGTAAACTGTCTGGGTCTATAACCAGTTGGGCAGGTAGAAGGCAAAGAGAAGGAAAGTGGTTTTTTTTTCTCCTTTCCTCAGGCACTGAAGCAAAATAAACCCGAGGCTGGTGGCTACATTGAAGTTTCCCAGCAAAGCTGGGCTCTCCCTTGCCATCCCCCTGTACCCCCACCACACACACACACACACACACACACACACACACACACAGATATACACACTTGGTGTCACCCATGGCAGTGCTCGTTTTTACTGGAAAAGGTCAGGCTGATGATTTATTGAACAGTTATTGAAGTTTTTTTTACATGAGGCTATATGGAAAAGTTACTGGAAAATTCAGGCATAGACCATAGGAAAGTAATTCTTATGGTTCATATCAGAACTGAGCTGATAGCTTTTCACATACCAACATGGCCTAATCCTGCCCAACACATCACTGCAAGCACCCACTTTGTGCCCAAAGAGGGTGGCCTCAGACCTTGACTCAAGCAAAGAGCTGCAAAAGTGCAATCCTGGTGTTTGCTACTACATTATCCTCCTCCAAAATACCCACAGCCGATGGGTACCACAGAGCAGGCACACAGGTCAGAACATCATTGTGGTGGTGCAGAGGGAAGGGATGAGGTCCCCTGGGCTCCTCTGCCCTGGGCACATCTGCCTGCATGACCACAGGCTGTGCCTCGGTTTCTCTCTTTATAAGCTGATGTGCAGATACCGACCACAGAGGGGTGCTCTGGGTCTTAATTAATTAATTAACGCCTTGTGCAAGCACTTGGAAGGCCTTTGGAGGAGGGTGCTACCAAAGTTCACATTATTAAATGGGTTTAAGGAAAAATAATAATAGTTTTTCTTTTTTTGTGTGTGTGTGTGGTTGTTTTTCCAAGCCTTTCTTGCAACACTTGGCACTCTGTGGTTGAGGTTTCCACCTTTTTTCCCTCTCCATCCCTGGCAGTGTTCCTTTGTGAGCTGAATCAGGAATATCTGCGGGCAGGACCAAGGGCTCCCTCGACTGGCAACCACCATGCTTGGTCCCAGCGTCACATGAACAGGGATATGACAGCTCCCCAGGGCAGAACAAACCCTCAGCCCAGGACCAAGTCACAAGAATTAAATTGTTCCAAGTTAGTCAATACATCTAAGACACAAAGGAATGAAGTTATTTTTGCTTCCAGGTGCCGTGCAAGTACCATAGCAAATACAGGATGGATGAGGCTATGACCGCATCGCAACCTTCGAGGTCCTCGTTCCGCACTCACCACTACAACCATTATCCCAACCAGATGCAATACCCACTGCAGGATTAGGTCCTTAATTAGTTCAGTATTCTCCCCCCCCCGCCCTCCCTTTTACCACCTTCCCTCCCAAGGAAGAGTATTATTCATTAAGGGCTCAGTAGAGCCCACTGGAGCTCATTTTAGCTGAGCTCTCCCTATGATCTTCCCAAGCCTTTAGCAGGGAGCGAGCCTTGGACTCTGTGACGGGCTGCGTTGTGACCTGGCTTCAAAGTGTGCAAAGAGGTTCCACGGCTCCCTTTGTGCAGCGCAGTCTCTTAATTGCACTTTTAAACACAGTGTAATTTTTGTAATTAACATTATGGTTTCAGAGGGCAGAGAAGCCTGCACTATGCTAATTACAAACTGGAGTAGTCGGAGTAGAAATTCAAGGCTCTGGTTGCTGGGGCCGAATGCAGTTTTTATGAAGGATTTCAAAGCTCCTCCGTGGGCTCTGTGTTCTGAGTTATCATTAGCATTTGATAACATAAAGAATTTTTATAACATGTGACAGATTTCAATGTGAAGATTTCACCTGATAACTGGAAAATTTACATAAAGACCTTCATTAGCTCTCTGCTCACATTACTGCGAGCGGAAGAGCTACAGCACGCTGCCTCCATGTAAGATGGGGCTTGGGAGCCGAAGAATTTGTGCTTTATAATAAAATTTATAGTACATTACAAAGGGAGGTTATAATAATCCTCAATGATGTTAGGAACAGGAGCAATTCAAAGAGTGAAAGAGCGCAAGAGGTGATGAGAAAGGATATTTCAGCATTGCCATGCAGAAGGAGGACTGCGGGCTGCAGCAAAGGAACTACGAGTGGGAACATAAAACATCCCAGAGCAGATGCTCGAACTATCACCACATCAGGGCCAGCTCCCAAGCATGGGCTGGGACCCATTCGAGCTCACTTACATTGCCATTACAGCAGTGTGGGGCATCTTTCTGAATGGGGTAAACAGTATTTATCATCATTCCTGCTGCCTCCCTACTTGCTGCTTGCATGGGTGGTATCTCTGCAGGATGCATAGTACTTCACAAGGCATGCATTTCCTTTGTGATTATGGATATAGCATATAGCCATGTAGCCACATCATCACAGAATTCAAACTACACAGAAACCATTAGGAAAAGTTTATCAGTATCTCCCTTATGGTTATGGCACCCTAGTGGAAGGTGCCCCTGCCCATTTCAGGGGGGTTGAAACTAGGTTGCTTCCAACTCTACCCAGTCAATAATCCTATGGCTTCTCCTGGGACAACACATTGTTTCCCAGGTGTCTGCACAGCTCCAAGACTTTTCCATTGCCTCTTGAAGGCTGCCTGGCTGCATCCTGTGGACATTTTATTTTGTAACAGTTCATGTTTATTACGATCTCCAGTCAATAACTGAAATTGCTCACTGGCAGAGTAACACACTGGTCACAAACTCACATAAGGAAAACCACGAAGCAGCAGATGATGCGCACGGAGATGCTCTGTGGCACAGTCCTACCACACAAAACCAACCAGGGATGCTTCAGATGGGCATCTGAGCAAGGGGAGGACATAGCCAGACTCAAGACACTAACCTCACTATTACTGGCTTCTTCAGAGTCTTTCGATGCTATAGAATCATAGAATGGTTTGGGTTGGAAAGGACCTTAAGATCATCCAGTTCCAACCTGCCTGCCATGGGCAGGGACAACTCACATTAAACCATGTCACCCAAGGCTCTGTCCAACCCAGTCTTGAACATTGCCAGGGATGGAGCATTCACAACTTCCCTGGGCAACCCATTCCATTGCCCCACCACCCTCACAGTAAAGAACTTCTTCCTTATATCCAATCTAAGCTTCAGTTTTAACCCGTTACCACTTGTTCTATCACTACAGTCCCTAATGAAGAGTCCCTCCCCAAATTGAATCAGTTTCTGAGTTCCTTCCAAGGTTAAAAGGCCTCAACTTTAGATAAGTAAACCATCTAGCTCTTCCTTGAGGAAACCCAAGCAATCTCACCAGCTGAAGCATAAACTTCATTTCTTGAGCCTCCAAACAGGCTGCTAAAACCACACGACATCCCTGACAAGCCTCTTTGGTCCTGTTGCGTGAGGAACAGACACATGGGGTTTTCAGAGGAACCTCCCTTCTCTCTACTTTTGCCAATCCAGTGGTTGGAGAAACCAAAGAGCAACCTTAGATCAATGATCAAACTTTTATAGTAGATGGCTTTTATTTTTACAAAATATTTGCTTCCAGCAGAGTGTATCTTAATTTACGAATGCAGAAATCTGTCATTAAGCTTTGACCCAGCTTCATGGCATTGTCAAATGCAATAACGTATCTTTTAATAGTTTTATATCAAGTAAGGATATAACATATCATTAGTTTAAATGTATTTGCAAGCAATTACCCCCACCAGGATATTTGTGAATGCTCATGCAAAATTGATGAAATTCTGACATGCTTAAACATTGTTCATTTAGCTCTATTCCTTATGTATAGAAAAAATAGAATAAATAATTCTGCTGCCACTTGCAAACTACTGTGAGGCATTTTCATTCTGTTCCTGGTTTCTGTCCTGCTTTTAAACTATAGCCCTTGGTGATCATTTGGAAAAAAACAGTTTCATATATGTTTAATTTTAAATAGATGTACTAGATTATTCATTCCTCTTATTATTGTTCAATGCAGTAATTTAAACATGGACTAGATTTACTGCATGTCAGCTGCCTTTCTTTTGCAAAATGGGATAAATTATTAAATGAGTAGAGGTTGTTTGACAACGGGTTTTCCAGTACTTCACAAAAGAAAGACCTTTGACATTCAGCTGTCTTTTGAAAAGAATAAAGAGTAAATCAATTAAGTTTCTGTGCTGTGGTTCAAAAACATACTGTTATGGCACATTCTTGCTTACCTCGAAGTTGACTTGGGAAGACTCAACCCATTGTAGACGTGCCACTAGGTAAATTATTGATTTAATTGTCTGAGTGCCTTGCAAGCAGCACATTCTGGTCCAGTCACCTTAAACAGAGCCACTACTACAACTTCTCTGCTCATCCCAAGCTTCAGAAAATCATTTGTATCAACCTCTGATGATATTTGCCACCAACCTGGAAGACCTTTTTACAGGTATTTATTTTTGGCTGCAACTAACAGAGGCTCAGCCTTTCCAAGAAATGTGTTGATTGACCACATTGAGGAAACCTTGAGAGTCTGTGTGAGAAGATCTTCGAGAAAGTGGAAGGGATGTCAGGTCTAGATGCTAAAAGCTCAGATAAAAAGCTTGGGTATCAGGATATTCCCTGGCAGGAAAACCTTGAGTTCATGGGAAACTGGACTGGCAGACGCAAACAGTGCTAGTGTTTTCTTTCTCATTTGGCCTCTACTAATTGCAGTATTTACTGCAAAGCACTTTTGATGCTTTGGAACAAAAAGAAATACGTCAGTTTAAGATACCACATCGGCCAACTGATCCTAACCCAAGCAGGACGTAACTACAAAATAAAAATAAGTAAAATATATAATAAAATAAAGAAAATAAAAAAAAAATGTAACCAAAGCCTTATTTTCTTTACCTTGCTTACACAGCACTGTGGTGGCATCAATTCTGTATCAACAGTGTAAGGGAGTATGAGTATATGCGAGGGGATTTATGCTTTGCAACCCAGGCTTGGTGTGGTTAGAATTTATGGATATGTCTATTTATTAGACTTATTGGCTCTGCAGAAACCAAAGATGAGTGTTTTTTCTCTGTCAGAATTAAGATTTCCTTAATTTCACTAAACATTCATCTCTCACATCTTTTTTGCTGTGCTTTTCCATTCCCCCGTGGCACAAACATTTTACACACTAAGGGCCTATCCAAGAGATGAGCAGAAATTACTGAAACTACACATGGAAACAGACTACCCGGCTTTGGAGTCTCCCAAGTCGCTTTCTCGCCTGTGAAGGATGTTCCACTGCTATCTTTAGGTTGGAACTTCATTCAGTCAAGTTGTTACATACCTCCCAAGTGGCGGGATTTTCATTAGCTCCCCTGGGGATTGCTCCTGCCAGGAATCCTTCTGTACTATTCAGCTCTAGCTTTCTATTTCTCACTTTTTCCTCTAGGAGAAGAGCTTTTTGAGCAGAGTGACAGCTCGCAAGAGGTCTTTGGGCCTGAGGACTACCCCAAGGCCACTTGCATGGAGGAGTGTCAAGGCTACGGGTGCCACCATGGAAGAGGAAGGTGCACGCATTTTTGAGCCAGAGATTAATCTAAAGATAAAGAATAAGTAAAAAACCACCTAAAGTTGTGTCTTTCAATAAATCCTTACCAGGCTGCAATATTTTTTCTCATGGCAGAAGAATGAAGGCAGCAGATGTGGGGTTTGCACCTGCATTTTGTCTTGGGGGGGGAGAGCTTAGGAAGCAGCTCACCAGGATTTGGCAGTCTCCTGCAATCCCACTTTAAGCATTGCTTCCTGAGAAAAGGTTAAACGAGGTTTAAGCACAATGTAATAAACCTTCACTGTTCATAAAGTTGTGTGATAAATGCACTTGTGGTTACTTCAGATAAAAGCACTGAGGTCAGCAGGCAAAGCTGGGAGGCAACAGCCCCACAGTGCCAGATCCTAGTATCAGGCAAGCCATCCTTCAGTGGGGCAAGATGCTCACCTCCAGCCCATCCACAAGATGGAATGGGCTGGGATAACTCCTCACCCATCACAGACACATTGCTTGCAAAAAAGCTTCTGACATTTGTGATTTGCTTGTGACTTTCAACCCAAGTTTCCTCCTGTGTGCTTGGTCCTGATGGGGAAGCAAAGCCACCATGGTTTCTATGTTCATATTGAAGCTGGAACTAGATTATCTTCAGGTCCTTTCCAACCCTAACCATTCTATGATTTGGAAACAGGACTTGCTGAGAGTCCAAAGCTAAAGATGATTGCGTTGAGGTCAGATTCTTCTCCTACTTGGTCTGGAAAGCACCTCAAAGCACAAGAGGGCCCATGGAAGCAAACTGAGTTTGGTGCCACTGATTGTAGTTCAGGTGAGCAGAATGGAGTTTCAATTATTATTGTTGTTTTAAAACGAAACTCTGATTGCTGGGGGCATCCCAATTTTATTAAGCTCATTTTCCCTAAGTTTATCTGAATAACATGCCCTTTGCTTGCAATAAGGAGATACCATATACCCCATCATCATAAGTAGCAGTTTATATGAACATAACATTGTCCTGATGAGTTCAGGTAGGAACCTGTTTGCTTATAAAATTTCTCCACAATTTGCAGTATTTATGATTCAGAAACCAGACCAAGAGGGAAGCATCCTATATGGCAGGGAGGCATTGGGCCTGCAGATATGATTCACAAGGTATGGATACAGTCACAGAGTAATGATCTTGTTGGAAAAGAAATAGTAATAGTAATAAAAAAGCATAAACTTAGAGTGTATTCTCCTCCCTTTTGGTGCTCAGTGACTGGGTTTAGCCCTGACAGGATAAAATTCAAAGCCAGGGTGGTCAAAACCCCTCTTTGCCAGCACTGCAAGAATGTTAAACTGCTGCTATATGTGTATGCAACCACTGAGGGAAAGAGCAGGACAGGGACAGGTACCTTAGGTACATGAGATAACCAGCAGAGGCTGATCATCAACACAGAAGCCAAGAATCCTCCTTTGTAGCGCTGAGATACTAGAGAGATTGTGTTGGCCTGAAGATGTAGTAAAGTCTCATGAAGATTGGAGTAAATTGGAGAAAGATTTCATTCCTCAGTTATGCCAAGCCCAGACACTCCAGCTGGTGAGAAAGAAAAGGGATTTCTCCCGTGGGACATCTAACAATAAGAACTTTACATCAGCAGCACATCGAGAGACAATATTACTCTAAGTGCTTTAAGAAAAAAAAAGGATGAGAGTCCTTTTTAAGAGGTTTCTTCACGGATTGGACCCCTCAAAGCCAATGTATACTGAGACCGCGCACACTACTGTGGTGTATGTTAACCATGAAATGTCATGGTGTGGAAGATCAGCCATGTTCATGAGGGCACTTCTTTCCACACACTATAGGATGCCTGTGGCAGATGAGCCATAAAGCCAACACTTTATGATGGCTGGCAAATGGTTGCTTGCAAATAGAGGCATTCCACCAATGAGGCACTTGTTAGTGTAAGGGCCCATCCATAAATTGTGTTTTTACAATAATTCCCTTCAAATTGGATTGTTGTCATGATCAGAGAGCCATTTACTGGAAGCAATTGCTAATTACACACATGTCCCCTGTAGGGAGGATGTACAGCAAAATGAGCATTTTGGAGGGGATTTCTTGCATTTTGTAACTCCTACAGTTTCACCCATGGATATTTTCCAACAGGCCAGGCTCAACATTTCTTCATCCGACTTCAGCAAGAGTTTTGGCTCAGCACGGTCCTGTGAGACTCTGCTGTATATGTTTTGGTCAATTAGAAAACAAAACATGGAAACAAATACTCCTTGAATCACTCTAAAAATCCCATAGGGCATCTTGTCCGTCCTGCTGACAACTAAAATATTTTCCTTTCAGCCTATTTCCAGCATGGTTTTCCCTGGCCAGCGTGGCATGGCTTTCCTAGATCTCTTGGGAGACCAGTCCATGCATCACTAGATGGTATTTTTTCTCCCACAGCATCACTAAGTTTTTCTTAGCTCAGTATCATCCCATTACTCTTTAAAGTATCCCAAATAATTTCTCTTATTCACACACTAGTACCTTTCTTGTCTATCCAAACTCCTCACCAAGATGTCTTGGATTCTTCTGCTCCTAAAGAAGTCAACAAGCCAGATCAGCTAAAGATGAATTTCACCTTTGGTGAGTAGCTGTTTGAAGACACACATTTACTCCTGATTTCAGGTCCTTTACAGCTGCTCTAAGACCCTCTCGCATTGCCAAAGAGCCTTGGTGTAAGCCCAATGCTGGGTGGAAACTTGCCCTGAACCCAAGGCATTCTGGATCCTCACCACAACACCTACAGCACATACATTTCTGGGTTATGTGCCTAAAGAGAATGGCTATTTCCTCCTTCACATATGACAAAATAAAACAAATCACCCTGATAATTACAGCAACATGCTTTGGGGTCTGCAGGAGCTGTCTGTCTGCAGGAGTGATAAATCCTTTGGCCACACAGTTACCTTCTGATATCTAAAGAAACCCACCTGGATGAAAAGAAGGGGGTCAAATTTATTCCTGGAGCAATTCAACTAAAGGAAACTGGAGTTACTCCAGAGATTAATTTGAGCCGGTATCTGCAGTGCAGACCAGTTGTGTTGTATTTCCTAGCTGCAATTAAGAACTACGTGAAGTATCCAGGGTTCCAGAGCACTGTATTTTCCTCTTTGGCTGATTGGAATCCTCTCAATAAAGGTGTAATGGGGAGAGTAATGAACACCATTATTCTGTTTAGAGACTGGGGGAACGTAGGCAAGAGCTGGTCAGAGCAATTGGGGTAAAACATTCTCCATCAGGAAATGCTATTTTGTCAGATAAGAACTCTGTGTAGGAGCCAGCACGTTTTGATACGATTTCATTTAAAACAAAATCGAACCACGGTGTTTTGGCGAGAACTAACTCTAAAATTAAATTTCATTGGAACACTACGAGTCAATTATTCATTGCAAAAGAAAACGTTGTTCTGAACTCTTCCTTTACGTTCTATTCTTAATTATAAAAGAAAAGAAATACATAATTGGAATGAAACCTTTTGATTTATTGAACTAGAACATTTTGACTAATTCAAAATAACATGTCCCAGAAATGTGTTTTTCACAGGCAATTTCAACTTTGTGCTTTTGTTCCAATTCAGAACAAAACTCTAAATTTCGAAATCACAAATTTCCCACTTAAAGGGGAAAAATTCTGTATGAGAAAGCCAAGCAGCTTACACAAAACGGACGGCAATTTTACACCTAACTCCCTTTCCAGCAACTTCTGAACAGTTTCAGAGACATCTGAATAGGCAAAACAAGGCACTGAGCAGCACAGGATGAAACAGGATGATACAAAAGATGCAAAAGTCAGATAGGGAATATAGTGCTGCTCTTCAAGGGAGATATCAGGGGTGTGTGTGAGTAAGGATGCCTGACACTCTGGAAACCTGGGTGACTCAAAGCTCATAATTCAGTGGTCAAAACAAATGGCCCTCAAACAAATGGCCACCCCACTGTGGAGAAGTTATCCCAGGGGTCTCCACGCTGCTTTTCCTCTTCCAGACCCCACTTCCCACACAGCACAGCCTGAGCTGCAAGGTAACACACACCTCCATCCCTGTAATTGTTTGTAGTAGAAAGGAAAAGCAGTGACCAGGCTATTGAGTAGTTAACCACACAACTGTTACCTAATGGTCCTAATTTGCATGATTTTAATAATAATGAATAAAACCAAACAGTTAAGTTGCACTTCTACCTCAGCAAAACGGGGCTATAATTGTGTAGAGAGTAATTTTATGGGTGAAGTGTGCCCTATATTATAGGAGATTAGAATAAAGTGCTCTAATATTCAATGTCTTAGCAGGTGCAGGCACTTACCTGGGCAATTAAAGTCTTTTTAATATACAAATCACAGCCAATAAGACTACTGGCATGGCAAACTGGATCTTTCAGGATGTATTGTGTTGGCCTAAAATAGTTTTTTGTTTGCTAGCAAGAATTTCTCTAACTTTTGTTTAATAGAGAAAATGACTAAAGGCAGACTTGTTTGCAGATTCTTAAAACACTCAGATTGTGTCATTTCTGTGAAAGCATTTAACATGCACCTATCTTTCTGCAATACATGCATTAGTGCCTTTCACATCGTATCTCTTTTTGAAATACACCCCGTAACAATTAATCTATTTCAATATTATATCTGTTAGGGACTATTGGGATGGGTTGAATAGAATTTAGCCTTGAAATAATAATCAGATCATGGAAAGCATATGAAATTTAATTGATGAAGTCATCAAGCTCATTAAATGCTTTCTTTTGTGCTTGGATCATGCAGTAGATATGAGCAGGTAAAATAGGTGCAATGTTTCCTGTGAAATTTGCAGAAAAGCATTTTCCAGTTGCTCCTGAAGTTGCAACTTCAAAAAATGAGGAAAACCAGCACTGCACATAGAACCAACCTGTATTAATAGTTTCAGATCTTTGCTACCTTTCAAAACAGCATGATTTTGCATCCAAATACCAACCACAAGTGCAACAGAAATCACTTTTGGTAGCTTTAAAGAGCAAGGTTTGTCACTATAGCCCACCGCTTCTCCCACCCAACCCCATGGTAGGGTTCCACTCTACAGGAGAAAGGCAGGAGGTGCTAGATCACCCATAAACCTACTTCCCAGATTGCTATGACCCAAAAATGCGATTTAGGTGAGGATGGGAATTGTTGGAGTCTGTAAAATAATTATCCCTTTTTCCACAATCTCGGTGGTTTCCCAATGGAGGAACCACAGTGTGGCAGCTTCCTCACTCAATTCACACCTCTGCGTGTGCAAAGAGGTGCAAATTGCACCTCCTGGAGCTGCCTCACCATGGGGTGTTATCTTAATGGAGGGCAAGCACTGTTTGCACAACTACTCTTTGAGCAGCTCCTCTCCTGGAAGGCAGCTTGCATCCAAGGACAGTCCTCAACCCCAGCTCCTCAGCAGGTTGCACTGGGCCACTTGGATCCCAGAGGGGAACGACACAGCTCCAGTATTTGCAGTGATGGGTACATGCCAATCCCATTCTGGCTGCACCAGGAGGAATCACAGCCTTTCCCATCTTGGAAACAGACTGTGGAAGAGTGCCCTGAAAGAAGCTGGAATAATTTAGGGCTGAACACAGACTGACAGCTGCATGAGAAGTAGGTTGCACAAAGGCCAACAGGGACATGCTCAAACAGCACATGCAACCACAAAGCAAGTCCAATGATGGACGTTGTGCTAGATCACCATGTCTTCTAACATCCCACAGAGGCAACAGACTGACATCAGTTTACACACAGAGTGCATTCAGCATGCACCATACAGATGAGTATTTGGCTGGAAATTGGCACTTCAAACATTTGGCAGGTAACCTTATCAGTCCCAAGTGAGACTTCCTCCTTCTTGGAAGAGGTTGGTGGTTTCCACACAGCTTTGTTTTAGCATATAGGTGGAAAATACTCAGAGCATGGCCAGTTAAGATAGAAAACCATTTTGCAATATAGATGAACATGGGCTTTTCCACTTCAAGGGGGTTTAATAACATTTTAAACCATGCACCTTAAAAACCAGTTATATTTCCAAACTAGACTTCCCTTTCCAGGGAGAAACGGGCACCTGCAAAACATGAATTGCGTGCCCTGTACAGGACACTAACTCAGTAGCACAGTCACTCCCCAGAAGATGCCTCTCCCTGTATAATCCAAATAGGAAGAGGCTGGATACTGTCTTGGACATATAATTCTTAGATAGATAAACATTGAGTTATCACAGGGGGTAGAGTCACCCCCAAGGACCTTCTCCTGGAGCCCCTTTCCATGGTGAACAGCACTCCTTGCTGGAGAGCATGTACAGAGGACAAGCTGGAGAAAGCAGTGGCCACCCTCTTTGCTGAGAGGGTCATTTGGCAACCCCAGATCCCAAAGGCTGTTTGCAAGTCCAGATCTCCCACATCCCTATTTTTCAATGCTTATGTCATTAACCACAGCATACTTGGCTCTCCCCTTGTTAAACCATAAACATGGGAAAATCCCTGAAGTTACCAATGCCTTCAGAAAAAATAAATAGTGGAAGCCCTGAGCCTCTCTGCTCCTGCTGCAGAAACAATTTCAAATCAAGCTTTGGTTCATACCCAAGCTACTCCTTAAAGGAACTTAAAGCACTTCTAACATTCAGACGTACTCGTGCGCCCAGCATCAACATCTTGCCTTAGTCTCTTCCAAGTTAGGGGGGGAAATAAACATCTGCAACTGCTTTACATACTTTTTGCATTCTCATTTCCTAGGCCAAAAGTCTTTCACTATCAAGCCACAAATTAATCTAATTATTTGGATATTTAGGCCATTTAGGCTTAAGTCAGCAGAGAGTTAGGCATGTGTCTAATATTGCTCTGCAATGTAACTGCTGGGGGACTATTTAAAGATAAGCAGATGCCTAAACGCTGCGTTGAATTAAGCCTCAGTAACAGTATCTTCAGAAGCTGGCTTTAAACAGGCTGGTTTTAGGCCAGTAAAGGATTGCCTTGGAATAGAAAAGCCAGAGGATGGGAAGGTATTTACCAGGTGTTGCAAACACACTGTGAAAGGAATAGATTGTTTTTAACAAAACTACTCAACATATGGCTGAGATAGCTGGAATAATGATGAGAATAGAACAATAAAAACCAAAATATTTTTGTAGCTCATCATACGGTGACTTTGACAAGCCTGAGGAGGTGTATTTCACCTTTAGCATCGCCTTTGGAAAGGCTGGGCAACGATATATCTGCAGCTTTCTTGCGTAGCATAAACGTGAAGGTGTCCCATTCTGCAAGGGGTGACCATTAAGCTTTGCCTTGGCCCTCTGGTTGGCCTGGCCTGAAGAAAAGTGATTTGCAGAAAGGACCTGTGACCAAAACTAATATAGCACGAAACATGCAATACTGTAAATAGTTAAATGAAACAAAATAAGAGCAAAAGCAAACTGTAAGAATATCGTCTTTCCAACTGTAATGTGGGCATTTATATGCAATAAAAAAGCTAAATTATCCAGACCCATTATCCTGATGTTCAAATTTCACACATGACTCCATTTTGGGAGAACAGCAGGAATTTGACATCCCTTTGGGGACCATCCTGGGACAGCCACTGGAGGGGACACCCCAGCAGGGCATCAAGGGATGGGATCAAGAGGGAAACCATCACAGAATCACAGACCAATTTGGGTTGAAGAACCTTAGAGCTCATCCAGTTCCAACCCCTGGCATGGGCAGGGACACCTTCCACTAGAACAGCTTCCTCCAAGCCACATCCCCACTGTCAGGGATGGGGCAGCCACAGCTTCTGTGCCAGCACCCTCATAGTAAAGAACTGCTTCCTGATGTCTGATCCAAATCTCCCTTCTTACCGTTTAAACCCATTCCCCCCTGTCCTATCACTTCTACAGTGCATTTCCTAAAGCACCAATGGCCTCCCATAAACCAGCCCAGTAACACATGAGGTAATGGGTCACTACCTTTTCCTGCCCAAAGGCCTGGAGCCTCCTGCACCACCTTGCTGCAGCTCCAGCCTCCGCCACCCAGTCGCTGCGTGACCCCGCCAGCGTTCATGATACATCGTCCCGTCACCCTCACCGTTTACAGCAAAAAAGCTATTTAGCCAGTGCCTGCAACCCTTCAGCCCGCAAAGCCTTGACAGCAGAGGTTATAGGAGGGGAAAAAAAGGGAGAAAAAAAAAAGGGAGAGGGGGAGAAAAGGAAAGAACAATGTGCAATCGGCGCTGCATTAGAGATGGAAAAAGTACTTAAAGCCTGCAACATTCATCAAGGCTGAATACATAAATGCCACATTTTGAATAAGCCAAGCAAAAGACAATGACAAAGGAAAGGCGCGTTGCTTCAGGAATCTCTATCATTTTCATTTGCTGCTGTCAGGAACCTGTTTTTTGCCTCTCACTCTATCAGCCATTACAGCATTAATGAAGTAACCTCACATAGTTATTGACTGGCTTGTCAGAGTCCCTGCCTGATCCCTTAATAGAAACCATTGGTCTTCAGTTAAAAATGGGGTGAGCTGGGAGGTGCTGTGGGCATGTGCTGAATTTCAAGTGCACTCCTGAGGTTATCAAAAGCCATGAAATGCAAATTATTGTATTTTTTAAACACACAGATTTCATGCAACTGAGCATATAAAATTGACTAATCCTGTACTTTATGCATTCCTAATAATGTTTCCAAATATGCTCTGCATATGATCTTTCCCCAGAAAGTTGTGGGTGGTATTTGAATAAGCAGAAATGGGCCTAGTTTTATTCTGTGAATAAAGTAGTTTCCTGGATGTTGCAAGTCTCTGTTCCTGCTAATAGAAGGTAATGTTTATGCACTGTCTGTTCAAACAACATGGGTAATCCTTTGTCTGAATCTCTGTCTCAGGTCAAAATCATTTTCCCTTCATTTATATTTCCCCCCCTCCCTTTCATAAAGTCCCAGAACTAGTATATTCTCATTTACTAGAAATTGAGGGTTGGCAGAGGGTCTAGAAATAACTTCTTTTCCCAGAAGGTAATAAATCCAGGGAGTAATCTAAAACACCGAGTTGTTAATTCCAGTACTACCACGCCATTGCCTGTGATATGGGTACATTACTGAATCAGCCCTGGTTGACAAGCAATCATTACCTGCACGATATCTGTGCTGAGCGGGATGTGAGCGCATCCTCGTGCATCTGCTTGTGGAGGACACAGCATCTACAAAGACTTTGCCAGCTCCGTATTTGGTACCACACACGAGCAGGGAAAAGCTACAGGGTGACCTTTCATAAGCAGCTCCAGGGAGGAGCTGGGGCCTGTGCTCTGATTTCATTCTGGCTCTTAACGTTATGCCCAGATGTGCGCTTTGCACATCTGTAATCAGCTAAATTGTGGCCCAAGCATCACCAAGTCCTTTCGATGCATCACATTCCCAAATTCCACAGATCTGCCCCTTGTGAGAACTAGCTCAGCAAATTCAGCCAGTTTTCTGGAGTAAGGCTTTACTTGTGGGTAAGATTTTAAAGCCTTTCATCAATGCAGATAGCCCCAATAAACATGCTTCTCCCCTGTCTTTCTCTTCAGGAGAATCTCAAAGGTTAAACATTATGCTGATTTTGAAAACAGTAACAAGAAACCTCACATCTCACTTGGCACAGACAGCAGAGACAGGAATAGTTGTTCAGCCAGACCTGATTTGAGATTGTTCAGACCTCTTGGGTCTGCAAAACTGGGTTGGCGTTCTCTGAAGAACAGACTCCCATAATAATTGTGGTCTTCTCTCGTTTCTGATTGGGCTAAAAATTCCCTGAGAACAACTCTCAGGGCACTTCCACATCCCTCGTCTGAAATTAAGCACATTTTTCCTAATGAAAACCCTGTTTGTTGATTTGGTGACACTTTTCCCCAGTCTGAAATATTATGAAATCCTTTAATTCTCCCCCCTCACCCGCCTGCTTTCCCTAATTAATTATTTGCAGACTGTTTCCCTCCATAAAAGATATTCTTTACATAAAAACATTTGGTAGGTAGCACATCAGGGTTGTCTTTCATTTAACCTATTTCCAAAATACTCCCAAAGCCAGCAGCGCACTTGCTCATCCCCTCACATGGTCTTGGGAGAGTCATGAGGTACCATGAAGCCTCGACTGCTCCAGAACCAGGGGAATGGGGCTTGCAAGGCCTTTGAGGGGACCACAGCATCACTCCAGAGTACCGAGAGGGTCCAGCTTGAGACATCCCAGCTATTGTCTTGACATGCTAACACATACCAACTGCAGGGAGAATTTCCAAGACTGTCTTCATGAGGAAATATGATTGATTCGAACCATGCAGCTCCCTCAGACACTGGACTGAGAGAACATCCTCTACCAAAAGCATTTAGCATGGACTGAAACCCACAGCTCCTCCCCAAAGCTTAGCAACCCGAGAACTAAATCCTCATTGTCATCACTGTGAAGCACAAGTTTATTCTGGCTGAATATAAACAAAGTTTGCTCTTTGTATATGAAGAAAAACAATCCAACATAACACCACTTTCTAGTTGATTCAAGGTCCATGAGAGAATAAATGGGACCATAACCCCTGTGCTTTCCACCAAAGCTCAGGAAAACTTCAGATTGTTATTTTGTGGTCTAATTCAAAGTCCAAGTAGCCAACAATCTTCTGGGTTCACTCTCGGATCTGTGCTCGAGTGAGCTTGCATGCTAACAACTGCCAGCTAGGCAGAGCTGGGGGCTAACATTTGTTCAGATTCTTGCTTCCTGGAGTGATTTGTCCATCCCTAACTTGTAAGCTCTGTGATCTTTGGGGATTTCTTTCCTTTTTGTCCTTTTTCCCTTCAGGATACACTGATGCCATGTTTGCAGCATGAACTCCACCAAAAGCCACTCTTGCCCACAGCTCCTTACTCTGCAGCAGCAGCCCGTGTATAGAACATCACTGCCAGGAGCTCATCACTTCTGATCTTTTAATTGTGCTTAATGATTGCTGAAAGGAACCAAACAATCACGAGTGAACTTCAGCTTCCCTGGTAATTAATATTGTTATTACAGAAATGTTAATAATTATTAGACTCCAGCAATATAGGAAGCAGTGAAGATTTTGAGCATCTCCACTAACACACAGGCTCCCTCATTCCTGTTTCATAGCTTTGTTCTTATTTTGGACATACCGCTAATGCCCACCCTGGTATAAACCCAGAAAAGCCTCCTAATTGCAAGAAGTTCTACTTATTGCATAGCTTCAGTCTTGAGACAATCTTTATCTGGGGACACCCTCTGCGGTCCCAGGGAGAACCATGCACAGCTTTTGTGTGCTGCAGCTGCTGCTACGGGCAATACCCAGGCAAGTGCTGCACTGATTTTTCACACGAGCAGTGCAAGATCTACCTTATTCTTGAAGGCTCCTAAACAGCAAATTTGCTGTATGCAAACAGGCCTTGCTATTTGATGCGTCCTGGGGGGAGCGCAATAGATTTGGCATGCAAAAAGCTGTGTCTTCAGGGATTTTACTTTGTTTTAAATAAGTAGTCTGGACGTATTGTATGAGACAAAGTAATTAGCATTCCCTCAGCCCAGCAGGGCAGCAATTTAAACTTTTACAAGGAGTCAAAGTTCAGGATGCTGCCCTGCCATCAACTTTCTACATACAGAAGGGATACAGACTGGAATATCCAAATGTTTCAGGCTACTCTGGGTTATTTGAAACTCCAATAGACACATTACTATGGGGAAATTGCTTAATCTGCTCCAGGATTTATTGCTATTGTACGTTCAGGATGGAGGTCATGGAGGGTCAGAGAGGGCTACACTCAGTGCAAGTATTTCATACTGTATTAAAAAGTTTCCAACCATACTTTAATCCTCAAAATCATTACATCCTATTTTTATGCATATAAAAACACTCCACAGAAAGACTCTGTGTTTACACCCTGCTCACAATAATCCCATAGGGTGGGGGAAGGAGGGAAGCAAAGCACTCCGCTGCTCGCTTCGGTCCAGAAAGAGGCAAGTTTGTTGTCATATAAAGCAAATAAATAGAAAAGTCAGAAAAGGAGAAGCGAAGCGAGCCCTACTGCGTTGCATTGATTTAAGAGTAAGTGCCTGCTGCCAGAGAAATGGATTTTTTTCACCCGTTAGGCAGTCATTTTACAAACGTAGGATGCGAGTACTGATTAAAGCTCACAGAGAAGAGAGCTTTGCATTTTTCCTCTTTATTTTTGGTTCATCCTGCCCTTCACTCCCCATGGCACAGCCCTACTCTGCCAGGCAGCCCCTATCTGCTTGGGGTCATTGGCAGGGATAACATGAACCCCAGCCCCTGCCCAAAAGGAGGAGGAAAAGTCAGTGCTCCAAGGCTTGTGCAGGTCTGGGAGGCGACAGGGGGGACTGAAGCTGATCATAGGTGAGACAAATACTTTACCTCCCTTAGCATAATTATTTAGGGCTTTCTGAGAGAAACCAATAATGAATTATTTCTTTTTCTTGCTCTCCCACACCAGGTTTTCACTTGTAAGAGCAGGTAGAACTACCGAGAGAGAGAAGATGAGAAGGAAAAGCATAGCACCACATTTGTATAGCAGACGATTCACACTCGGTGAAAGCAAAACAACTTGAGCAGGAAGGAAACCTGGGTACCACAGACCTAAATATAACAACAAAACCAGTTGAAAAACAGTCTCATCTACTTGCCCTGAAAAGTATTGTCAGTGTTTTGCTGGCTTTATTTAGTAAAAGCGTTTAATAAAATTCAGTAGGAGTTTTAGTGTCCTCTTTGCACCTCACAGAAATACGTTCAAAAGCAAAAAAAGCTTGAGGAATCAGCGCATCAAGATTTTAGGTCTCTTGCAAGAACAAGCATCAATTATATACATCCAACCCCCACCCTCATAGGAGTTTCAAATTAAATGCCTTTTGTTTGCAAATAGAAGTATTATCTCAGTATTACCCTAAAACATGGGCTTACTTTGGACCTTATGTGCAAGAGTGCTCCAATGTCATCACCGTGGCAGGCACTGTAAATGGTGCACAAGGGAAGATCCACAACCACACGTGAGGATAAATCCTGGTGCAAACAGACCAGCGTGCATGGAAGCATCCTCTGGGAACAGAGAGGACATGCTGTAGACCAGCTCCTGCTGCAGAGTGAAGCTTCCTGTGAGCAGGGGGCTATTAAACAGCCGTTTGAGGGCAGGAGCCCATAAAGCCAATGAGGGGCCCATAAAGCCATGCTAAAGTCATATTTTTGCCTTTTTTTTAATTAAAAAAGCTTTAACTTTCCCTTCACCACTTCTGGGCTGAATTGGTTTGATCCAGAAAGGTAGTTATGCATAAGAGCAACCACTTTATATTGAATTAGGGGATTTCTCATGCAACACATCTCACCAATTACAAGGCAGGGATGCAATTCTATGATTTATAATACATTATACTGTTAAGTAATATAACATTATAGATACAATTTGTACCTATCTCTCCATGGATTAGAGAGGTGGCACATGAAGAGTGGATCATTAAACAGCAGTGCAAGGCCAGGGGCCAAGCACTTCTGTTTAACAAGCTGCTCCAAGTACCACCCCTCTAATCCATGGAGAGAGAGAATAAATTGTTCCTGTATCTTGTTATAAATCATGTTCTTTGGAGTTTTCTCTATTTTTTAATTACAAAAATAATAATTATTACGATTCCTGTTTAGGGCCATCTCTTTCCAGGGCTGAACTAGCTTAAACTGAAGGCACTTCTGTTCCGGAAAGGGTCTGAAGCCAGACTGTATAATTTACAATCTGGCCAAATTTGAGGGCAATATGGGAGAGTGAGAGGGATGCACCATCCCTCTGGATGAAGGAAACTGCTCTCCTGGTCAAGCCAGGCCAGCTACCCCCATCCTCCCTGTTGCAGTAACATGCCTGGACCACAGGCAATCACACAGGATAACCAGCACCAATCTGCTCTAAGTGAACAGGCTGCAAATGTCAAGCATACTCTAAAGAGGCAAGAGTGTTGACTACAGCCTTGCTTTATCAGGAAGGAGTGGTTCTGGGAGCACCCAGGAGCCCATCAACACCCAGTTTGTATGGCACCTACCCAATACATACCACAGCACCAACTTGTTCGTGGGTTTCTAACACTGACATTCCCCAAGGCTAAACAATCTTGTCACCATTCCCACGCAAACACCAAAAAGCAACTGTGGCCAATTAAGTTGAAGTCCTTGGAAGGACAGTTGACACGGTGCTATTTCAATGTGCTAACCTGCTCTGCTCAATGGCCATCAATGGCTGCTGAAGGTGAACTCTTTGACCTCTAACTCTTCTGTTTATATTACCCCTCTAGGGTCAATAAATGTAGATACAAACACCAGGCTCTATAGACAATACAGTGCTTTATAACACTGGTGCTGCTATTAGGGTTCCATGCCTCAGCTTCCAGGTTTATTAAACTCCATTATAATCCCCTTAGTGATGACACCACCTTTCTATAACAGTACAGTTGCTTGGCTCCCAAGGAGGGAAGCACAATGCTGAAGGCTGAAGATATAAGGACACTGTTAGGCTGCCTTATAGACCCTAACTCATCATGTGACAAGTCATTGATTTCTATCAACAATTTCATTGTCATGTCAGAGCATAACCTGAATCCATCTTTCATTCACTTCAAAAGTAAACAATGGCCCTTAGAATTGAAAAAAGAGCATTAAAATAACAAAAATAATAAGAAGCATCCAGTTTTTCCTCAAAAAAAAAACCACCCCAGAACCGAGACTGCTCAGCAGCTATGTAAAGCAGAGCAAACTATTAATAGAGAACACATTGACGAATTCTATCACTGTTTCAATTTGCAAATTATTCACAAATCTACTGTCATTCATTCAATTCTTTTCAATTTATGAAACTATATTGAATTAGCATTATTCTACAGAAACTATTTTCAGCCTCAGAGAAAAAAAATCTCCAAGTGCTATTTACAGTGTTTGCTGACAAGACATCATCACCTCAGCCATGACAAGGTGCCATTGCTGTCCCCTGGCTTAACAACCAGCTCCTAAATAAATAGGGGATCAACGATCAGACCTTCAATGCTGTCTATGTTTGAAAAGGAAGATAAAAAGGAAAGGCTGGCAGGACTTGGCATTGGCACTGCATTACATTTCTATTAATAAAGAATGGCAATCAGCTCTAAAATTAATGTGGATCTGTTATCTCTTCTTGCACACAAAGAACTTGTGTTTAACTTGTTCACATGGTCTACGATGCAAACGATGAGGCCAAGTCTTTTGTTTTCCTGTTTGATTACCTCTGTGCCTTTGCTCTGGTCTGGTTTTCTATGTTTTTCTACAGCAAAGCATGTATGGTCATGTAGGATAAAGATCTAACTGTCAGCATGGTCCCTCTCTTTGTTTCTGGAAGATAGGCGGGTATATTTCATATCCCCACGTATCAAAACTTGCCAATTTCTGCAGTTTGGCCACCTGATGCTCTTCACCACTACTATTTAATAGACGCAAGTTTGCATGTGGTGCAGGTTAAAAGTTTTACTGGGCTTCAGGAGAAGATACTTCCAAAGTCCTCCCAGTAGACATGCTGGCAGATGGGAAGGCTGAAGTACAGGTTTCCATACCATGATGAAAAAGAAAGAGACCCTGGGGCCTTAAAAAAATAAAATAATATAATGAAAATACACCTCTTCATTTCAGTTTCACGGGATTCAAGTGATTTACAACAATTCCCTAAGCAGTTTTCTTGCAGCACAGCTCCCTAATGAGGCTGGGGAACCAGCTTCTCTCCATATTACCACAAATAGTTAGATGGGACTGAGCAAAGCTTTCTTGGCTGGTCCAGGTCTGTGATGAGCATGAAAGGTAAATTCAGTTTTTCAAGGTGGAAATCATGTTCCTGATGAAAAGCTGCTGACCATAGCTTAGCCATCAATCAGTCACCTTTTCTAGTGATAGACCATCTCATTACATACTCTAAATGTGAAGACGTGCTCGCAGTATGCTAATATTGGTTGCTTTTTCAACTATGGTTACTTGGGTTATTGTTTCAGGTTGTTACCTTCAAACAGTCTAAAACTGAATGAAAAGTAAGGAAACCATCCAAAATTACCACTTGCACTATAAGTTCAGGCATAAATAGGGTCTCAAGGTATTTCATGATATTGTCTTAATCAGCTGGGGAGCACAGGATAGAAATGCTTCATAAGACCAGAGGACAAAAAAAATACAAAGAAAAGCCATTAGAAAAGGGAGGAAACAAACCAAATGGAAAACCTGACGAGGCATTTGCCAATAGGGAATTTGTGCTCCTTTTAAAACATTATCTTATGCATTGTCTGTCTTGTCTGTTCAAGTGGCATCTCCAGATATGGCCCATCTAGCTACTCACAAGCAAAAGACAGAGAGCCACCCTGGGATCTTGTCACATCCATCTCACACAGGGAGAAGAAACCTGACAGTGCCTGGGACGTCTTGGCAAGGAGAAGCAACAAAGAGCAGCCAGGAGGGGAAGCAGGGAAGAGCAAGGAAGAGCTGCATCTCTCAGCAGGGAAGAGCTGCATCTTGATAGACTCCCCCTCTCATTCTTCTCCAACCTCCGGGCCCAGCTGGACTCAACGTCCCAACTGCTCTCCCTATTAGGACGGGGGACGTGGGAAGCACACGGCTGGCAATACACCCGACAGGCTTGTAGGGATCTGAGAACACCCTCAGGTTCACAAGCACCCGGAGTTTGCCAAATCATTTCAGCTCATCTCTAATTGTCAGCGATCTCTATTAGCTCAGTAGTGTGGCTTTGACATAAGGATGAACAGAAGGGTTGTTACTGGCTAGTGATAGGAGAGGAGCTTCTAGTCCAAGGAAGAAAAGCATCTTCCATGGCAGAAGGAGAATCTTTTTTTCCTTCCCACATAGGCTATACTGTACGGAAGGCTAAGTAACAGCAGACAAAGGGACTACACAATGGATGTCCATCAGCTTTAAACTTTCCAAATATCACATAAAAATAGAAAAAGAAAAAAAAAGGCTTTACTGTAGTGTTCACAGTTTTAAGCACTAACAGAGCCATTTTATAATCATCTCCAGGGGAAAAAAAAAGGGTAAATGTAAAACGGAAATAGCACCATGTGCAGCTATCACAGTATAGCACAACTCCATTTGAACCTTCAGCTACAGGAGATGGCTTATTTGATGGTAGCAGCTCCTTCTCCAGAGCACTTCCCTCGCAGAAGACTGGCACCCAGTGCCACAGTGCAACTTTCCCCATGCCAACTCAAGCTAAATTTACGTAGACAGAAAGAAAAGGGAGAAGGGAAAGAAGAGTTGACTAAAGGGCTAAAAACTGCTCCGAGACAACGTTTTCTGGATTACATCAAAATTCTGATCTTTCCACATTATTTCCATGAACAACAGCCCAAGTTAATAGGACCTAAAAATACCCCAAACACATTTTTGGTTTTGCAAACAGCGTTTCATTCATGCATGTCTGCCTGGTGATGCATCATTACAATTGTAATGAGATAGCTGCCAACCCTGGAAGGGTGTAATGCTCAGTGTACTTGGAATGTTAAAGAGGGACTGAAGCCCTATATGAGATTAAACTGATTTTCATTATATAGAATCAGAGAGAGATTGAGTCAGGCCTGGTGCTAGAAGTTACATGAGCTTCCCAAAGCATCCAGGGCCACAGCCAACCCTGCTTTAGATGTAATACTTTGCCCAATACGTAACCATCAATCCTTAGATCCCAGGAGCTCCCTTTCAGATCCCAGGATGGGTCAGGCATTTAGGTGGCAAGTGCAAGCACTCACAGAGGCAGGCAACATTGCTGCTTGAGATGAGATGTACCACAAACAGGGAAAATAAACCAACCCTAAATTAAAGTGCCTCCAACACAACGCAATTACACTACATAATGTTTACTTATCTTATATACACTCCAAGGGAAGATAAATGTCTAGTAAAAACCACAATCCGCTATTAAACAGCTATAAAATACTTTGCTGTCTTCCCATTTCAAAAGCTCCCATAGTATAAATAGTGGTCAAAAGTTCAGTGAACTGTCTTGTAGTCTGGTGCTCCATTCAAACCCTGCTATTTCCAGAGAGTCTCCTGACACCGTATCTAATTTCCAAAATGAATATGCTTTAATTTTCCTTCTTCATGCATTGTGCTTTTTCCTCATTTAAAACAGCAAGAGCCTCTGGCAGTAAAGGACATCACATTTCTGTGTGAGATGAAGCTTTTTTCGCCTTATATGAGGGAGAATGGCATGGGTCAAGGGAGAAAAAATGTATGCAAAAAACATCACACCCCACTGACCCCAGTATATTTTACATTACAATTTTGCCATTTCCAATATAGGTTCATTTTGCAGTGGACCATATCAGCCATATTTCAGGGTTTACAAAAATATATATATATATATATAAAAATTCAGTACCTGGAGCACTGTCTGCATACAGCATGTCCTAACACAATATATGGATTGTCATATTAATGTGCAGTGTAGATTGCAGGGAACACACATACGCATGCAGAGAATACTTATGCATGCCAGGGAGGCAGCCCAGGTGTGTGGATTTGAATATACTTTCAATTATATCTGTAGATAATATACAAGTGTATATTTACATCTTAAAACCCAGACTGCTCTATGCTGCAGGTGAAACCCCTGGTATCAGAGGGATCTTTAGGGAGGGGGTTTATGCTATATAAGCCTTGCTCCCCTGAGCCACTAAAGTGCCTGTAATAGGGCACCTGACACAGATTCAGACATTTAAGTTGAGATTGCCATGCTTTCAGTGGGCAACACAAGTAGCTTTATCCCCTGGCATACATTAAAAGGCCTCGTTCCACCCCTTAGCACAGGCAGAGATAATTAATACAGAGCCTGATTCAAAAGGCACAGAAAGTTCTCGTAGCAACTCAGTACTCTGCAGCCATCCTTTACCCTTCGGTGGTGTAATGGAGTTCAGCTGTGACCACAAGCTCACAAACGAGTTTAGCTGGAACACCTGAAGCCTGTGTTAACCCTGCTCTGAAACTGCAGCCCTAGAAGAAAAGATGCACCTTTTGTTGTCCAACCATACTCCAGGACCAGACACACCAGGAAAAGGATGAAGCAGAAACCTGGGGCAATCCCTGTTTTAACCACGGATAAACGCCATGTACTCAACAGTACAGTTTTGACTTCATGTACTGCACAGACCATCATGCTCGCAGAACTGGCATGTCTCACCCTTACAAACAAAACCATCATTCACAATTTTGACAGGAAATCAAAAAATCTGACTTTCCTAAGAAGTACCAATTCCCACAAAACCTTGCTGCTATCCACAGCTAAGAGTCAGCTAAGAGTCACGAGAGGCAATACATGTGTACAGGCATCTAAAGGTTAAACATGCCAACAAAGCAGAACCATGTAACAGGAAATAAACATACATGTGTGTGAAGGGATTAAAAAGTAAAACAATCTTGCCACAAAAAGACAAAACCATCATCTTTCACATCAAGCAACTACTCCACCTTGCAACTGCCATGGAAGGAAGCAACTTCAGGTCCTACAACCATGAAACTATCTCTGCTTTTCATCTCATCAAAACCCAAAGCACTGTCATGCTACAAAGCTGTAAAACTTCAGGAATAACACAAAGACTTACCCAAAATTCAGGATAGGCCAAGACAACAAATGACATCCATGTGGCTGGATGGAGATGCTCAGATGGAAGGTGAAGCAAAGTGCAATAGAGCTGTGTGCTGGGGGAGAAAACAGAAGCTCAAACTGTGGAAAGAGCTCCACAGGTGCTTGGAATACACTAATTAACTTCCTTCAGCTCATTGGTTATAATTGCTCTGCATTCATCCCAGCCCTGACTCAGCATACCCTACATAGTGGTGTGGAGCTGCTTTGGGGGTTGGAGCTACTTTGGGTTATTTCAAAATCATGGCCAGGGCACTATAGGAAAGGGTTCCTTTAATGAGAGGTAGCTGGGAGCCTTTAGAGGCTGGGGATGGGAGGTGCTGGCAATGAACTTAAATGCAATTGCAAAAGCAGTGCTTTCTTACTGTTACTTTAAATAGAAAGGGCAAAACATGCAATATTTCCTTCAGTTGTTAGCTCTCTTTAATGTCACAGAGAAGCATCCTCTTGCCTGGCAAGTTGTGGACACGGGGCTCAACAGGTTTGCTTGCTTATTGTCAGCATTTACCTGAACTAGCTTTTAATAAAAGCCTTTGGAGAAAAGAAATCTCCTGCCTGAGACAAAACATTGGGAATCTGAGTGGCAGCCCCTGAGAGACGCTGAGCTACTCAAGTGGCCATCAGTTGCATCCCTGATATATCCTGTTCCTTTCTCACCACAAATCCCCTCTGTGATGCTCTGCACTGTGCTTTTCTATAAGCAGTTATTGGATGGGAACCTGAAAGTGGTGTTTACCCCTCCATAGTCTCAAGAATTTCAGTATGTCTCTGGCAAACATTGCTGTGTTTCAAGTGGCCAATTTGAGCAAACTAGATGTGGTTGAGGGCAGAACTCGGCCCTTCCTGTATTCATCTGGGGCTTTGAACTTGTCAAAATGAACCTTGATTTCATAAAATAATAATAATAATAATAATAATAATAATAATAATAATAATAATGTTCTCTTTGGCTTTAGAGCACCAGTTCCATCAAAGTACTGACTATTGGAAGTTCAACTGCTAATGGCAAGCTATCTTGAAAAGGGAAAAGTCTGGAGGCAAATTATGAGGGAAAGAATAGATATTAATCATTTTTAAAGTCATTCTGTCTCAGGCATTATTTTCCTTTTCTTTCATTATTCATGATGAGTTTTTTGCTTGAAGGCCAAGTGAATTCAGAGGGCCTGACCCATCCAAACACAACCATGACTGTCTGAACAATGCAGCCCAGCTGAGTCTATAGATAAAAAAAAGAGTCCAAATGGGAACTAAACTTTAACAAAAAAAGATAATTTTAAACATTGGATCTAAACACACACATGTAAATATAATTTTCCTCCTGTTCAGTTTATTTCCCAGTGCTTGGTCCATGGTGTTCCTATTGCATCTATCCTTTTGGGGGATCTGTGGTATGGGAGTCCCAACAAGCAACTCATTGTGTTTCCTGTTTCTCTCTGACCCTACCTTCCTGGCCTCCAAAGCCAGTTTGGTGGTGTCAAGCCTCTTTCTGTCAAGGCAAGGCCTCTTACCTTTGCTTTTTTAGCTTAATTCCACAGCTAATGGAAACTCAGTAGCTTCACTCATAACTTGGGTAACCTGCACAGCCTTTTGCTGCTGCAGGACATGAGCAGGCACCATGAAGTGAGCCTAAAGCCATTTGCTGCTCCCTGTACTGAGAAATTAAAAGTATCATAGGAAAATATCTCTATCCAGGAAAGGGGTTTTTCCCCCCCAGAAAAAAAACTCCCTCAGGAAAGATTCCCATTTTGCATGTAGAGAGCACCAGGCAGACATTAGGACACAGATGGGCAATGTGTCTGTGGCAAATTGCTCTTACCCAAAGGATGACAGGGGCCAGAAAGAAGCTTTCAAAGCAGAAGCAATGACAATTCATGGACCCATTTTCTCCTTCTTCAGTAATTCTCAGCACCCCCAAGTAGCCCCATCTTTGCATGCTGCCTGTGAAAAATGGCAAAGTTCCCTTTGCTTCAGGGAAAAATAACCCTACAACATTGCTTTGGTGAATGTGTATTTGTAACCATGTTCCTTGGAAGACAGGAGTTTGCCATGGAATATCTTTGGCAAACTTAAAGGTATCTGGTGTACTTTGCCTACCCTGAAATACACTCACCAACATGTATCCTCTCTCAGACTCCACAGATGCGTGCATCTGCAGGGTACGGTGTTAATAATGAATGTAGTCCTATAAACCCCTCAGTATAGAAATACACAGACAGAGCTTCACATTTTGCCTGCTTCTCTGCAACAAATACCCAAACTGAAACAAATTTAACGAGATACATTACACAAATCTGCAGACAGAAGTTGTATCAAAATTTCAACTATCTTCAGCAAGAAAGCGCTTCTATTTACAGTAACGCTGGCAGCATATACTGTAGCTAGGCAGCCACATTTATTTTCAATTATCATTTTTGCCTTTTTATACAGCATAATGAAATGCCTGGTAAATTATACATTTTTGTAAAACACAAACTTGTCTCTTTATTTGCAGCTCAAGTCTTGCAGCATCGTTTTGTCTGCATTAGTTCTAGCTCTTTTATGAGAGGCCAACTACTTTTCTTAGCTGTAATGCGCAGCGTGTGATATCTTACTTGCCAGTTCTTGCTGAGACACAGCCTGGTGCAAAGTGACCATGTCCAAAGCTCAAACCTTCAGAGAAAAGGGTGAAGAGTCTCAGAACCCTGTTTTGCCCTAACATCACTCATACCCATTTGCTTCATCTTCAATATTTTCAACCCATCCCCTCCTAAACAAAAGCAGACTTTTTAGGGGGGGAGTGTGTATAGCTGCTCCCCCCAGTTTCCCTTTAGAAAGATGCTCTCATGGCAGATGGATCTCAATATGCTGTCTCCCAAATCTTAAGCAACTCTGAAAATATAAAGTTCACTTATACCAATGGGCCATATATATCCATACCTCTCAATTCTCTGTCTCTTTAACTGGCACTTTGAACTAGTGAACACCTCTTTAATCTTGCCCCATTATCATCCTAATAGTACCTCCTATATTCATAAATGTCTAGCAAGACTTTCAGCTATTTGGTATGAAGAAGAAATATCCAGCTAAATTGAGAAGATTACCACATCACCACATAAATCAGTGACAGGCTGCGTGTTATTACAGTTGATTTTTGTTGACAGTTGGCTGTAGGCAGTTGTGTTTCAAATGCCTTTTTTCACTGGGAAATTAAACAAAATTCCATGCAAAATACAGCCCTCCAGTTCAAAAACTGTAAATCCAAAATTAGCATTTCATACTTTAAAAGGTAGCACGGCACAATTTTCCGTTGAAAGATCTGTACAGTTGTCACAAATGGGTGTTTCACACATGACACTAATGCTACCGATGCCTTTTAAGAAAGCCACCTTTCTCTGATATTATTTTCTTCTCCTCATAATCTGCATACACTATAGTTCATCCCTATGGAAAAGAAAGAGAGCTCACTTACTTATCTCTCATATGGGAGCATTATGCTTTCAGCAATTCAGACAGATAGGCTGGATGGGAGGGGGGAGGGTTGCCAAATCCTCCCTGATAAGAGGGAACGAATTGTGGCCAGTGAAAGGTTAATCTTCCCTCTCCAAGTCCCTCCTTCTGTCTCAGCATAACCTGAAGAGCAAAGAAAAAGAGAGACTTAAGGAGTGAAAAGACTCCGGCACAAAACACTGTTCCTACTGGATCGTGTAGCACTTCACATACAATGGCCACGCATGACCTAATTAACAAAAAGCTGTTGCTAAAAGTCAGGAAAGCAGCTTGGGTGATAACAGAGAGGACCAGAACTTGCGAAGGAGTTTCTGCTTCCAGCAGCTGCTGATCTGCCTTTTCTTGGCTCGGATATTGCCTGCTGCTAAGCTAATTTTTTCAGGACTCTGGTGTCAGCAAGTTGCCCAAGCAGCAGTAGTTGAGACAGAGCTCCTTCCCCTTCCTCTCAAGGCAGGTCCCTGACATCAGCTCTGCCTTGGACCTAGCTTGGAGACCACCACCATGAGAAGTGTACAGTTTTGGCTGTACATGACACAGTGTATTGAGGTAGAAAACCGGGATGCATACTCCTGGGCACAGGGACAGACATATAATGCAGTTTGTCAGCCAGAAGATGTTAGGCAAGTCTTCACACAAATACTTTGCTGGCAGCTGACTGGCTTCTGGCAATGGAGACTCCAGCTTCCTCTGGCTTCAAAACCAAATCACCAGCCAATTGCATCTGGTTCATTTTCCCCCTGTGTCCAAGGGCAAAGGTGTAAGGCCATAGGGATGATGGCCTGTGTTAAAGCTTGTCCTGACTCCCAGCCCTGTCCTTAGAGGGCAGCTGAGGATGGAGAATCCATCTAGTTGATCTTTGACCTGGGTTATCCCACTGCTTGTAATTGAGAGGAAAATATGTTTGCAGTAGTCAGTGCAGATAAAATTAAGTATTTCAGTCAATACTGAAATGGTTTCATTTGACTTCACCACCAGGCATTTTAAACAGCTGCCTCTCTCACAGCTGGGTCAAGGTTTAGTTTTTACAGCACACACCAAACTTTTCCCTGGCTTAGCTCTGCTGACAGAACCAGACAAGATGTCTGTGAGAGCCTAGCCCAAATCATCCATGACTGTTGTGTATGCCACCCGTAGAGAAAAACTCTTGAAACTCTACTAATGGTTAGATTTGCACCTTATTACAGGCAATGACTGCATGAATTGAGACTAATAATCAAAGTAAGGTACTGGTTGCTCACCAGTTGCTCTGCTGGGGAAAAAGGGCCTGGCCAAGAAGGGTGGAAAATAGCAGCATGATCGAAAAGAGTGAATGTGATGGAGCAATCCTGTGTTGTCTACTGAGGAGAGGTTGGCAACAGGCCTAAGCTTTGCTGTGGAGTGAACTGTAGCCTATACAGAGTGATTGAATGGTTTAAGGTGGCACTTGCTTAACACATGAAAACATTTATACTTAAGACCTGTATGGAGCACTATAAACGCCACTATGTTCTCTTCAAACTTTGTGCACATGTAATATCTTAGAATCTCATTTCCAATTAGTATTTCTTGTGAATTTTCAAACACACAAGAGGTGACCTCCCATGTCTGCTTGGGACCAGCTGCTCAGGAAAACCAGGCAGTAAGACACAGACAAAACCTCATGGTCTACAGGGGAAACACAATTTTGCAATCAAAAAATGCCCAACACAAACAGAAAGCACCAAAAACAAAAGCAGGTTTTAAGCAAAAAGCTGCCCATTCTGATAAAGATGGGAAACCAAAGTGCACGATCACCAGGGAAAAGAGGCCGAGCTGGATGAGACTTTATTGCCAAGAATAACACTTGAGACTGTGTATGACAAGGACTGCAACTTCAGGCAGAAGGTGACTCAGCTTGTGTACACAGGCAGGTATTTTCTGTCGCATGAAAAGCCTGAAAAACATGTCATCTACCTGTCCCTTCAGAGAGAGACAGGTTGCTCACTCTATGGTACAAGGGAGTCTTCCTCATGGTCTGCAAAGGAGAACACAGAAAGGCTGATCAAGATAAGGGAGATTTGGAGGCACATTCTCAAATACAGGAAGGTACTGCAGGTACCAGGATATGATAGAGACACAAGAGCTTTGCTTGAGGAGAAGCCCAGTGGCAAAGCTCAGCTACAGCATAGCTAATGCTGTGCCAAGACATCAAATGGCCTTGCAAAACAAGTCAACAAACTCACACAAAGAACGTGTCAACAGCTGAAATTCTCTTTAAATACAGAAGATGAGGCAATGGAGTAGGTGAAGGAAAGGAAGAGCTGGAAGCCCATCTGGCAGTCATAGAGGAGCAGGTCGCTCCAAAGAGCCTGCGCAGCTTTAGAAACAGAAAGTCTTCTCCTGCTGTTCTCTGACATGCAATTCTTCAAGACTTTTGTTTCTCCAAAACTTTTGGGTTTGGCATCGCTGCAGACATTGTGTAAAGGGGAGAGTCACGGGGTTTGTTGTTTCAGCCACCATAAAGGGTGCAAGGAACCCCTCTGCTCATCTGGCGTCACTTTCTGCGCAGCCCAGGTGATTGCATCTCAACAGTAATTTTTGAGCCCAGTAAGATGTGATGAAATCACAGTGCTGCTTTCACAGAGACATCCGGCTTCCACTGAGAGATCGCGCTCAGCTTGAGATCGTAAGCCCAGGGATGTCATCAGAACAAGTTAATTATTCCACAAAAGAAGAGGAATACTGTACAAATTTTAGCTGAACTAAGTAGAGAAGAGAAATAAATCTGCAAACCATCAAATGCTGCGTCTGTTTGTAATTATTATCATGCAAGAAATATAATGTTAGTTGAGCAACATAATTCTTTTTGTGTTTTGGGATTTCCTACTTTACATCTTTTTGCCTACAGATCTAGATCTCCAGAGCAGATCTTGGGATTTTTTTTTTCCTGGTGCCACATATAAATGCCTCTTGACAGAAATTATTTTCCTTCCAAAGCATTGTTCATGTGGCTGTATTTAAAAATGCAGCTCAAATGCTCTTCTCCAGTTTATTCTTACAAGTTGTGAGTAATACCCAGAATCATTCACATGGAGAGAGCTGCGCTCATGACAGGAGTCTTGAAACAACTTCAGCTGGCCGTCTCTCACAAGGCTTGAGTATTGCTGTCTCCACTGATTCCAGGCTCATTGCTATTAGCAGCTGAATCTGGATCTAACTGCTGGCCAACTAATAGAGGTATGCAGGCTCAATGCACTGTCTTAAGCTGAGGTGCCCAGAAAACGACAGGAAAAAAAACCCAACAGATTCATAAAATATCCTAAGGGATACAAGAATCGGAGCTGAAATTTAGTATTTTCCAACTGCTCTCACCCTTCCTCCTGGGATTGCCGTTGATCTTTGATCACTTCCCTCATTTACAAACGCTGTCATCTCTTCATTCTCCTCCTACTCCGTATCATTAATACAAATCTGGAAACAATGGCTTTCTCCCTGCTAAAACATTGCAACATCGCACTATTTGTTTCCTCTTCTAAAACGGAGCATTCATTATAACCCATATCCCCCAAAGAATTTTATCACTTGAAACCTGTTTGCAGTGAATCTAAAGTAGCTGGGAAATCATCTTCACAGGAATTCCTGCATACGCTGGAGCCGACTTCTCCTGGAAGCCCAATAAAGTGCCGAGTCCCTCTGCAGGCAATATCCATTTTTCTTCTTTCTGATACAGCCTCCAGCAGTAACCCCTGCAGCTGTGCACGATCCATTTTTTCTGCTGCTGAGATTCACTGCTCAGCTACGTTAGCTCTTGTACCCACTTCATCCTGGAGAGTTGTGATAATTACCTCCTTGCTTCAGCGTTCCCACCACCTCCATGCTTATCGCAGAGGTCAGCTTCTCTTTTATCTCTCCTATAACCAACTCATTATTGGCTGCTTTCTCTTGCAAGGGACAGGCTACTGCTCCCTGGTTCCTGCCCCATTCCAGTTTTTGTAGTGTTTGTGCACCTCATTTGAACACTTCTTTCCAGAAGGACACCTCTCAGCACTTGGATGTCGGATTTGACTTTGTTTTCTATGGTCCCCAGCTTCAGAGGGTTGGAGTGAACACTGACCAATGTGATGGAGTATCACCAAAACACATAGACCTGCTGTTTGAGAGCTGTGTGAGCAGGGATATTCCCAAAAGATCTGGACAGCCATTAGGATAGTGGAAGGATTTTTGTAATAAACTAAATAAATGTAACACGTTCACTGCTTTTTAGTTCAGGAAGGTGATGCAACCTAGTGATGTAGTGTTAAAATGTATTAAAGGCAAGTCTTGGGACCCAGGTTGCTTAAGTGCTGATGGAAAAGAAATGCTGAATATAAACCAAAACACTGCAGAAAACACTGAATGCTGCTAATGGTGAAGGTAGCTATGGCTATGCAATATTTACCATTGAGGAAGCCCAGATCACATCTTCCCTTTGAACTAGTCGCAGTCAAGAATAAATCCCAATGTCAGTAGATCCATGGGTGGAAATTTAAAGTTTATGAAACCCCTCACTGTTTTACAAGTCACTGAACTATCTAAATTCCACTGGAGACCTTAAAAAAGATGCAGATGTTCAAATTCTGGGCTAACACATAGAATAGAGGAAGACTTTTTTCTTGGGACATATTATGTCATGAAATAACTGCAAGCTCTGGACTACTGAGGTGAGAGTATTAAGGTCTGGAAAGCTCAGGCAAAACTGGGCTTACTAAAATCATCCTGAGAGTGTTGCTCACAAATTGTCACCAAAGCCCTGTGAGAGGAGTGCAGACAGGGAAACTTTTGCAGAGATACTAATGACACTGCGGCTGCCAGGGGCTTTCAGCGGATATTATGTGCCCGCTTCCCCATTTGAACACGTGCCTCTTCATGTAAAACAAGAGATCTTCACGTTTTTAAATAACACAGCCACTCATGTAAAGTATTTCCTTTGCTTAGGTGAACTAGCCATCGAGCAGTGGTGATGCTGTCTGGAAATACAGGCATTTTCTGGATCTACAGGTGTTTCCAGCTTTTCAACCCACATCAGTGCAATGCAGCTGAACCTCCTAATCGATTATAATTCACTGTAATATGAACAATAAGACACATAAGAAAGCAATTCCTTGCTGTTGGTTAATGCTAGCAGGAAGCCCGCACAGGCTGAGTGGATACATGATCAGGACCAAAGACATGGTAGAATGGCTTCATCCTGAGCCCACCAATTCAGCAGACAAGGTAAAGTCTATTCCACATCTGCCACTGGCCATCCCAATAACCTTGAGTCACTTTGCTTTTTATTTTTCTGCTCCCAGTATTGTCTATTTAAACCTGAATCTCTGCAATATGGCAAATGCTTTTCTTCAATGGGGTGTGCATGGTTCCGGCCACAGTGGGACCTGTGTCTTGGCTGGGACCTTGAGGTACCACAGTAAGAAATCAAGCACAATCATAGAATCATAGAATGGTTTAGCTTAGAAGAGACCTTCAAAGCTCATCTGGTCCATCCCCCATGCAATGAGGAGGGACACCTTCAACTAGTTCAGGTTGCCCAGAACCACATCCAGCCTGACTTCGAATGTCTTCAAGGATGATGCAGCCACCACCTTTCTGGGCAGCCTGTGCCAGTGTCTTATTACCCTCACTGTATAGAATTTTTTCCTCATATCCAGCCTGAATCTCACTCTTTTAGTTGAAAAACATCATCCTATTGCAACAAGCCCTGCTAAAAAGTCTCTCCCCATCTTTCTGGCAGCTGAGAGGCAGCACTTCTTGACCTGAGCAGAAACCTGATTTCAGAGGTGGCTTGTTTTAATCCAAGAAAGAAAAATACACTTGGGTATCATCCAAGTTTGAGCATCCTTTGCTATCTCCATATTTTGAGAGGAGTGAAAAGGCAGCCTTGTGGTACCATGATGGGGAATTTGGGCTTTATAAATTACCCTATTTCTTTGTCCAAGAGAGCAGGTTGGGGCCACCTATTCGCAAAGGTCTATGAGCACAGCAGCTGCCTCTCACTTCTCATTTTGCTTTTAGGAAACAAACTCTAGACCACACAGTGCCACACATTAACATGTGTCTAAGTCTCCTAAGCCCAGTGGGACCTCAACCACTGCCACTTGAGTAGCAGACAGACACCAGAAAAGTCTGAAGAGCTACCGGGGCTTGCGGTGTCCTCTCTGTGTCCGACACCTGCAACACAGAGCCTGGTGGAAACTCCCGTGGCCAGCATGGCCAGCAGTCCCAGCAGCAGGTTTGCTGCTGCACCCTGTCTCTGCTCAACCCCACCATGGAGGGGATATTCAGGGCCAACTCTTAAGGACAAAACATCCCAAGCATAAACATCTCCCTGCACAGGTCCCATAGGGCAAATCGTGCCAAAGCAGCGTGAACTGCCCCACAGCCAGCGGCAACAGGGATGCGACAGGAGATGTAGTTCATTGCTTCTTGCAAACAGAGCTATCAGCCATGTGCCCAGAGGAAGAGCACAACCCACCAAGCTCATGCCTGTGGCTAGGGACAGCTGAGCTCCAGCCTGGCCAGGATGCTCCTATGGAGCTCCTTCCCCCTGTGCCTCATGTTTGGGGCCTCCACCGCTGCACGCAGCACACTGGCAGGGCCCCATCATACTACTATTTATATTTGATATGCGTGGACATGAGGAAGCCCCACTTCTCCCCCAAGTACTTCTGACTTTATACCTGTTTCCGCCTCCGAAACGTGCGGCTGTCCCTGCGGATGTGAGCAGGGTGTGTGTTCAACTTCTCATCTGAACTATTTGCATGAGCAGCCGGTTTCCTCTTTGCCCCACTGGGGAGAGAAGGATTTTTCTCTCACTTCTCTATTTCGGCGTGATCTATAGAAGAAAGTTCAAAAGGGCAGGAATGAGGGTCTGACATCCTGATGCTTCGACTTGCCCTCATGAAAAGTTATTGGTGTCAGTGCAGCTACAGCTGCTCGCTTCCTCTTTAATTTCTGTTCCTTTGCCACACTTGACAATAAACAATAATGAGCTTTTACATTCCCTCACTAACTACTTTATGTCCCACAGTCACAGGAAAACATATACACACCCATATATTTATACACATACACCACACACAGTTTATCAGTTAACTTCTTGGGGGGGGGGGAAATGGTATATCTACTCTGAAGATATGTGTAAGTTGTGGCCTTCAGCCTTACTGGCTCTTAAAAAGACAGATATTGTGATAGCTTTTACTGGATTAAAAACTTTGGTGCTGAAGAGCTTTTTCTTCCTCATTTTGTGCCAAAGACCATGGTTTGCACTCTACATTTTTAATCCCAATGAAAGTTGTGTTATGCGTGGTACCTTAAATCCCCCATTCTCCAGCACAGAGCAATCTGTCTCTGTGTATCACACTCCCAGCCTGCACGTCTGAGTACCCATAAAGAGACTGCCAAGTAAAATGTTGTGAACGCTGCTCTCCATTCTCACTCACTAAAACTTTGTTGAATTTGCCTAGTTTTACACCTATTATAGCTCAAAGACTGTTTTCTTCTCCCCTGCAGGGTTGCGGAAGCAGCAAAAGTAGCGGAGAAGGAAAATCTTCAGACCAGCTCACCACTTTCTCCCTTTAAACAGCTCAACAGAAGTATTAAGGTCTCAAAGTCTCATTTTGCTCTGGTTTTGCTTTTCTTAATGCCTGGCTACTACAACTCAGTGCCTCGTCTGCATCAGCAGCTTTAGCCACAATGATAATGCAGATTTCCAGGCAAGATACCCGGAGTGAGCCTTCTCTGTGGTTTTAATTCTGACACCAAGAGTACAGGAAATTTTAATCTAACAATTGACTCCATTCTCATTTGACTTTTCATTTTCTCCAAATGGCAGGAGGAAAAAGAAAAAAAAAAGGAAAAAAAAAGGGAAAAAAGAAAAAAGAAATACAATTTTTATTGCATGGAAAACGCCTGAGGCAAATGAACTAAATTCAGCACTAACTTGCAAAGGCAGATTTTAAAGTTGCAAAATCAAGGCATAATTTGGCCCAATATTTTGTTTCAGTGTTTGGCTCAGCGGAGAAACCAGGACATGTTTTTTCCTGCCTGGGAATTATTGTTAAAATGAAAAATGACTTTTCATAGACAGAAAAGTATCATTGCTGCAAGCAAGCATGAACAATGCTAAATCTTGGTCATGCGTAAAACCCAAGATGTGGCCAAAAAAGAGCTTTTCTGAGAACGCTGGCAATCCCTGCTGGAAAGTTGTGTGATTCCCTACGCCAGCTCGCTTTACCAGCGCCTTCTGTGGAAATTGCTCTCCTTGAAATGGCATCTACCTAATTTGTAGCAGTTAATAACTAACGGCCCATAATTTTAAATCCCAGCAACACTTTGCTAGTTCCTGCTTTTAATTAAACCTGACTCATAACGATGCGGGAAGTGGCGATTCGATAGGTGTGATGCTGGAGCTGCAGCCTGTGATGAGCAGGGCCAGCAGCGGTGGTGTTATCTCATGTGTGTTGGCATGGGCACGCCTGGCAGGACCCCCATCCTCTTCTCTTAAGTATGCATATTAATTCAGAGTCCTGTCAATCTGGGCTCGTTACTATGGTAATGGTGGGCTTAAACTAATCAAGAGCCACTCACCCTTCTCTGCGAGTATGGGTGAAGTCCATGGTCAGAATCCAGCCATACAGCCCCCTAGACCAAAAAAGCAGGAAAGGCATGTGATAGGGAGCTAATGATACATTAGAAATGCATGCTAATTAATGAGGTTTTTAAAATCATAGCTTTTTCTTGCAGCATAAATAGTGTGCATGTGACAGAAGGGCTGGTCACAGGTGGAGTAGGCAGCTACCACCTCCTCACTGCCTGGCATGGCCACTACTTCTGCTTCTGCAACCCCTACACAGCCTCTATCAAGGCCAGGAAATAAAGAGTCCCCTATGTTATAACGCATCCTGAATACACTGTGTAACAGCAGATTGGACATCGTTCAGGCATTAAACCAGAGATTTTCATAGGCCTAAAGCAGTTCTGTGCATCTTACTACCAATCTGAACCTCTGTGTAAGAAAATCCAGAGCAGTTTTGACCAAAGGTCCGTGGCCATCAAACCTCCATCTCTCAGGAGGCGGCTGAGATTTGGCATGCAGAGTCTCGAGGCAATTCTCTATCTGCTCCTGAATTTGTTTTGCAATTGCAGTATGTCTCTGTCCATGTGCCATTAAGAGCTCAATTCTTTTATTCGCCCCCCCTCCTCGCCTTTTTAAAACATCATGTTTATGCAAGTGGACAGGAGGCTCTCATATCTGGGTCACACGTTTGCTGGAGGTCATTGAAAGGCTACAAAATGGAGCATGCCTAATTCTGCTATTTCAGAAGTTTTCTCACATGTACTGAAGACAATTATGCCTATTAAAAGAGTTCATTAAATTGCAGAAATCCTTTGAAATTCTGACATACCAAAAAAATTATGCTTAACTCCTTCTATTTCTTCTAACACCTCCTATAACTGCTCTAATCTGAGGAGGTGCTGGGGACTGGAGCTTGGCTGCCAATGTATTAAGCATGTCCTGTCTCCATTGCAAGCTGAATAAACTAAGTAAACAAAACAGAGCACAGAGGTCCATCAAGTGACTTTTTGCAGCATCACTGTCATTGGCCCAAGTGCCACTCCACTGAGAATAATTTAGAGACACAGGATAAATGTCACCAAAGCTCTTTAAAATCTGTGGGGCTTGCAACAGGATGGGACACATGAGGCTTTTCCAGGTCCAAGAACTGGCTCTGTGATGAGCTGCAAACTTCAGGGATGCAGTAGGAAAGCAAAGGCAGGCTCCATGGGTGCTTGTTGTCAACTCCTCTACACTGCTCTGGGGCTGCTTCATGGGATGTCCTGATCTCTGCCTTCTCCCAGGAGCATGGGGAATGTAGAAGGACATTTCTTAGACTAAGCTACACATAGGACACAACTGAGTTGTGGAGCATAGGAGGAACCATCCCATTGGGAAACAGATTTTCCCCACAAAGAAATGTCCTGATCCTCAAAGGTGCTGAGCATCAATAACTGCCTCATGAATAAACAGGAGCTGTGTGTGCCCAGTCATTGCAATTACATCCCACAAATGCCTAGGTGCCTCACACTAACTTGCGAATACTTCCTTGTAAATAGTGCAATATATCAATACACCAAACGAAAGTTAATACTTTTTTCGTCTAATGTTTATAATACACAAGTTAATCCTATCCCCAGGTCATGGGATTGGTTTGGCACCAGAAAGTTCTATGAACCTACAAAAACCCTATACTCTAAAATATTGCTTAGGGTAGCATGCCTCTGAGCAGCACTGTCACTGCTGGGCAACTGTATATCCACTGCAGCAATTTGGAAATTAAAACGTACACAAGATGATAGCTCATTAAGAAGTGTTTCTTTTCGGTGGGTAAGAGAGCATTTATCATAGTTGGCCCACACCAACAATCAGTTTTGGACAGAAGCCACCTTTCCTAATGAATGGGAGGGAAGAGTTTTTAATCTCTCCGAGATCTCTTATCAATTGATTTTGGATGATGTATGGTAGGTTTTATTCTCCAAGAATTACAATACTCCTCAAGTGCCAGAAGAGGCCCAATATTACTTACTTTTTTGTACAGCTCTGTCTCCTGACACTGTCATTTCATCTTGACACCAGTGGTCTCCCTGCAGACCCTCTGCTATTGTCTCCCATTATCCTTGTCTCCCTGGACTCACATTGTCCGACCTTGCCTGTGATCACACTAACTCAGATTTAAAAAACAGGGTGAGGAAATCAACCAGCTTTGATTAAATTTTAGCCACAAAATATTAAACAAGATGGTCAGCAGTGCTATGTATGCTGATACTGTGAGAATTAACTCACATGAAGCCCTTGAAGGCTACCTGCATATGCTGGCAGCCAGAAGGCATTATATTGGCATTGAAGAGAAAGAGCCTTTGATCAGGTCCTCAGGAAATACTTCCTCTGTCTTCCTGAAGTGTAACTTCAGGCCAGGCTCTGCCAAGGCCACTTCACTCTTTTGTGTATCCCCTTGAGCTCACTGGTGAATGAGCTGAAATCTGTTCTGTTTCCTTTTCTAGGTGGCATGTGTCAAGGATCCCTACGATCACTTTTATTACTTGCTTTATCTAAAGAGCTCCTTGCAGGAGCCTGGAGTGTCAGTGGTCACAAAAGAGCATAGCTGGAATATAACACTATTTTACACCCTCTGGGTCAGACAATTAACTGGGACCCATTAGCAACTCTGTCTCGGGCCTGGATCCGGAGCAGTAGCAGAGATGTCAGGTGTCCCTCAGGAAAGGGGAAAGATGAGTCTTCTCATGGGACTCACCCATGAAAAGAGGGAGAAAAGTTGAATAAAGCAACACTCTTTGCTGCTTCTACCATTCTTTTGAGACTTACTCTCGATGGAAAGCTGCTGAAGCACTGTTGTGCCATGTGCTTACAAGGAGAGCAGTGGATACTTTAAGGGCCCTGGGTGGACGGAAGCTTCTGTAACACACCTCCTAAATCCCCCCAAATTACTCTCAAAAATCTAACTAAGGGTTCAGTCCAGCTCCTTCATAAACCAAGAGAAATTATGTGACCAGTGCTGTTGGACATACTGTTAGGTCCTTGAACTGGCTCTACCAGTTTTCCCAAGATCAACCACCAAGGATTTGGTTCCAGGTTAAAGCAAAGAACAAGGGAATAGCAGAAAAAGGGGGTAAGAAAGAGAAATCAAATGTTTTCCTTTGGTCAGCTGCTATGGATTTCAGGATTTGATCCCAGTATAAGAAGAAGAACCATGCTTACCCTTCATAAGGGAAATCCCTACAACTCCTATCCATAAAGACACACATGGAGTGGAACACGTGCTCCAATACGTGGATTTCTATGTCTTCTCATTATAATTGGCTCCAGGAGAATAATGTCACCGAAGATGTCAAAAACAAGAAGCAACATGTTAGAAGAGTGCCACTTGGAAATAAAGCCCTGCTTTTATTGGATAGCTGATCTGCTAAAAGCAGTCATTTGAAATATCTGCAGATCGTTGGGATCCGTGAATAATTGCTATCTGCACATCTCAAATCCTTTACAGTTTTGCTGTTACATAGCTGTGCATGTCTATAAATAGTAGAGCAATGTCGCTCACTGCATAATACAGTCTCTGTGTTTTTACAACTCATCATGAACTTCTATGTAATTTATTTTTTATTGAAGAATTCCAATTAATGGCTTCCTGGTGATTTTAAAGCCTCAAATTATCAGTCTCTGAAAACAAAGCAGAGAACATAATTATCATAAACCGAGAATTTTTCATTTTGAAGCTTATCTGTTTGTGCTAAGTATCTTGTCTGTAAGTAATTAGTGCCTTGATTTTTTTTCTTCAGTAAAAATAATGACCATTCTATGCTGCACATCCCAATTTTGTTAACTGCTACATGGACTGTATACATGATGTTTGAAAATGCACCACCTTGGACTGGCTTTAAAGTATTTTGTCAAATGATAATGGAAACAACAAAATACATCTGTTTGTCAGAATAAATTATGTGGCATATTAAGAAAAAAAAGCTATTATATCTTTTTCTTTTCTAAGAGTAAAAGCCTTTCGAAAATATGCACCTCTTATTTATTACTATGGCTGCATAGCAGGTGCTTTTAGGCTATTTATAATCCCCAACTGCTGATCAGAAGTGATCAGCTGATCACATATAGTTACAGAGCCCCCTTCACATGGATGTCTCAGTCTTTATCAAGACATCATTGCATTGTGTTTAGCACATGCAGGAGTTCAACGCTGGGAGCAAACTGATCCAAAACGGGGAACACCAGAGGTAGGCAACAGGAGAAATCTGTAGCACCCTCTCACAAGCACTCCTTGTAAGGAAGAAATTTAAACCTGACACATGACACAGTGAAATCTTGCTCCTGATGGATACCTGAAGAACCAGGGTGGAAGGGGAGCATGTATATTTACAGCCACTGTAGTGCTAAGAGTAGATCTGTGCCACTTATATTAGAGTTTTCTGTGCTGTCTCCCTTGAATATTTAGCGTTCATCTGTGTTTGCAGATGGGATGACTTTTCCCAACTCCAGGCAAATCAGTTTATGGCCCATAGCATGAGGGATTGTCCTGCTTGCCATCATGTAATTGTTGCACACACCCCCATTAGACTCAAGCAGCTTCTGTACAGGCCCCCCAGATACATCAGTATTTCCCTACAGCAAAGGGCTACAAGGATAGAGGGACACCTTGGCACAGGTCTCTGGTCCCACCTTTGCTCTACACATCTGGAGCATCCTCCAGGCCGCAGAGGAGAGTGGGTACCAAGCCCTAAATGACAATGAGTGTGCCATGCACTAGCTATACTCAATAGTACCACAAGTCTAACAAACACACACTGCTTTATTTCCGTCTTCTACAATAATGCCTTTTCTATTATGGCTCACATCAAGAAAAGAAATCACATAGTCAATAATCCGGTAGCAATACATGCTGGATAAAGCAAGCAGGAATGAATTAGGAAGGCAATGAGGAGACTTCCCTACAAGAGTTCATTCCTGGTGATGTGTGGACTCTCCACAAAAGCAAGCTCTTTTCCAGGTTACTCCAAACTGTTAATCAGATAGCCTAAGATAGGCTACTAGCCCCTTTCCCTGACCTTACCAGCCTAAAATAGGCTGGTCTCTACAAGACGCTGCACACTCTCCAATGCCTGCAAACAGGTATGAAGCAACTTCCTTTTTTTTTACTTTTATAAAGAATCCTGCTGATTGCAGGAGAAACTTCCTAAAGAGAGTGAAATTTGAAATGAGCCCAAGGAGAAATGCTAACTCCATAATTATATGCCATAAACAAACGTGCCTTAAAACTCTTAAATCAGAGTAACATCTCTTATCAGCTCCCCTCTCATCTCACCGGCCAGCTCCTTGCTCTGTGACCCTATTTCTTACACCAGCCGAATGATGAATGCTCCCTTGGTATCTGAAAGGGGTTTAAGGTCCCTTCCCAGCCTGACCATGGCACAGATCAGAGCTGGTGATTGCCCAGCCCCAAGCTCACATCTCCTACATCTTTGATCCAAGATCCTCAGCTTCACTTCTGAGTTCCCTCTCACTTTGGCAGGCATCCAGGCCAGCTGCTAAAATAAATCTGTTTTCTCCCTGTGAGCCTTGATGTTCTCCTACTGGCGAAAGGTAGCAATAGTGGTGGTGTTTCTTGGCTTTCATCCTAACTGCAATCCACCCCGAGCCACCTCGCCCCACGTCTCCTAACCGCATAGGCAGGCTGCAGGAGGAAGGAGGGAAGCGCAGCAGCTTGCTGTCCGCCTCGCAGTCTCTTTGCTTCCAGGCACTAAGTAAATGTCAGCTTTTTTTTTTTTTTTCTCCTGTGTTACATACATTGTTAATTTTAAAAAGAAATCCAATATCATTGTTTTTCATGCTAGCTGAGGTGATTCTGGAATTTAATAAAAATAGAGGAGTTTTTCATTAACGGCAAGTAGGGTTTAAGCTAGCACTAGCTTTCTATAGCGGCAAGACAGGAGAATGGATAAAAGGAGGTCATCCTCATCTTGTTACTTTACAACTGTTCTTCAGCCACTACTTCAACGGTAAAGAATTTGAATTGCTATTGCTTTATTGAATTAACATCAAAAAACGGGTGTAATGTACCGTATTCAAAGATCCTACAAACACATCAGGGACAGGGACTCCCCAAGTACCTAAAAATATATACTGGCCATGTCACAGGCAGCCTGGAAATATATTCTATGAGACAAAAATGCAAAGGTCCAGCCTGTGGTCCTTGTTTCAAATAAGGTCTTAATTTCACATAAGGAAATAATGTGAAATAGTTTTTACTGGTTGGGTGTTTCTGTTGCTCCAAATCTGGCAGGGAGATACATGAGAGGGGTTATTAAAGTAGGAACATGGTCAAAGCATCCTGCAGACTCACCCTGCTCCAGTGGGAGCCCATCCTACAGAGAACCCTTTCTCCAGTGGGTCCCCAACTGCATTACAGAGCCAAGCAGGGAAATGCATCACTCATGAAGAAATAACTACACCGTAATCTGTAGTATCTGTATATCTAAAGAGTAGATGCCAGTAGGACTTTGCCTTCCCTGACTGCAGCTCTGTGGTCTGTCACCACCACATTAAGGAGGAAAACTAAGGGGAAGAATGTGAAAAAAGTATTATGCTTCCAAAGAATATTTCCTTTATGGCTGCTGTTGGGAAAAAGAAATGTACATTGAAACTATGCTGTGTGGTATTTCTTCTGACTTTGTTGTTGTAGAAGAGCTCCCCAGGTCTCACCCATATTTCAGGCCAAAGTAAGTAAGGTCCTTCCTTCCCCTGACTCTTACATTACTAAGTCAGCAGTTTATCATCCCTTCTCCCAAGGCCACCACTGAGTGGCCACCTTACAGCATGTTTGCAGTCAGAAGAAACATCTGGAAAGTCAGCTAGTGACTATTCGCACCAGGATGAACATCAGCAAGATGCCCCTCCATCTCCCAAGCAGGTCATCCATTGGGCAAGCAAATGCTTTTCCTGGGCCTGCTTATGTTGGTACATAACCAAATGAGTACCGAAAGCCAGAACAATATCTGTTCACTCTGCAATGATGCTATCCCACCAACATTTGCAGTCCCTTTTGTATGTAAAGATACATATAACAGTGCCTGAGGTTGGGAGGGGGAGTTGGTTGAAAAGCAGAAAGCAGACAACCCGACAAAGTTGTCTCCCAAAGAGCCTGCCCAACTTCAATGTCAGACATGCTTTTATTTTGGCACCTACATCTTCCCATTAGCAAAACCTTAGTTTAACAAGAAAAATACACCTCTTTTCCCCCCTCTTTTGCTCCCGAGTCTGGCTTCTTGATGTTCTAAAGCCAAATAGATCCCAGAATCCACTTCCTATGAGCAAGAATACAGGCGGAAGTTTAGCCTCAGGTTTTTGCTCTCCCAGCACTACTCTCAGAGATTACAGAGAAACCAAGAGCAGAGCTTCTGCAGGAAGAGTGAGAAATATGAATGACTCTTTGCAGAATGGCCCTTTCTTTCTGCAGACTTGCATTTCTAAGTGAAATTTGTCACCTCTTTTCCCAGGTTGTCACTGCAAGCAAGGAACTTACTGCAGCAAGAATTTCACTGGGTTTTCCCAATTACTGCCCAAACAGTCATTGCTTTTCTCCCTGAGCATCACCACAGTGATTCAGGGCAGAGTTTCCAGTCTGGCAGAGGGCACTTTGTGCTGGATTGCAGCAGCAGAGAAATCACTGGAAACTTTGGAGCTGGGAATGGAAATTTGCAGTAATATGTGATAATGAGGAAGACGGCTCTTGTCTCCGCTGCAGAAGCCTGACCTTTTAACAGAGCAAATGTCAGGGAGACATACACAAATATGTTTAGACCAATATCAGTTGCTTCTCTGCAGGAGGTGCTCACGCAGGCACAGGTACAGCAGGGGATTTGCAGCCTCTCTATGTGCAGAAGGGGCATGGTGCTGCAGGCTGCTAATGGAGAAAGTAGCTCTGGAAATCATAATGCTAGGTGTGAGTAGAGAGATCCCTACAACAGAACAAGGACCATGCATATCCCTGTTTTGGAATACCCATGGAGGCACCTCAAACACCAGCTCACACAAAGCACTGTCTTTCATTTAGTCAACTCATCCTTTTCCATCTGCTTCACCTGAAACACTTCTGGTTTCAACAGGTGCAAGAATGGACTGAGCCTGAAAATGGGTCTGAGAGTGATGAATCAAGTTATGGACCATAACCAAAAGCCGGAAGGGCAGCTGGCTTGCATAGGGATGTAAGTCCATTGGCTATGATTCAAGGCCTAGTTTGTGGCCCATCACCTGCATCTGGTTCATCAAGGTGCCTGCACATACTCTTCTCAAATGCCCTTTGGTTCCCTTGTCAATCAAGGAAGAGACACCATTATTCTGAGAGGAAAAATGAAATAAAGAACTTCTTCTTACTCATCCCACACTAAGATGGGGACATCTGACACAGTAACAATGCTATGTGATCCCAGGTATCACATCCATCTCTCCTCAGTTCTGGAAACAGAATACATTGCTGAAATCCACATACTGGACTCAAGGAAGCCCTTAAATCAAGTTAAATCATAGAATCACAGAATAGTTAGGGTTGCAAAGGACCTTAAGATCATCCAGTTCCAACCCCCCTGCCATGGGCAGGGACACCTCACACTAAACCATGTCACCCAAGGCTCTGTCCAACCTGGCCTTGAACACTGTCAGGGATGGAACATTCACAGCTTCCTCGGGCAACCCACTCCAGTGCCTCACCACCCTAACAGTAAAGAATTTCCTCCTTATATCCAATCTAAACTTCCCCTGTTTCAGTTTGAACCCACTACCCCTTGTCCTATCACTACAGTCCCTAATGAAGAGTCCCAACCCAGCATCCCTATAGCCCCCCTTCAGACACTGGAAGCTGTTCTGAGGTCTCCACGCAGCTTCTCTTCTCCAGGCTGAACAACCCCAAATTTCTCAGCCTGTCTTCATATGGGAGGTGCTCCAGTCCCCTGATCAAATGCATCCACCTCCTTTCCTATAGGAGATTCACCTACATAAAGAAGACCAGCACAGCTGGTCCCTTAGCACAGTACCTGTAACAGTCCAATCAATAACTTGCCATCACAGACCAGAGGACACAACACACCTTTTGGCACGAGTTCTGCTTAAGTTCTCAGGTACAATTAATAGGTAGGTGAGTGTATCTCACTATTTGTGAGATAGGTAGGTGAGCTGCACCTTTAAACTACGTAGAAGGGTGCACATAGAGTCAGCATCATTCAGTTCCTTTTGAGCAATGCCATAGCAAGGCAAGAATGTCAGTGCTCAAGTCTGAACGCTGCAAAAGGTGGCACCCCAGAAACCCTCAAATCCTACACCAGAGCTCCCACAACCACATTCATTGTGCTGGGGAGGCTAGCCGGTACAGCAGAGGACCACATAACTGGCCATTAACTCTTTGCTTTAGCCTCATAGAAGAGATGCTCTCCTTGGGAAGAGGCGAAAGACCAAAGACCCTCAGAGTGCTTCCTAGACATGGTGTGGGGAAGTGCACTGGGTAGCAGTAATGGGGTATGGGTGGTACAGCAAGGGGCTTGGCCGGTTCATCAGGAACACAAGAAGCAGCACCTTAAGGCTGCAAGCTGAAAGTCCAACAAGTCAGCAAAGTACAGTTACAAATTGTTGTGCTTCCCGATTTATTAATGCTGTTGGGGGGGGGATAGGAGAAGGTAATAAGCAGAATTTTCTAGGAAGCACGCTGAAAATAAGGTACTAAGAAAAGTCACTGGAAATGTCAGGCGAGCCAACAGGGAAAGGTCCAAGGAGCGAGCAAAAGCACAGCATATACTTTTTCATCTATTCAATCTGACCCTGGGCCCAGTGCCACAATCTTTTTAAGGTTAGTGGTGGGAAAGCTGCCTTTTGAATGTTTGCAGAGGCCTATTAACATCCTGTGCTGAGGAACCTTAAACCCCAGGTAGTATTTCAGAGGAAATGGACAGCACAAAACACAGACTGAAAATTAACCACAGCAGACCCCAGGCCTAAATAAGTTCCACTAGCCCTTTCTGAAATCACTTAAAGGCTTTCCTTCCAGTTGGACTCCTGCCCAACCACTTTAATAGGTGCAGCAGGCAAGGGGAAAAAAGGGAGTGAGGGGGTTAGAAAGGGGAGAAAAATAGAAGGGAGAAAGGAACCTATTTGGCTGCGTAATTTAAACATTCTTTGCAAAATAATAATAATAAAGTAAAAAAACAGCTTAACAAAAACTGCAAGTGCAGCAGGATCAGGAGGGTAACTTGGTGAAATCCTCTGTGGATGGCTGCAAACCTCTAATGGAAAGTTGTGTAAGTGGCTGAGGCCAAAGTAGGCATTAATTACAATGAAAAATCAGTTTAGTGCAGGCCACAACTAAATTGGAAGCTGGTCCTCTAGGTAAAACAAAGAAAGTGAACAGAAGCTTTAGATTTGATTACATGGCAATACAAGAAAAATGTGCTGTATGTTGTCTATTATTAAAGCTGCTTTTGGGCCTTCTGTGTGTGCCTAAGGGATTTTAATAAAGAATTAGTAATAGCCCTGCTGCCCTGGCTCTCCGCGGCTTTTGGCGGGTGTGCGGGTACAAGGCGAGTTCTGCAGTACAAATTAAGTCACTTTAGACAAGCAACCTTGAAAGCATTATGTGATAGCAAAGTTCAAGCGGCACACTTCTCCTCTAAGAGGACACAGTCCCTTGCTGGAGGCCAGCTCTGGGTTTAGAAGCTGCAGTACAATTTCATCAGGAAAGAAACCCTGCAACCGTTGTGTTTGTCTGTGATTATTCTTGGCAACGCTAGAAATACATACCCAGGTTCATAAACACTATATAAGTGTATAAAATACTGCAAAAGAGTGACTTGACAGCAAAAAGCCACCATTAACAGAGGATTTCAGGGTTTTCTTTAAACAAATGCTAGCTCTATAAACTTCTTTACATTGATGTAATGATATTAATAATGTTGTCTTTACTGCTAAGATCAGCACTCGGTCCTTGGCATGACTGGATGCAAGTAAGCCAGGAAAGTTCACCTGGATTAATTTAGGATGCAGAAAGCCCCATTCCCCCAAGTTTATAGAACTGACTTCTCTAATCCCTTTCCTAGAGATGCTTATTTTGAAGTGAAATCAGTTATGTTATTTAACCTCCAGAATATCCATACTTCAGTGGATCTAATTCTGCCATTAAGCCCCTGGTTACAACTTCCTGTAAAGGCAAAACTTGCTGTGTGCAGAATTGTCTAAAATCCAGGGAAATAAAGGCAAAAGGAGAAAATACTGGAGAGCTAAAGACGCAAGAGAACACCGAGACCACCACAAGCAGCTTACATCTCCTTGGCAGCAGGCTGCTGCTATTGGCTGCTCCGAGGGGTCCCTATCCCTCCAGCACTGCCTGTTGGGGGTGAGGGGTTGTACAGCTCCTGGATGGGTGAATATTGGGGATTTTTTAGGTCACAGGCATTGGCTATGTCCTGGAAACACCACCCAGCCTCAAACCCCTGCCTCGGTTCATCTTTACTCCTGCGTTGTCAATGTTTGCTATTTTACTATGCATGGCATCAGCTTTCTGTGATCTGTGCTAAAGAATCTCCTACTGGGTACTTTCCTCCTCAAGCCCAGGTTTGCTGCTCTTTTTCTTTGCAAAGCCTAATATGGAGGAAGCATCCAGCTCCTTCCTAAAGTTATCAAGCAAGGGTAGGTGGGAAGAAACAAGAGAAGATCTGCCACTGGCTTAACCCCACAAATTTTAAACCCAGCCCATCATTTAACTCACGATTAAGTGCATGAAGCTGACAATGTGGCAGCTCTCATCCTAAGCCCAGTGGTACAGTGAGCTCGTCGCAGGGCCAGCAATGCTAACAGTGTGCAGACCCGAGCTCCCACTGCCCAACAGTGTGACACAGCAATGACCCAAGTGCTGTGACAAGGAAAAGGGGCTCCTCTCTGTAGCATGACCTAGATATGACCTAGAAGAGTGCTGGAAAGGAAACAACTTTGGCTTTCAGCCCCTTGTCACACAGAGGAGTGGGGCTTCAAAATCCTTTTATCCCAGTCACATGTGGCTGCAGGCAGGGATTCATGTCACCATGTGCCATGCAGTCCCGACTCCTACAAACACCTTTCTTCTTCCTGTGTTTTGCAGTGTCAGGCAAGGCTGTCACAAGAAAGGACTATCCCAGTTCATTGTTTTAATGACCAGAAGAGCTCTTTTATAGCACATAACTCACGCAAACCCCCAAATACTTTACAAAATAAAAGCTGCAACATGAACACTGATCTCCAATTCGGGCTCTTTTAAAAATAGGCATTACAAAAAGAAAACAACACTGAGGAGCACTGGGGATGGGTTGCTTGTCCCCATGACGCACAGACTGTCCCCACTGCAGCCTGTGCCTCCTCTTGATGAGAGCATGAGGAGGGGCAGAAGGGATCTCCTTGGGAAAACCTACTGGGATTCCATATAGCCAAGCACCGGAGTGCTGAGTTTGCACTCAGTGAGGAAGGTGGGGAAAAACAAACCACTGTGCCTACCATTTCCCAGCAGCTTTCTTGAGCTCACAGCAAAGCCTTTTAATCCATTACGAGTGATGAGCTCACTAAGTGATGGCTTGCAGTGGCAGCAGCCAGTGCCAGACAGCAGCCCAACAGATAAACTCCATGTCTGGCAAGCAATGAACCAGGGCACATCTGCCAATGGGCATTGGTAGTAAATAGTCCCGTGTAGCTAGAGTATTAAACATGAAACAGTCCTCTTTACATATAGTATATATCAACATATATAGATATTTCAGGGCCCTGAGCAACCTGGTCTGGTAGGAGATGTCTTTGCCCATGGCAGGGGGTTGGAACTGGATGATACATTGGTCCTTTCCAACCCAAACCATTCTATGATTCTATATACACACATTTTGCAATATATCTAGGTTTGAAACCTGTCAGTGCGTCAATGCTTGCAGACATCCCTGGAAGGTATACGCACATCCCTCCTCTTTCTTTCCAATCCTGTTTATTTTTCCTGATGAAAAACCTCAGCCTTTGAGGCAGCCTGACATCACATCTGCTCAGTGAGTGCAGAAGTGGTCCCCAGAACCAGGTCTCTTTCTCCACTATCTCTTAAGCTAAGATCTGTGAAAAAACAGCATGAAATAATAAAATAAGGGGGGGGAGGGGGAGAGGAAAAACCCCAAACCCACAACTTTTGTCTGTCGATTCAAAAGAGCCCTCTTAATGCCGGATTCATCTACATTAAATTGGTCATGACCTTCCAGGTGTCTTTAAGGTTGAAGTGTTTGCTGGACCATTTAAAGCTCCTCTCGCAGGCTCCTGCTACCCTCCTGACATGGAGAGCCAGGCTTTTAAGAGTGTAGCCACCTTGTCAATGCTCAGAGGTCACTAATAGCCTGCCTTGGGCCTTCCAGCGGGTCGCGTTCGGCTTGCTAGCCCAACACAAAGGAAAAGGAGAGGAAAGATGGGGAGGGGGGATAATTATCATTCTTCCTCTCCCCTCCCTCCCTCTTCTCCAGGCTGAGAGTTATGCTCCATGTCACTGTGTTAATGCGCTTGCATCCAGGGAGACACATAATGCTCCTCTCAGCCCTGTTTATTAGTGAGATCCATTTGCGAAAGGCCCTTCTTTTGTACCACAATATGAATGTGCTTTGATGGCAAATAATTACGCTAGTCCTTTTGACATGAGGATCCACAGGCTGCCCTAGTTAAGCCAGTAATTAGCCTGTCCTCCTTTTTTTTTTATTATTATTATTGAGAAACTACAAATTATCCTCATATGAGCACTGGCCATTCCTTTCTCTCTTTTCTATTCTGCCTCTCTCTCTCTCTTCCTCTCTCCCTCTCCCTTGTATCTCTCAGCACTTTGGATAAGGGGAATGCAGCTGCACTAGAGCAAGATAAAGCTCCGCCATCAAGATGATGAACAATTTGGATGAAGAGGCTTCGAGATGAACACAAAAGCTGAAGAAGTGCGGCTGATGCAGACCCGGACAGCTGAAGAATGCTGCAGTCTGCAGATGAATAGCCCTCATTTGTGAATATACAGATTTTCCATGATGAATAAAAACTGAGTGTAGGTCACAATAAATAAACTTTTCCCCCCCCCTCTTCTTCTCAAATAATAATTCAGGTTCCCGGCACCAAACAGCTGTAAATTGAAGGTTGTGCTTAGTTTTCTCAACTCTCAAAGGGGATAATTAAGCTAAGCTCATATTGTTTGATATATTAGCGTAATGATGAGCTACTATATTCTAGCTTGTTTCGAGTTATTTTAGGGTTTTTTTTCTATTATCTTTTTCCTTAAATTACATTTCAAATACATTTTAAATGTAGAAACAGCATTTCCGAAACACAGTTGCCCTATGTTTGGGTCTATCTGAAATGTATTCATATAACATTTAATTAAAGATGCAACATCCCCTTTTCTGGAAAAAAACATGGAGGCAAAAAATATCGACATTATTTGACTGTTCCTGACACAATCTCACTCAACTGCCAAACCTGTATCCTTATTGGTGCAAGATAATTAGATGGGGCTGTATTCTTTCTCAGTACAGACAGTCATTAACCTTCTGAAACTTCAGAACTGGTATTTCTTGGCAACATAAAACCTCTTCAGCCCCATAATTTGTTTTAATAATTTCTACTGAAAATCAGCAGAAGGCAAATATAATTTCTGATTTTACCTGGAAACTGGGTTTTACACTCAGAGGCTGACAGAGGCCATAGTTTTAGGCTGGCTGACAAGGTTATGGGATCTCCAAGAAGTGTGAAATACCTTCAAGTCAAAGAGCTATCTTGGGTAGGAGAATAAAAGCAAAGGAAACACATGAACCTGAGTGCAGATGGAGAACAATGGTCCCAAACATGCTCATAAAAGTAGGATGCTCTACTTTAACAGTGCATATGGTGAAGCAAACGAATCATAGAATGGTTTGGAAGGGTCCTTAAAGCTCATCCAGTTCCAACCCCCTGCCACAGGGAGGGAAACCTTCCATTAGAACAGCTTGCTCCAAGCCCCTGTGTCCAACCTGGCCTTGAACACTGCCAGGGATGGGGCAGCCACAGCTTCTCTGGGCACCCTGTGCCAGCGCCTCAGCACCCTCACAAGGAAGAACTTGCTAATGTCTCATTTAAATCTCCCCTCTCTCAGGTCTTGCCTATTTCCAGCTGCCAAAGTTGGAAATACACAGTTAATTTCTCTGAAGTGAGTTTTCACCTAAAGGTACTGGAGAAGGAGTTAGAAGTCCTCTCAAGAAGTCCTCTTGTCATGTGGGACACTGCAACCTACATCACCCACTGCACATCCTTGGCCAACTGTTTGATACAGACCCAAAGCACTAAGGGGAAGAAAAACCAGTGCAGTCCCCACAACTGTGTTCACACTGCTGGGGACAAAATCTAGAGAAACTCCCATATCTTTAGTTTTGGAATTGATCAGGTTTCAACTTGAAGCTCTCATCTGCAGCAGGACCACTCATTAAAAGTATTTGTTTTCCCTGCCTAGGCTAGAACCACACATGAAGCCTTTTCTCCATATTCATAACCCACGAAAGTCAAACAATCTCCCATCTAAGGATCCTGAATTTAAGCTACAGATTATATTAGAGAAGACAGAAATAGGGGAGCAATGCAGTAATTTGACTTTGAGTTTTAGTATGAAGTATAAAGTTCTGCTGACCTAAGTCAAACAGGCTCTTCCTTTTGCCCACATTTTGAGAATTAAGCCCGACAGCACACTCTCTTGGTTTATTTTCTATGGCTATGGCACAGCTTCATGACATGGTAAGAAGAGACAGTTCAAATATTTCATAAAAAAATAAGATTATCTGACATCTTGGCTGGTTTCTGGAACCAATGTCAAGCCACATGTTTTTTATGGTTCAGAAATGTGTGTGAATTGTCCCTTTCATCTCTATCTTGGGATCAAAGGGAGAACAGCCCCTGTGATATTTACAGCATGACTAGAAAGAAACGCCAGAAATCTTCCACCAAAGCCTGTTCCTGTGAGGTTTCCCAGTTGCTTTGCACAGCCAAGATGCTCATTCATGTGCTATGGGTGGGCCAAGGTGCCAGTGCCAAACTTTCAGCTCTCCCAGCCTCAGTGGAGATGCACCATCCCAATTTCCCAGTGAGGAACACAAGTCCCACTGTCATTCGCTTGGTTTGTTTTCATACTGCAAGGAGGCAGCCCAAAAGGAGAGGATTTCAATGGGTTCAGGATCACGTTCCCCACCTTCATCAGAATCAAACAGAGATTTAGGTTAGATGTAAGGAAGTTTTCCCCTGTGAGGGTGCTGAGGTGCTGGCACAGGGTGCCCACAGAAGCTGTGGCTGCCCCATCCCTGGCAGTGTTCAAGGCCAGGTTGGACACAGGGGCTTGGAGCGAGCTGCTCTTAGTGGAAGGTGTCCCTGCCTGTGGCAGGGATTGGAGCTGGATGAGCTTTAAGCTCTTTTCCAACCCAAACCACTCTGGTATGGTCTGCTCTAAAGAGTTGCCTGTAATCCACCACCCTTGGGCTCATTCCAACAAACAATGAGATGTTGCCACAGATCTTTCCCAACTTTCTCCTCTGAGGACCATCCACCTCCACAATATGATATTCACAACAGTATTAGGAAGACCAATTAACCAGAAATTGCAAGGAAAATAAAGAAAATTGTTTTCTCCCCCACCTGGGAGAAGTTTCCTAGTGGAAATTCCAAGGAAGCACCACAGCAATCCTGATCCAAAGGCCATTACAGACTGCCAATCTCTCCTGCAAGCTTCAAGGGAGCTTCAACCAGGTCATTACTAAACTCTGTGAAAACTGAAATTCAGGGCTTTGCAGTGCCATATATCAGAGACAAGCAGGGAACCACAAACCATCCCTAAGGACCACAGCTCCTAGGCCCTGCAGGTCTCTTCACAGTGGCACTGATCATGGTCAGACAGTCTTGGATTATCTTCCTGAGCCCATCCAGCACTTAAACCCATGATGGATTTCCATTCATGCTTTCACCAAGGGCTGAACATTTATTAACTCTTTTCTCACTCATTATCTCCCTCCTTAAAAGGGTGCTCTCAGCAAAACCAGGATCAATAGGTAAGAAAAGAGAGTTTTTGTTTGACAGCTGTGTAAAAAACAGACCTTTAATTTCCATAGAGCTCTGTACAGACACTGTTTACCAAATAAAGATTTCTTTTTGCTTGTAACAGCCATGAAATTATTATTCGTATCATTTAGGACCCCAAATTCCTCACCAGAGATGTGTTGTGCAAGGGCCTGTATATGCCTGTAATAAGACAGAGGGAGAAAGCATCTCCTGCTCTGAAGAGGTTTCAATTTTAGCAGGCTGTAAGAGACAAAGAAGTGCAGATAAACCATTCAGGAGGGAGGAGGGGGTTGAGGACAAGGTAAAGGTGGGGAAAAAAACCCTGTTGTGTTGTAATAAGTTCAACCTTGGTTTATGCTATTATAGGATTTCAATATTTTTCAGATTATGCAATCTGATTTAATAATCAGTCGTTCAATACAACCATTGTTCTTCCTCGTCTCTCCCCAATGAGTTGATGGAGGGAAAAAGCACTCATGCCCTAGTAGGAAGCACCACTCTCACATTCAAAAGTTAAGACTCACCCAAGGGATCATCAATCAGTAACTCACTTTAAAATTCTCTTTAAAATGTTTTACTAGCTCACTTTACTTGGCGTTTTTATCACTATTTATATCTCTAAAGCAGTGATATAATTAGTAAAGCTATTAATGTTTCTTATGTTTAGTCTTACAAAAGCTACAAATATCTATAAATCTGGCTTATAGCAAAATAAATAATGACAATAATTCTGTCAAGCATCAATATAATTTGCCGGACAGCATTGTGTAAACCAAGCAAATATCTGAACCATTAATGAGCTTAATCTGTGCTATTTAACCACCCCTTCAGTAAATTGTTCTGCAGACCAGAGGAGTGCTCAGGTTAGCTACTTTGCAGACTGCTTCTCTGCCAGCATCCGCTTTCCCACAAAAGCAACTGGCCTGATTTTACCCAACTCTGCCTTACATTCTCCTATGACTTGAATCAAAAACTCTTATCAAATGCATAGGAAAAGGTTTTTTTTTTCCATCCTTGTGAAACTTTTAATCTTCAGAGATGCTGATGTTCTGCATGGATCCAGGTTCTTTAGGAGAAAAGCCAAAATGAAACAAAACAGAAAACCCACCACCAGAAAAAAAATGCCCTTTCCTTTTTTTCCCCTTACAATAGTCACTTTTGTAGTGGTGAGGGCATTCGCTTAGGACATGATAAAGTCAGTTATAAGCCTCTGCTCTGCATGGTTCAAACCAGTAACAGGAATCTGGGTCCCAACGTCTTCGCCTTAGGGTTAGGCTCTCTCATTCAAGCCAAAATTTATGCCTCAGGCAGGAGAAACATTTCATCTCTACAACATCAAACCAGGATGTCGCAGAGTCCTGCTTTGTGTCGTATTGCCTGTTCCCAAAGCAGGGATTTCTGTGAAAACTCTTGGATGGCTCAAGCCCTCAAGGCTTTGAACCATGGCATGGGCCACCCTTTATTCTGCTAATGCTTGATTTTCTTTAAAAATGAATGTTTTTCAACATATGCACAAAAAAACCAATAGAAAACGTAGACCATGTCTTGGCAAAGTAACACTAAGCTCCTGTTCTCCACTGCTTTGTACCCCATGGAAAGATTTTCCCCTCTTCAATGAGGTACACAGACACAACCCAAACTTCCAGAGACCGAGTTGGGCTGACCTTCAACAGCCGAGGGGAGATTCATGAATGCCCATCTAAATACAAAACCATTATCCACAGCATTACCATTTTCAATAAGAAAATAAATGCCTACACTCACAAGCCCCAAGTAATAGGCCTTTTAAGTAAAAGTATTGGAAGAATATATCAGCTGTAAGATAGAATACCGGCAACTACTACCACAGGATGGGCATTTTTAACTTTCACTCTAAAATGACTGGATGATAAGAGAGTACAATATATATTTTGAATTCAGGATGAGAAGATCTTTTTAATATAAGTGTTTTATGATGTAGTCATACATCATTTCTAACTAAAATGCTAAACAAAACACAATCCTTTTCTGAAACCCAGATAATGATGGATTTTTGTTATTCTGGTTTATTCCAGAAGATAATTTTTCAACCCCAACTTTTATTTTATTGATGGCATAAGAAGGTCCCAGTACATCTTCTTTCATATCTGAGACAGTTTCATGAAAACTGGGAGCTAAAAAATCAAATGTCATTACAGAGAAAGAATTTCTGGATACGTGATCATTTATCGGGATAGTCCCACACAGCGGGATTAAAGGAGATTAAAAGGACCAGGTATGTTTTGTTGATTGCTTTGGCACTTGAAAACCTCTCTGATCTCAGAGCAGGAGTTGTGTGGGTATTATTATAATAATAATGGGGATCTTGGAAGACGGGAGGTGGATAAGCAGAAGGGAACTAAATCCAATAATGTTTGTATTGTCACAAAGCCAGGAAGGTTTGGGATATGATTTAATCCTATGAAGCAGACCTACCCAACACTCCTAAGCAAGAGATAGACAAATAAATAAATTCAGTTAAATAGAAGTGTATCTGCAAAGTGAAATCCCTCATCCTTCTCCAGGCTAAATATCTTTTCCGTCAAGTCCAAAACTCACCATCAATTTGGCTGTGTGATCTGAGCAAGAATCCCAAGCAATCACTGCCCCCTTCCCTTTAAATCCTCAGCTAAACTGGGCATCCCAGGAACTGCCTGTGCCTTCTTCCTTTTCCTCGTTTGCTTTCCTGTGTATTACCAAAGCAGATTGTGTCAGTACCTATAAGGAACCAAAATATTTTGAGTTCTGACTACTGCAAAAATATGAAACACCTTTTTTAGTACTTGGTTCAAACAGAGGGATAAAGGGGGAAGGAAAATGGCATTTACCACCACTCCAGTGCTGAGGATGGCTGGTCCCTGCCTTTTCAAATGCCTTACCATACCTATCACAGGACAATAGTCTCTTGTCCCAGAGAGTCCCAGGATTGGCTTCCCATGCTATTACAGGATGGGAGGATGCTGTGCTCTATGCTACACCCCCTTTGTCTTAACATGTCTACCTGCTGTACCACATGCCTGTTGGAGTTTTCTTTTAAAGACTGTGTGTTAAAATAAAGACCTTTCCTGAAACAGTACATTTTAGAATAGCGACATGAGGCTCTACAAACTGTACCACTTCTATGTGCTTCAAGAAAACCTGAATTAAAACCTCCACTTGTAACACGTGCTGTAATTCAGTCTTCTCATGAAGTCAACAGAGCAATGCTGACTTAGACCAACCGATCATCTGGCCCATGGCAGACACATCTGCAGCAGAGACCCAGGGTCTGCTTTTATTGCTATTTAATAAACATTAAAATAAAGAAAATAGAGAAAAAGCCAGGCCTGTAGTCGTTCTTGTTTTGAGTTCTTACACTAACTACTTGGTCTATATACCTCCTGAAGCTTTTGGCTGTGGTACTTAATCAGAACAATAGCTCAGAAGAAGCCAGAAGTCCTGGTTACAATTAGCTGGGACTATTTTAACTACCTGTTGGGTTGTTATAGATTTAAGAAGGACTGGCTGGTAAGAAGAGGGTTCTGGCAAAAACATCTCTGCTGAGTTAGGGAGGCTTTGGGTTTTAAGTTCTGCTTCATAGTTTGGAAAGGCCGTTTTAACAGAGATATACCCCTTCCCTCCATTTTGCATGTCCTTTTATGACTCTCAGCTCTCCAATGCACTCCATACTCCTTATTTACACACAGTGGCCAGCACAAGAGCATCCTGTCCCTGGCTGGCCTTGGAGCATAGTCAGAACAGAAATACAAACAACTCGAAGAACAAGTGAATCACAGACATCAGTGTGAACTTCTCCTAAATCCTGGATAAAAAAAACCATGAAATCCACAAGGGAAAAGTCTGAATACATCAACTAAAGAAAAAAAAAAAACCCAGGTAGATATGTCAGAGAAGCTGCACTTAAAATAAAAGGCAGCAGAGACCAAACTGTAAGAGTCCAGGTTTTGACTAAGCTTTCATTATTCATTGAGTCAGGTTTCTCCTTTATCTTATACAGAAAGCAAAAGATTAAACCAATGCCAATGGGAGCAGAGATTGGAGGGTGGGTGCTGTGGACAGTTTGGCCTCAGGGAAGTGGGAGAGGGCGCTTTGACTGAGCTCTGGAAGAGGCTGCAGCACACTGGGAGCTTCACAGCACAAGGGTGCAGCAACTCAGCTAATTGGGGAAGATAAAAGGCAGGTTTTTATGAGACAGACGCCGTCATTATCAGGAATGAAGGATGAAAACTTGAGGAGCTACATGTCATTTTATCACTGGGAAGCCTCCGAAGGAAAAAAGAATTATCGAAGTTTTTGATAGCTCCATTTAACCACAAGAAAACTATGTTAATGTAACCTTAAAGGTTCGGCTTAAACCCTCAAAATCAAGGCAATTCAGAGTTCAGGCCTCAGCTTCTTCCCCAACCCACCCATACACCCATAATGCCCAAACTGTGTGAGACACAAATGATGCCTGCTTGGAGACAGTGTCATATATACAAGCAGACCATACTGCTTAACTCCTGTAACACCCAGTACAGCCCCACACTCCAGGAAAGAAGCACCCCATAGAGCTGCACATAAAATGGTCTTACATTTTATATGCTTTTTTGTTCTTTGCTCCATTTTGTCACATCAAAGCAATAAGCAGTTTCACCATAACCCAACCCAACACAAAACCTCCCTCTCCAAAGCACAGCCATGGTTGAGTTAAAGCAGAGCACCCAGGACCGAATCATTCTGAACTTCTCAACTCCTCAAATTAAAAGAAAAGCTGGATTGATTTCTTAAAGCAAGAACTCCCTGTGTCCCTGGAACCAACCAGGCTGCACCAGAGCCTGCTCAGGCAGGGAGAAGCAGGCACTTTAATGGCCAAGTTTAAAAAGCCCCGAAAGTCTGGGTTTCTAATGAAAATACTGACAGACCCTTTAACCGTGCAGCAGCGTGAGCAGGCGCCACCATAATAACCATTTAAGCCCTCTTTGCTCAGAAAGGCTTGGCCCAGCAGTGCAGGAGGAGTAAACAGGGCTGGTAACTTAATGACCTTTGAGCATTAGCAGATGGCCTTTTTACGAGCACAGATTAGCAGAACATGGGAGTTTCTAATGGCCACTAACAGGTGCCAAAGCTGCTTTTCCCCTCTCCACTTCTCCACAGCCAGTAAAGCTCCAAAGCACTTCAAATGGCATTTCTGCTCCTGCCCAGTCCTTTATTTCTGTTTACACCACAGCATCTTCAATGACACAGCAACATATGTCCCACACCAACCTGACTACTCTGTAGGGTACCAAAACCAAACCAAAGCATGTCACCTTTGGGTAATGGCCTCATCAGATGGGTCATTGTCATGATATTGCATCTGAGGTGTAGCTGGTTCCAGGGTGGTGATGGAAATGGTTTGTCCTTCTTTCTGGCATGAGGGAGAAGTGAGAAACCCCAGCAGCAGGTTCAAAGCTGTTTGAAAGCAGGAGGGAATCAAAGCAAAGATGAGGTAGGGGTTTCCCCTCTGTATTTATAACATCATTGTGCTCACCATTGACAACTCTCCTGATGCCTTCCCAACCCACCTCTCTCACCTGGTCTCTTTCTAATGCCCTTTTCCCTGGCTCTGCCCCATTAAAGGCACCTTAGTATCACCTGGGGGAGCAGTAACCATTCAATCGACATCTCAGCCAATATTCCCTCACCCAGCCTTACCCTGGCCCAGAAACAGCTCAGAAGTGCACCAGACTCAGGGCAATTACCAAATTGGCTCCTCTGCATTTATCTCTGTGGGTGGCTAGAGAAAAGCCCTCACAATTAATCTCAGATGTTGCCTGATTAGAGACAACTCCGGTGCTGAGCCTTTTGGAGCCAAGCAAACCAGCTCCAAGGCTGGAGCTGCAGCGAGCGGGCTGAGGCAGACCCTGCCCCATCATCAGGGATCACACACGTGTGGGAGCCAGAGGGCACTGACTGAGGAGTTGAGTATTGAGGGAAGAAAACAGCAAGAGCAAAGCTGAGGAGCAGCTTACAACACCCTCGGGAGGCACTTGCTGCAGTCACATTGCAGCTTCAAGTCTCTCAGCCTCCCACCACCACCCTTTCATCCATGGGGCTTTTACTACTGGCATCCCACCATCTTCACTTCACACTTATGGGGCCTCCAACATTCGTAGCCTCTGGGACTATACTCTTGGCATCCTGTTTTTTGAGCCTCCACTGTCTGTGCCTCCTAATCAAACATTGGGCATTACACAAGCTGGGCACCCACTCTCCTGGCATGTCACTGCTGACCTCCCATCCTCTCACGTCCACACTCTGTGCCTCTCACTCCCTTATGCTCCACTATCTCAGCCTCCCACTCACTGAGTCTTTACTCATTTCTCAGCCTCAATTCTTTAGACCTATTCAGAGAGCCTCTGCTCTCTTGGCCTCACACACTCTCAGCCTCCTACTCATTGGACCTCCTACTCTAAGCCTCAGCTCTCTTGGCCTCCTGCTCCTAGCTTCCAACTCTTTCAGCTTCCATACCATAGCTTGTCAGTACTGGACTCAATTCTCTCACCCTCTCCTCTTTGGACCTTCTACTCAGCATCAGCTCTCTTAGAGCAACCACTCTATCTTCTTAGCCTCCCGTTATTGGCCTCCCCCTCTCTCAGCATCCACTCTCTCAACCTCCACTCACTGAGCCTCCCATTCTTTCAGCCTCCCACTCTCAGGACCTCCAGTCTTTCAGCCTCAATTCTCTCAGCCTTCCACTGACTGAGCTTCCGTCTGCTGGCCTTGCAGTCTCAACCTCCCCTCCCTTGAGACATGCAATATGTCAGTATCTAATTTTCCAATAGAAGAAAATAACCTGTTACAAACTCCAGTTGAAACCAAAAAAAGGGCTGTTAGTAATGTGAGGTTTTGATTCTCATCCCACAATCTTCAGGTGTGAGTCTCTTATTAGAGGGAACATATTATGGCTGGGATTTGAGGCAAAACACTGGGGAAAGAGACTGGAAAACTAAGAAAAGAAACCCTTGATAAAACAATTAAATTTTGCCACACAAAGGAATTAATCGTGTCCGGAACAGTGTTCCTGGAAAGCAGCACTGTGAGACACCTCATCAAAGTGCTGCAAGGAACCAGTCCCAAGGCAGGAAAGCACAAAGCCATGAAGGTTGGAATCTGCAGGAAACCATGTGTTAAACTGTCTACTGCATGGGAAACATTACAGGAGAAGGGACATGACATGATTCAGCATAGGGAAAGCCAAGCACCAGCTCTGGGGTCCTGCTGGCACCAGACTGGAGAGGAAGAAGAGGGGTTTAGTGCAACGGTGCACAAGTCAGTGTGGGGACAACCCCAGTGGTATTAGGGGGAAAATAACCCCAGGAGCAACAAGTAAATTGAAAGTTAAATCTCAAAAGATGGCAGCTAAGGATATCTGGGAAGTGCACACAGGACACTCACCGGTAGGGTGGGAAAGGAAACCCCAAAGAAGCTCCAAGAAGTAGGGAAGATCCCAGCAGAGCAGGGCTGAAGGAGCTGATAGAGCGCTCATCCCAACGTACAGGTGTTTCTGTAGAGGTATAAAAAGAGAATGTTTCCCATTACCTACAGAGATGTGTTTGGAAGCTCGGCTAATGCCAAGGATGTTCCTGTGCTGGATGTGTTCGCAGGGTCCCTTTCATTCACACTCAGCACTCGCTCTGGGGAGTTTTGTTGTTTGGATTGTGCAGCATTTCATAGGAAAATGCAATTTCTTGATGGTTTAGAGATCCAGGGTCTGCACAAATGATGGCTGAACTTGAAGAAAAGAGGGATAAAAGTATAATCAAGACTACAAGAAACTTCTGGGAAGGCTACTGCTGTGCAAAAGAGAAATGAATCATGAATTTAAGGTAAGAAAAAGATGTGCAAAAAGGCCCAATGGCCTGGTGACATCAAGCTTCAGAAGAAAGGGGAGTAACTTAAACAGACGCACTGATGTCTACAGACCCCCCAGAAAGAGGACGAAGTCAGAGACCTGGGCTTTACATGGCAGATACAGGGACCTGTACGCCGCTCAGTTGGGGTGTCCCGGAAGGGGACATGGGTAGCACCCTGCCAAGCCCCACGTTAGCTTGGAAATGTGTTACAGGGGAGAAAGGGAGAAAGTCTTGAGAAGGGGGTGCTCTTCCTAGCAACACAGGGCCAGAGGACTGCGGTGGGGCACATGAATCTGTGGACAAGACAACCAAAACTCATTAACTCATCGCTGCGGTGCTGGAGGTGCCTCCAGGGAGACCACACAGCAGCACAGAGCACCCTGGAGACTAATTGAACACAGTTAATTATTAGGTGGTTTAAGATAAATCTTGAGGGTTTTCATTGTGCTTATGTTGTTTGTTGCAGCTAATTTTAGTTGGGAAAGGGCAACTTGCAGGAACTTTGAGAAGACCCATTTGGAAGGGATGCTTGTGTCGCTCAGGTTTGGGGTGACACATGGTTGGACCACCTTGGTGTGTCCCTCCACCATCAGATGGCAACCTGTGTAGTACACACTGGTTGAGAACTATGTCTCAACCCAGAGGAGATGAGTTCTGCTAGAATATACAAGATCTCTCTAGAATACACAACACTTGAAGAATAAATGGTTCTATTAATGAAAATTGGCAGCGGGATCACAACCCTCCCGAATACCAGAATCTATGGACTTAGAGGTGTAGGTTTTAGCCAGTCTAAGACTTCATGAGCTGGAAATCTGCTCAGAAACATCACCTTCATAAACGTGGATCCATTCGTATTTCTGCACCAAGACCTGGTTAATGTTGTGGATTTGTGAACAGGAGATGAAGAACGAGGATAATGGTCTCACCAGTGTAACCACATCAAAGGCAACAGGGAGACACCCATTTCCAGTGCAGGGTGCACTCCTGTAACTTCTGCTTGCCTGAGATCCTGAGATTATATGAACACCAAAATTTAAAGCAAAGTGGGATATAAATTAAGTGGGCAGAAGCAAGGGAAGTGCTTGCAGGAGTCTTTGCGAAGCCAGCACACAGAGGACTTTTGTCCCAAACCATCTCGAATCTTTAAACCGTATCTCCTGAGTGTTTCATCTCGCCTGGCTCAAGCTCTGAACACCGAGACCCAAAGATCTGATCTGCAGAGAGTTAATTCCTGGCAGCCAAATTCATTTGCAGACATTAGGGGTGTTATCCCCAGGGATGAATTTGGCCACCGGCACCTGCATTCAGTGCTGGATGAGCAGGAACAGCTTCCTTGACTTGCAGGGCTCATTGTGCCAGCTATGAATTTGGCCCTGTGTCTTTCTCTTTGTTCTGTGTATAGTTAAATAGACAAAATGAAAAAGCCATGACTAATTAGACTGTTAAATTAAACTGCTTTAAATTTATTTTATGTGATGCATAAAGTTCATAAAAAGAGGTACCCAGAGTAGTATCAGTGACCTTTCTCCAGGAGCTGCAGTCCACCCGGATGCTTTTTGAACCAATTGGCTGAAAACTCCTGGATTCCTTAACACCTTTTATTCCCTCTCTGCCACTTTCAAACCTGAAGGATTTATTTTTATCAGTCCCTCACCCACATAATGACTTTAAAATTCCTTAGGTTCATACCTTAAAATATAGCTGGGAATTAGAAGTAATGCCAATTAACAAGTCAAGGCTCAAAGGCACTGATGGAGTTAGCTTGCACTTCTCCCTGGAAAACTGTCATAAGTATATATAAGAACCTGCTCACCTCAGGATTTCTGCTCGGAGCACTGTGCCTCTTCAAAAGCACCTTCTCCATGATATCTGCAGCCTCCCCACCACCACAGCGCCTACAGACCAGACAGCCCTGAGCCAAAAGGGGTAGAGGTGAACCCATGCTGCCCTGTAAGTGCCTCCCCAAGCAGTTCCTTCCCTCCAAGCTCTGGAAGAGCAGCAGATCCCGGCACCTCTGTTTGGACGGGCTTGGCTGGAACATCTGTGTTTGGACCTGCAGGTCTGTCCTCACCACACCAAAAAGGCAGTTTACATGCTGCAGGCATGAGCTGATTCCTGGATCCGAAAACCTGGAATTTCAAGACGGACAAAACCCCCTTATTTGATATGCAGACATTCCTCCCACTCCCATTTACCAGGCACACAGATAAAAGGCAATTTGGTTAGACCTCGTGAGCCTCTGCTCCAGGATCTGGCACATGAAGGAGGCCAGGGTTTAGTTCCCAGGTCTGTCAGTGGCTTCGGGCAAGTTGTTTCACTTCCCCCAATTCAGTTTCCTCCTCGGTGGCAAAGAGATGCTTGCAGTATGGAATGGTTGGTTTTCCCTCCGGCCACCCAGCACTTGTTGTTTTTCTGGAAATGCTGCTTTCATCCTTCAGGATCCCTCATGGGATGGGGTGGAGGCAGCTGCAGATCATGGGCAGCATCCAGGCACCTGGGGACAGGGGCTCACGTGGGAAATCCAGTGAGTGAACAAGTGTGGTGTTACCAAGACCTCCTTACACCCTCTAACTACTACCACCAATTATGCTGTTAAAATCCTGCCCTATTTCACACTTCATTAGGAGGGACATTGGGTATTCTCCTCCCAGTTCCAGGTTCAGGTTTTCTTCCGTGCTGTTGACACCATCCCCAGAGTGCCAGAGCCAAGACAGTCTGGATCAAATTCTGCCTGCAATAGATGCTGGTAGCAAAGTTTGACCCCTCTGATCCCAGCCCCGAGATGAAATGGCCACGAAACCTCCTCATACCCTCCAATACCATGAGCTGAGCAGGACAGAACCGTGTCCTCGTGATGCTGGGATGAGCCGCTTTATCTTTCCATGCCTGAGGAAGACAGCTAGGGAGGGCAGATGGCTTTTTGGAAGCCTATAATTACGGCATCCCCCTGTTCCTGCTGATGCTGCACTTCCCTACTTTGTGCTCCTTTATTTGGGAAGGATGCGTTCTCAGCAAAGGTGTGAATATCACTCCCTTCACAGCTAATCCCGACACGCCAGCGGCCCACAAGCGCACTGTATTGCTAAGCAACACTTGGCAAAATCCATGCCAGGTTGTGTCGGTCCCTTTTGATGTTTCACAGAAGCATTGTCATTTCCATCTCTGGCATTGTTTCCAGCATTTTGGGTGTCAGTGTTCCTGAAAACCATCACAGAAAGGATGTTTATTGAACTGTCAGAGGGTGAATGATTGACACTAGGCACAAGTACTTTTCATGTTCAGGTTTTGGCATGCCACAATTGGATTATTTCCTGATAAATGCCATCCAATTCTACCAGATGGACCACTGAGAGATATGCCAACCTGTGTGAGAAATGGAGTAGATGCTCAGTGCCACTTATTGGTAGATGTGTGCTTCTCCAGTCTATCCTTTTGTGTAGCTGCAGGGTATTTCACTGAAGCAGGGACTTTTGTGATGCTTGTAATTACAAGAGCAAAGCAATTTTCATCACAGAGAAGGGTAGATTTCAATGCCCAAATTTGATTTAATTCACCTTAGTGTGGAAGTACAATACCTGGCCCTCTCCTCTTAGATTTAATATTCTCTGTGACGTGAACATTAAAGAGCCATGAATTTTGAAAGTTGTGTATTTATCATATATAAATAATTCCAATAAACTAATCTTCTGCCTTCCCATTCATCGTTTCCTAATGGTTCGTTTACAGATCCAAACACAATACAAGGATTGCAAAGCAGGTAAAACGTCTAAGTGGGAACACGTTATACATCATACCGCCCAAAGTTTAACAAACAGCTGAATCCATTTCGTTGACACTCATTGGAAGCTCAGTGGTGGTTATCTGTGATCTCAGGGTGATGGAGGGACAAGTGGCAGCATGAGGAGACAGCGTGACCCAGGGATGGGTGTCAACAGTGGGGTCAGCTGTGGCTGTCATATTGTCCCTGGAGCTAATGAGGTGCCTTGTGCTGAGCAAAGGGGAGAAGGCAGAAACTGTCTTGCACACTCTTGCACAGGTGCTGGGTGAGGAATAACCATGAGGCACAGCTTTGCTTTAGTTTAGTTTAGCTTTGCTGGATGTCAAGGGGGAGGGAGTTGCTTTCTTCTGTTTGCTAGGGTGGCACAGGAGGAAATCCCTAATTCTGGAGGAGGGAAAGTTGCAGGTCTGTGAAAACATGATTTTTCTGTCTGAACTGATCCACTAGCAAGACAAAAGAAACATTAAGTTATCTATTCCTGTAGTCCTCAGCACTTCAATATATACATAAAAAGCAGGGCCTTTGTACTATACCTAATGAGCAGAAGTGAATAATGTGGTATAATTAGCTTCCCTTTCTCAGCCTGCTCTCTCAGCTATCTCAACACCCTTCTGACAACAGCATGGTACAAGTGGTGACTGGTGCCTACATCTTAGATTTACCATCACTTCATTGTTCTGCGCTAACACATTTTTCATCATTGCCATTATGAGGCCTCTCTTTGCTGTCCTTATTTCTGCATTTTAGCTGTTGGCTTAGTCACTGCCAGCTAAAATGAGACATAGCTTCAATAGAGGATCTGGGCTGGAGAGGCTGTTATTGCACTATCCCCTCCTCAGAGGCCTGTGGCCAAACCCTTGGGTGCATGCATGCAGATGTGCCCAGACCCCTAAAAATGTGTTTGATTAACATGTCAGCCCTGTGACCACCTAAAAATAACAAGTAGGGAAATGTCCAGTCCTTTTTGGATGGCCTCGATTAACTAAAGGCCTTGATTTTGCAATGGGTTCTGCATCAGCCCGTTTCTGTGCCTCGCCAGGGCTCTGGGATCACAGAGATGCTAATTCCCAAAGTCCATAAAACAGGGAGAAAAAGAAATGTATAAAAAATAATATAGCTCTGTGCAAACTCCTTCTATTCTAATATGCAATATCCTACTACGGAGGAGCACTTGGAATAGCAGACCTCTTTTGTTTTGTTGTCATTACAAAAGGGAGTTGAGAGGCAAACTGATTATTCAGGACTTTAAAATCCAGACATACCAAAGACTCCTGCTCCCCAAAATAACCACCCTGTAAAAGGATGTCACTGGGGTCACTTCCAAGAAAGTAACTCCATTTTTTATTGCGGATTTGTTAGCAAGCTGATAAATCAGTTCAAAAGCAACCCTGTTTAAAAAGCTGTTATGCAGAGATGCAGTAAAATGAAACGCATGCAGGTAATGCTGCTGGTCTCGAGAACTTCAGAATTTCCTTAAAGTAATAACTTTAATTCAGTTCTTTCTGGCATAAACTTTTTCATCCCATTATGTCAAAAAACTGTATTATCCATCCATTTGTCTGTCAGAACGATTCCCCCTGGGCCCATATACCACTGGTTCTTCTATTCTAAACCTCCCCATTACATCCTGCTATCAAGAGTCACAATTTTCAGCGAAAGTCTCTTGTGACTTTTGACAGTGTTTTACAGTGAACTAGACCAGGAAGCTCAGAGTTAAAGGAAATCTTCCATTCGGGCAATGAATATGTAATAGGCATTACACTGTGCAGTATACCAAAAATGTAAGGTTCATTAAGTCTTTCAAAGGCAAGAACTTCCATGTAGCTTTGAATGAACCTGTCTTTGCAATGGCATTAGCAAATGATATTTTGGGGCAGGAGGTATTAATACTACACATTAAGGAACAAATTTGTTTAAATGCTCTATAGCTATGCGTGGATGCAGATGATCCAGGAATAAATAAAAAGTGAATAGTCGTCCAACTTTATATGTAAATTGTCTTCAGCTTATATACATAAGAATGCTCCTTGCTACTAAATTCCTTCATATTAACAAGCAGGAGTGTAACTAATATATAAAATAAAGTCATTCTCTTTAATGAGAATGCTAAATATTTTAAAGAAATGCACAGCTATGAAATATTGTCAAGGGCATTTTTATACTTAAGTTTAAGAACACTTATGACTTAACTGTTGAATAATTTAACACATTCAGCCTTGAAGTACTATTTATGTATGTTTTTTAATGTTCATACTTATGTTGCCTTTTCTTTGCTCAGGATTTAGGACCTTTGATTTCTGTTTATAAAATTTACATCTTTAATCTCCCAGCTCTGCGCATTTCCCTATTCAACTCCTGCCACAGAGTAGGCAAAAAAAAACCAACTGCTTAGAGGGAAAAGGAGCTAAAAGCCTCGCGCAGCTTGGAACAGGGACCGTGTGGATTTTAGCAAACATAAGGACAGATTTTAAGGAAATGAGCTCCAAGCAGAAAACCTCGATAAACACGAGCCACCTGCACAGCTCAAACGGAGGATTTGCAAACAAGTTTAGAGCTCTGAGAGGCAGTAATCCCCCGGCACACTGTGGGAACCCTGACTTACACCACATAGGTCCTTTCGGGGAGCGCCCTGCACAGACACATGGGTGTTGGGGGACAAGGTGGAAATTCCCTACTGAGCACATCTGTGGGTGGTGGGACACAGCTGGGACTGGAGGGGAAATGCCTGGGGTGTGCCCAAGCACAGACTCACCACCACGTGTGCTAGGGCAGGGACAGTGCTCCCAAGAGCATGATGCAAACATTGGCTTGAAGGCTGACCTACCTTCACCCCCAGAATCAAAGAACCAGAGAAAAGTTAGGGTTGGAAAGGACCTAAAGGTCATCCAGTTCCAACCCCCCTGCCATGGGCAGGGACACCTCACACTAAACCATGTCACCCAAGGCCTCGTCCAACCTGGCCTTGAACACCACCAGGGATGGAGCATTCACAACTTCCCTGGGCAACCCATTCCAGTGCCTCACCACCCTCACAGGAAAGAATTTCTCCCTTATATCCAATCTAAACTTCCCCTGTTTCAGTTTTAGCCTGCTACCCCTTGTCCTATCACTACAGTCCCTAAAGAAGAGTCCCTCCCCAGCATCCTTATAAGCCCCCTTCAGATACTGGAAGGCTGCCATGAGCAGGGTTAGTCGGCTGATCACCGCAGAGTGACGAAACAGAAGCTGAATTCTCCCTGAGATCGTGATATTGCACGGAATTCGCTCTGGGATAAACAAAAACATCGACTGAAACTGTTTACAGCGTCTCTTGTCACCTCTCATTACGGTCTTCTGCAACACACTGATGTCTCGTGACACAGCAGATGTAACCTGACATGTCATACACTGAGCAGCAACTTGCAGGAATTTCTAAGACATGTTTCTCTCAAAGAGCAGTGTCTCGAGCAGACAGTTGGACCACGAGTGCATTTAAAACCGAGGCTAGAAAAGCTGGGCTGAGATGCAAAGAGCATCACACACGAAATATTTGGTCTGACTTTTTGTCTGTATTTTATGTGCTACAAGCCACAGGCAGGGAGATGGACAGATCATCTAGCACGATGAATGAGCTGCTGCCAAGCCGATGTTACTGTATAACTATGGGCCCCTCAGTACCCATTCTGCCTCTGATAGTCATCACTTGCCAGTGTCCAAATGGATTATATATATCTGGCATGTTTATGGTATAAAGGAAGATGAATCTGAATATCTGCGAACCTTGGGCTCACAGGATGATGCATTTGGAAGGGAAAGCGAGTTTTTGAAGGGCAAAAAGGAAAAGTTAGTAGGGTTTTACCAAAGGGAATTAACCTAACACCTCCTCACATCAGGCTGCACTGCCACACATTAAGAGATCACTTGGCTGGGGAGACAGAAACAGAGCATTAAGATTAAGAGTAAGAACCGACACATATTTTAGCACAGGGATGTATTCCAAGATGGAAATTGTATGTGGTGGTCACTGGCACACCAAGCTGAGTAATTCCTTTAGCGCTGGTGTTTATTTGGACAAGCAGATTGGCAGAAGTAGTCACACAGGGACCCAGTGCTGTGAGGTCCATAAAGTTGGATCATGACTGAGCAGATCTGTGAGGCAGAAGAACTGGAGGGCCGGCCTGCCCTGCAAGAGACATCCCTTTGCATCATCCCACTGAGCAAATCTGACTGATGGGGCACAACAGCCTTCTCCAATGAGCACCCTGCCAAATGGCTTCATTTTAGGTCATGGGCACTATTTGTTCAGGAAAGGCAAAACAGAGAAACATGGAAGGCTAGAAGGACCCTGAAATACAGAACAATATAGGATGAAGATGAGAAAACTACTGCCTTGCTGCACTGGACCAGATCCTTCAGCAGTGGTGATGGGATCTCAGCGCTGAGCCAATTTACACCGACTCAGCATCACTGAAATGTAAGTATTACCCCCACTGGGGTCTTTAACTCAGCAGCGCTGTCAGCACGGTCTTTGCATCCCAGGAAGGAGATACCTAATTTGCTCAGAATAACCACTTGCACTCACTCTGCGTTCACTTTGCAACAGACCTGAACACGGAGGCAGTTTTGTTCCACAAAAGCACTGTTAAATGAAAATATGTAAATAAAGAGAGAACTGGCGAGGGAAAACACTCATCGTCTTCCTTAAACCGAGCAACTCAGCCCATGTCCTTGGGATATCGGCAAAAGGATCCTGAAATCTCAACGGGAAGTCAAAGTTTACAACAGGAATTCAAGGCGAAACGAAGGCTGCAGCTGTAATACACAAACTCACAACCTTCCCAGGCCTCCCTCCTTTAAAAAACACCCAAACCTCTGGCTCTCATAGCTTCAAGGACCTCTTTTCCAAGAGTGCCTCCTGTAAGGCTTTATTTCCTTTTGAAGTCTGCTTTCTACTTTATTTTCTTGCTAAGAATATATTTAGGTAGGAACTGGCCTTTCCATCCACAGGCAGCCGTGGCTATCAGTCAATCTATCAGTAAACCGCTCATGAGGTTCACTAGACAAAGGGTTAGTGCAGCTAGTACCACAATAATGTAGAAACAGAAATATTACAAAGTAAAGGCTTATAAAATAATAAAAATTCTACTTAGTTCAGATACCTCCCAGTGCCTTTGGCAAAATACCTTAAGCATTCCACATAAGGCGGGCATTGTCTTTATAAGATGGCACCTCATAAAATGGTATTAAATATCACCAACGGGGCTTCATATTTCATCCAGCAGGGTTTAGGCCAGACATGTTCTATATCACACATTATTAGAATGACATCTGCTTTGCAAGTTGTGTACCCAGGAGCATACCTTGATAACTCATTTCAGCACTCATTCTCGAGGCTTCTGTGGCTTCGTAATACCTAATATGTTTAACTCATTTTGAACAGAAGTCTAAAGCCTGTCGTGGCCCTCTGGCCAAAACTGTAGCTGTCAGGCAACGGAGCCAGCTATCAAACATTACTCATTTATCATTAGTGGTGATGCAGCTGTACAGAGAAATGTACCCACTGAAGTGAAGGGCTGTCAATTGTTCCCTGTATAATACTCCTCTTCTCAACAGGGCATTTCTCCATGGATGTATTGCTAGTGCACTTCGCTACTTCCCCAACAGCACAGAATTTATAGTGGCAAGGAAATGGGGAACATATTTTCATTTAAATGGGTCTGCCACAAGATGAATAAAGCAATCATCAATAGAATCTATAAGTGAAGAGATATGCTATGTGCTGTTTATAAACATCACACGTAGGCATGTATATGTATAAGCATGTGTGTGCGTGTGTGCACATATACACACGCGGTGTTTATAAATAAACCCTCTAGATCTGTATCGGTATTTAAAAGCTGGCGCATGTTCAGTACTAAAGGCTCCGCTTCCTCTTTGCTCACCATTTCCATAAGAAGACTGGAATGTGCAATTTAGGCTTCAAATTTCCATGTCTATTCTGCTTACAAAACTCAAACACACGCTACCTTGAACTTCGCTATCCTCAACTCTGCTCCCTAGGGAGGAAAACAGCCAGATTAAATCTATATGAGAGATCTCCTGACTGCAGACACTACTGCCTTTATTCACAAAGGCAAGGAACAGCAATGGTCTGGGAAAGCACCACAGTTAAGATAGTATCTCCAGGCTCCTTTGAACCACTGCTGCATGCAAATATTTGTACACATGCATTATGAAGAAAGTGTGGCACAAGTCCCTGCATTTATATTTGTCTCTGTACAAGCGAGATGCAGAGGAGGGAGACAGACTCCAGTTGCAAATAGCAGAGCGCTGCCTTCCACATCTGCCTTTTCACTCACTCAGTGGAGTTTCTCCTCTGGAGCCCATGGAAACCAAAGGGAATGTGCTCATTGCTTTGAAGGCATTCACACTACAAAAATGTCAAAAGTGGGTACTTAACGATTAGGAATCCAAATCCTTCTCCTTCAGACAACTGCAACATACCTGTCGCTCATATATTAAATGCTCACTATGGTCCATCTCTGCTCAAGTGTTTTGAAAAACAGAGATGGTCACGATGTTTTGTGCCTAGGAAATGATTTCAGCTCTTCGAGCAAGGAATAACTACAACCGCTGGTCCTCTGAGTTGTGTGTGAAGGCATGACTTTGAGCAATAACTTTCTACCCCAATTGCTAGCCATCCAGGTTCACCCAAATAAGTTTGCTGGAAAATCCCATGAACATTCTCCAAACTCTTTTAGGTGCAACTAAAAGAGTGCAACAAAACCACCATCAGAGGGACTTTTGTTCCTCCTCGTGCAAAGTACCCGTGAATTACCCATGGATAATGCCACCTTGTTAACAGAACAGCAGCTAAACAGCTTTATACGTATTATTATGTATTTCTGGAACACTCCCACTGTGGGTATAGAAACACAGTGACCAAAACACAGCTGCCCATGTTTAAACACAGTTGCTAGCACCAGCATGGTTCTCATCCATAACGGGATGAGTAATAGGAAAAAAGGAGGAAGAACACAGCCCTGAAAGTTGCAAACATGGGACTGCTACTGAGGGAAAGCTTTTCTCTACCAGAACCAGCCAGCAGCAGACATAAGCAAACTGAGAGTTGCCTGGGGCAGAGGTCTCTTGAAGGGATGTCACTGAGAAAGGGAGTGGAAGTCCCACAGCCTGCTTTGTGTATGCTGAGGATCTTCTTTTTCCTCCTTGTCCCCACTTTTTAACCCTGTGTCATGGTGTAGGGACTATGTACCATCTATCCTTTCTGCTCTGCCCACCGAGCCAGCAGGTTTTGCATTACTTTTGACATAAAAGGATGTGCTGTGCCCAGCTGAAAATGAACGTGGCAGAAAGGAAGATGATGAATGACAAAGTTTTCCTGGCAGATGCAGGCTACATAAAAAGATCATGATGTGGTAAAACAAGTCTAACCAATGGGGGTTGCCAGAAGCGCGGTGAAACAGGCTTCCAGTGTAAAAATGACACCACCACCAAATCCATAAGGGAAAAAACAAACACCATGAAGCCTAGCAAGCAAGCAGCAACTTGGGGCACTTGTGGGGTACCAAGGGAAGTGGAAACATCCACTTCTGTTTGTGTGATTTCCGTCCTTCACAGGCTGTGGTCTCCAGGAAAAGGACCTGGCACCTCACTGGCTGCATACAGAACCAAAGAGCAGTGCTGGTAAGCTGGGCTGGAGTTCACCACGCTCCATGGACCATAGCTGCCAGGGCTCCCTCTTTGACCTGATCTGATCTTATCTGCATTTCCAGGTGCCTTTGGAGTCTGATGCTCTCATATTACAAAGGGTCTGCACTTACTGCTTTGGTTCCCAATAAGCTTAAGGTACATTTGCATTCATTCTATAGCTTCCTCATTGAAAGTAGGGATGGGCAGAAGAGCACTGGAAGGAGGCGGTGAATGGTGATTTCATTAGCTGCATTTTATTTCTAAACTAGCAAAGCTCATGCTTTGATCGTGGCCCCTCCTCTCTTTTTTTTTAACCAAACCCTGGCCAGAATCCATCTTTCCAAGTCAGAAGGGATATATACATGACTGTGTAAAATCCCTGGAGCCTATCCTCAAAATAGCCACAGGAGTTTGCAAACAGCTCACATGAAACACCCTCTTTACCCATTCCCCCAGGGCTAAGCCAGCTCCCTCTGCAACTGCTTTGTGCTCAGAGGGTAGCAAGGCCCCATCATAGGCCTTTAAAAACATATTACAACTAGGCCATGCTGGAAAAACCTTGACTTTTTAAGCATCATTTTTGTAACATTACATGCCAGGAGAAATTATGGGTTCAGTTATGACTACCAAGTTTAGCATGGGCTGGAGAAACAAGCTGTCAGCCACATAGGAAACAGCCACAGCTGAGCTCTATATTAAATCATATGCCAGGCTGTAGAGCTCAGAGACTATCCCCAAAAGAGGCACATGGATGTGCCCCTTCCTCAGCTACTGAAGACCAATTTCTCCATTGTGTTCTGGAAGGTAAATCAGATATGGTTGAAGAGCCTTTTGGTGCAGTGCTTTAGAGTGCATGGCTGGAGGGACAGAACCAGGTTCTTGCTCCTTCCTTCCCTTAGATAGGTAGTGAGCTGAATCTTTAGGTCAAACACAGCACCATGCCCTGCAGCATTAGGCCTTACATTGTCCTCTTGGTCACTTTTTCCACCATGCTGTGACAGTGTGCTATGAACCAGCATAAGGTCATCATCTGTGTGCAGTCTGACTCATGTGTGATTAAAACAGTGTCTGGGCAGGGAAGAGATGAATTCAAACTGCTTTGGATGACTAAAATGAACGTGATCTTATTATTGCTTCATGACTTTTTAGGGTTACTTTATGTCCCGTAGGAGAATAATCCTTCCCATTGTTCTATCTCCTTGTAACACTGCACCCCAATCCCACCTGTTCCTAATCCAGGTGTCATCCTCTCTTTAGACTATGCTCAGTATCATCTGCTCCCATTCCCCAAAGGACCATCGCTTCATGAGGTCTCCTCAAAACCCCTGCATCACTGCAGATATGCAACAGGAGGGAAAGCATTTAACATCTTTGGGCAGGGACACTGAGAAACCAGTAACAACAATAACTTTGGTAGCTGGCAGCCTCAGGGAAACAACCAAGTAGAGGGGCAGCAGGAGGGCTGGGGACCACACTGTGTTCAAGCAGCCCCATCTCTGCAGAAACCACCTCCTGCACTGAGGTTCTGTGTGAACCTCACTGCTGTGTGGTGCCAGTGTTCATTTTAAACACACCTCAGTGCACCTTGTTTCCCACAGCTCTCCGAGGTTTGTGTTGCACTACAGTTGGTGAGTCACGCACAGATTAGTCATGGAGGAGAGTTATTCCTGTCTACAGAAAGTCCAGCATGAGTAAGGACAATGTGAGTTTGGCACCAGCTGGTTTTGGTTCTGATCAGTGCCAAAGGTGAGTTACATCTCATACCCAGGTTTGTAGCTCAGATTGGTGAGGCAGAGAGGGCCACATGTCCAGTGTAATGCCTTTCTGCTGAGACCAGAACTTTAGCACAACCAATGAAGGCAGTACAGAATGGGACCAACTCATCTCATGCTACTGATCTCATCTACAGGCCAGATGCTAAAGAGACTTCCACTGGTTATTAACCTTCACCAGACCAAGTCACTGGTGCTTGAAACACTTCAAGTCTTCCTCCAGGATTCACCTAGTGAATCCTCCAAGTTTCTTACCACAGCTTACTGGGAAGTTGGATGAGATCTTGGCTTCATCAAGGCTGGTAGCAAAACACACAGGACTTGGGTTTGACTCCATAGTGATCCAATTATGCAGGAATCTAATTTCCCTATATATCTACTCATCCCAGAGGCCCAATCCTTTAAATCCTTCTTGGAAAATTCGTAACTGCAAACCGGCTTCTTTTTCATTTCACAGGGACATGTGATGATGTCCAGCAATAACAACATTTTCTGACTGGAAAACTGGCATTTAGCTTTCATGACGTTAACTTTCAGCTAATTTTGCTCTGATGAGTTTACCCAGTGATTATACCATTGACTGCATTGGTAGTCCGAGGTCTGCAGGACACTTAGTCAGAACTTGGGCTCCTGAAAGGAGAAAATGTTTTCATTCATATCCTAAAATGCCATTCATTAACAGGTGTATATGGTTTGACTTCTTCAAAGTATGCTGCAGACATAGCCTAATAAATCTCCATGACACCTCACTGCATCTCCATTTTATAGATGTGGTGATTCGAATATATCCAAGTGAAATGACTTGCCCAAGGCTAATGAAGGAATCAATGTCAAAGACAGGATTAAAAGTAGAAAAATTCCTGGCCCCCAGTCTCATAACCTAACTGTGGTCTGCATTTCACTCATATGAAAACAGGAAAGGGAAACACATCTATTTTGAATATTGTGAAAAGTAGTTCATAGCAGATGGGCAGCCTGATGTTTTAAAATTGCTTTACTTTGTCATAAAATATCAATAATACACACAATGTGGTTCTTGTCCAAGAGTATGCAAAGGTGTGAACAGCACAAAATGTGTCACCAGTAGCTTTTAGAGCAGCAGAGGTTGTGCTAAAAGAACGAAACAAGAAGGAGTCTTTGAGATGTCTCTCCTGCCCTGTTCCTTAACACCAGTTTCTTCCTGTATGCTACACAGCTGATAAAAGCTGCTTTGAAGCTGATGAATACCTGCTCAGTAATGAAGCTGTAGAGAGGTGCCTATTGTCACATCTCAGAGGCAGAACAAGAGGTCCGCGATGCCCATTTTTTGGTGGCTCTACCCACCTCTTTCTTAGATGCTAACACAGAGCCAGGCAGCATCTTCTCTGTCGCCAAAACATAATGGGAAGACAATGCACCTGTCTAGCTGCCTAGAAGAATAATTTAAAGGGAGAAAAAAATTGAAGGTATACTTGTGTCATTAAATATTGATGAGTAAGATTCATTGACTCAGTTGGAGGCAGTAGGAGATGGCTTGAAATAAACCCCCATGAGGGCCACACCCCCTAGTATGCCCAGGGCCATCCCTTTAAAGGTAGGACAATTATAATTAATTGAGCAATCTGACAGAAAGCATACATCCATACACTGGAGCAGAAAGTGACACTGTGCACAGAGCCAGCCAGGACACTTGAAGGGTTAATACTGGTTCACTAGACCAAGGACAGTAAATTCTGCCTGTGGCTACCACCAGTCTATTGTATTATTATTGCAGGCTTTAGAAACAGCTTTTAATTTTAACCCTTCCCAGCCCTCTCGACTATCTTCTCCTTAAATAATTGGCATTGAATCACATTGCATAAAATCTTCCCAGTCATACCTTTCAATAATTTCTTTTCACATTTAGTATTTACAACACTGTACACAAAAATAATAATCCAAAGAACCAGGGCCCCCTTTACCTATCATTTTTAACTGTTAAAGACCAGAAACATTGCCACAAAACTGGGTCCCTTTCATTCTGTTGTGTTCAGCACCACTATTTGCTGCCAGGATCATTGAAGGATCCCATCCACTACTTACTGGGAACTAAGATCCAGAGTTTTGACAAACACATAGACTGAATTTGGATAACCCTGTCCCACTTTCACTCTTTCAGATACCCGCAGCCATTCTCCCAGCTACGTATTTAAGATGATGTACTGGGAATTACTCATACCTGTAAGAGGTGCAAATCAAACACGCAGGAAACAGAATCACTGAAGAGTTTGGGTTGGGAGGGACCTTCAAAGCTCATCTAGTCCAACCCCCCTAAAAGGAGCAGGGACATCTTCAACTATGTCAGGTTGCCCAGAACCACATCCAAGCTGACCCGGAATGGCTACCTGTAATGCTCAACAATATGCTGAGCACATCATCAGCCCACAGGCAGGCTGAAGAGAAACAACCAATGGAGAAGGGATTATAGAGAGGAGTGAGGGGGACAGCAGGGGGCCTGACTCAGTGACCCAAGAGGTCCTTTCCAATCCTGTATTTCTATGTTCATATGTTCACATGAAGGTGACGGGAGACATTCCCACTGACTTCAAAGGGCTTTTCAGCCCCAGTTTCATTTCTTTTCAATATATAGAGGTAAGAGCAATGTCACGCATGATTTTCATGAGGCATGCTAATCCACAATCTGTTCTGGGAGCAGCAGAGTGAACCCAGGTAGATAAATTGTTCATCTCAAAATGATAAACATGCCAAGATCTGAAAACTGTGTCTCGTATCTAAAGTGCAGGTAGGTTCAGCAGTGTCACAACAGGATTTAGGGGGCATATAGGGATGCTGAGGAGGGACTCCTCATTAGGGACTGTAGTGATAGGACAAGCGGTAATGGGTTAAAACTTAAACAGTGAAAGTTTAGATTGGATATAAGGAGGAAATTCTTTCCTGTTAGGGTGGTGAGGCACTGGAACAGGTTGTCCAGGGAGGTTGTGAATGCTTCATCCCTGGCAGTGTTCAAGGCTAGGTTGGACGAGGCCTTGGGTAATATGGTTTAGAGCAAAGTGTCCCTGCCCATGGCAGGGGGGTTGGAACCTGATGATCTTAAGGTCCTTTCCAACCCTAACTATTCTATGATTCTATGATTTCCAGTCACCATTAGCCATAATCAATTATGATAAATAAATTGTCCCGTTATCTGTTGTCACTTTTTATAAGCTACAGGGACAAGGTGAAAAAATGTTTTTGACCTGGGGATCAGCTCACCACAAGGCTGGTCCCCATTTACAGCAACAGGAAATGGTGCCTCAGCATTAGTCCCACAGTGTGAAGCCTGTAGCTTCATATGGAAGGTTATTTAACGTGTATGAGACATCTCTCATAAGTGAGATGAGCTACAAAGTCCTCTGAAAAGGAGCGTAGAAGCCCAATGCTGATGGCCACAGAGACAAGGAATGAGGAGATAGAACTGGGTGGCTGTGTAATTACAGCGTTTTCTTCTCCTCTCTTCTTTTTCACTGAGCAGCATCCAGCCTGCTCAGCGGAGTCACTCCAATATGTTATCTAATGGCTTTGTCTTTACTTGTGAGATTCCCCATCTGTGGCCAGACTGTGCTCATTGAGCTGAGCAAGAGAACAACATTCATTCGCTCGCTCAGATCTTAGGAGACAGGTCTTGCTCCAGAGCAACAAAAAATGAGCTGCTCCTTAGTCAGGTCTGAACCTTTGCACTTAAGCCAGCTTTGATGAAACTTTCCCCTGGATTTCAACGCTGCCTTTTATAGCTGGGCAATCTGCTCGCTTACTCTGGCTCTGTCCTTTTTATTTGTTCTTTGCACTGGTATCATTCTGATCTATGTGGTGGTCCCTCTTTTTCCTCTTGAGCTTTCTGCATCAGCCTTGTTTTCAAAGCCAAAGAACACAGGCAATGATTTCTAACCTGCAGTTGCCTTGGAAGGATGGATGTTCAGACATCATCAGTCCATTTTGCTATTTTTTCACCTGTAATACACTAGCTGCTCCTGCTGTGTGGATGCTTCTTTGCTCACTTTCCTTTTCCATTTACTTTCTTCTGTAAAACTTTAAGTGTTTTATAAAACATGGAAATCGGTACCATATCCATTTTAGGCTTCCTAAAGTAGTCATTTCCTCCTACTGGGTTCAAGCTGCCTCTAAAGAGGATGCTCCATAGAAGGATTTGGCCACCCAGCAAGCACTGGTACAGCCACTTTGACTCCTTAGATGTGGTGGGTCTTTCTCATGATCAGAACAGAGAAATGAAACAAAATGAGAAAAGATGTGGTCAAAATGATGCTGAAGATACCCTGACATGCATTCAGAGGTTTGAATGATTCAGGGCTGTATCTGGATCTTCATACTACATAGCATATCCACAAGTGGCACACATCTGATGCGGTCAGATGCAAGTGCAGTTCCCAGGTAGCCTGCATTTGGGTACCCATTAGTTCACACAGACCCACAGAGTTGCTCTGGTTGACTTCATGATTATCTCATCAATGACCACACCTCATAGAGGAAAAATGTCATGGTTTGCCTTAATTTACAAGTGTCACTTCCTACAAATGGAAAGAGGAGCATGAGAATGGCAAAGCTGAACTGATTTGTTCTGGCACCAATATTCCAACATGGCAAGATATACCTCTGACTGTCACATACAAATTTAGTAGATAGCATGCTTGCTTTTTATTTGATTTTTATCAGGTATCACCACAATAAATAAAAGAGCAGAATGCATAAACAAAGTGCCTGGCACTTACGTTTTATCTTGGGGATGGAAAATCTGATTGACAAATAATAAGTTCAGAAAGTGGCAAATATTTAACATAGGCCTAAGTAACCAATCACTGCTGGGTTTAATATTCTGTTAATTCTTTTTTAGCTCAGTTTCCATTAGCCTTCATATTTCTTGTCCTGAAGTTGCTTTGTTCTAACTCTCTGTCAGCTGCTGGGAAGGAAAAAAAGGCTGTCCTATTTGTTCCTTACTTATTTTCACTGATCGAGTTGCCTATCACCAAGGCAAGAATTAAATGGAGAACTTTCATATGTCACATGGTTTCTTTGCTCTTTTGCATCACTGGGACAGAGCCTATAGGACAGACCTTCCTGCTTGCAAAATGCTAATGTAAGCTATCACCACTACTGCAATAAGAGGAGGGGTGCATGTGCACAAGCAGAACAAGGTTAGCTCGGAGCATGCAAAGTAGGCTGCATTCATAAAGCATAGAAGGAAAAAACCTACTCTGCAGAGGGGGACATTGAGGCATCGAATCTTACAGTGATTTGTGTCCAGGAGCTAACAGGAAGAGCATGGAAGAAGGGCAAGCTCAAGCTGGACCCCACAGCTCCTCATCTTGTGCCTTAGCAACCAGACCACTCTCCCTCTGCACGCAAGCTCAGAGAAAAGAAGGGACAACCTTCTGGGAGGGAAATCCTTGTTGGATTAAGCACTTTGCTTGCTTTCCTCTTCTCACCCCTTTCCTCCTTCAAAGCAGGGAGAATGGGCCAGGTGGTTAAACAGCACCCATGTGTGTGTCCCACCCCGCATCCAACAGGGTCTTGATGCTCCTCAGCAGCACCCACAGACCCGCGCCCCTTGGCCAGGGAGGAGGGATATGATTTGTAATTGCAATATTTTCATTACCGTCTCTTAGTTCTTTGCACACTGATGTCAAGAGCTTTGTCTTTGTAGTGTTATTGGCATTTTTCATCATATTCATGAAGTGTGGGTCAATTTTCTTCAAAAGGCTCACTTCTCCAACTTGCCACAAAGACAGACAGTAATAAATTCTACTAGTGCACAGCGAAGGCTTCGTAGCTGCAAGCAACAATAAAAAGCAATGAGCTGGGTGTCACTAAGTAACTCCAGTTTACACTGCATTTTCTTCTTTTATTGAAAACTCAGAATATGAATTTATTAATGAACACACAGGCCTACTTTGAAGGGGTATGGGGGGGGGGGGGGGTCCGAGTCAATTTATTTGGTATTCACACTGTGTGTGCCTACATTGTATTGTTTCATCATTTTATGGCCAGGCACAGCTTGTTAGGCTGTGGCCCTCCAGAAAAAAGCAGGCTCATATAGCAACACCTTGACGTAGATGTACAGCTGCTTTCACTGTGGCTGTCTCACCTTTAGCCCCGTCTGTCTACTGCCGGCTTTCATTTTCCGCATTCATACATCAATAAGCTTTGCATGCTGACACCTAATTTTGCAGGCTACTTTGGTTATGGAGGCCATGTTTTGCATATCACTACCCACCCCCTTCTGACATCTACTGCCTTTAAAGAGGGAGAGAATAGAGAGAGCACGAAAGAGGGATTCTTTTCTTCTCAGCCTAATCAGAGATTTCTTTATATTTGTCAAAAGCAGATCTGCCAAATCAACTTTAATTGATTCTTCCACAGTTCTCGTGTATGATTTTTGAAGGACTGGGCTTGTGTTCCAAGACACAGTGTTGTGTTTCAAACAAATATGAGGTTTCTACAGTAAATCAAATTTGGATGCCAATTAGTTAGCATTTTCCATTCCAATTAAATTTGAGACCTTTCTGATTTTGAAAGACTTGTGTGTCTAGGCATGTGTGTATGTATGTGTGTGTGTCTATCTCTACCTATTCTATAGAGACGGAAAGATACCTTCATATAAAATATTTAATGTGCCATCAGTGGTCTAATAAGCAGGGAGGGGCTGTAGCCACCCATTTAAATATACATTTTTGGAGGATTTCTGCCTTTTTTTTACCTTGTTTATTTCACAAGGGCTTACCAGCCCATTCTAACCTGTTATGTGACACCACAAAGGTTTTTACTTCTCAGTCAGGTGGCTAATGTCATTATATCGTTGACAACTCATAAAATGTTATAATCTAATAGGGTTTTCCCTCCACACACACTTAGTGAAAGCTCATTGTAGCAAAGAAAGGATTAGGGGCAAAAAAGCAAGAGTAATGGTTAAAAAAAAATGGAAGCAGGCTAGAATACTGTAGCTTAAAAACAAACATAATTTGTATATTAAAATGTGGCTTGATCTTACCAGATTTACTCTAAGTAAACCAGCATATAATACAGGGCATTTCCTACTGGATATTGCATATTGCAGAAAAGTCTATATTTGTTTTGAATCAATTTTTAAATAACTTCTTCCTTTTATGACTAAAAATCAGGTTTTAGGCAGGGTCGTAACACAGAGGCTAAGATTTAATACAGCACACAATGATGGGAAGAAAACGAAATCTGGCTTAGATTAGCTACAACTATCATGTGCCATCACAGTCAACAGTCTTAGACAATATCTACGCTGTGTAGGAGAAATCTTCCTGGCACCCTGGGTCCAATTGCCACCCAAGGTGTGAACCACCCACCAATAAGGTCCCCAAAAGGAGATCAGGACAGACAGACAGCCCAGCTCCAGCAGACATCAGGAGTAGGCGGATCTATTCCTATTCTCTTCCAAGGACTCAAAACCACCATGGTGAGGAATTCACCCTCAGCAAAATTCAGGTGGGAACAAGCACACACCTGCGTTTCTTTGGGAAAGAGATTAATTACTTTCTTCCTCTTATAAAACATAAATAAAGAAACAAAGACCTGAGCTCCAAAAGGTGAGAAAACCCCCGGCACACTTTGCCAGCAGGGAAAAGCAATAATCTTCAGGTAGTTTGGCTCTAGTATATGCTCTATGTTTTGTATTCTGTCCTACTAGGTGCATCGACTAGACTACATAACCGAAGGCAGTAAAATGAGAAATGATGATGGCTACTGAGCACCATACACACACTCACAGTGTCGCATCCGCTGTCAATTAGCATGTGTGTTTACATAATTGTTATACAAGGGGAAACCTCCAGTGTTAAACAGCCCTCAGATTCATGTTTCTGGATGGGCTTTGTCCTGTGGAGTGTTTAGCATACATAAAATCAAATCCATGGGAAAACTGTCCGGCAAGAGATCTTTGACAGCTTTGTGCAGGGAGAGTTTTTATATGTGGTCAAAAATGTGTGATTTAGATTGTATAGCTCAAGCTGACTTCTCTTTATACCTGGGTAAAACCTAGCTTTTGGGGTGAAGAATCTGCTAGCTTAGATTTTGATCTGACTGAACGGCCAGGTTGATGAGGGGAAGACCAGAGAAGTATGCAAACATTTTGCAACTCTCAAAACGAAAACCATCCCAAGCCTTTTGTATGGAATCACTTGGACCTTTATATTCTTTAATTGTCAGCTTGCATCAAAACAAAAGGGTTCAACACTGAAATGAAACTCTGAAACGAATGTTCAGTGCCAAACTGGCCTCTTAAAGGTTGGGGGTGGTGGTGAGGGGGTGGTACCTGTATTCTTTTTAATCAGAAAAAGTCTAGAATCTCATTTTTTGTTCAACTGATGATCAATTTTTCTTCTACATTTCAGGATCTGCAATAACCCACCAAATTCTCTACTTATCTCCCATTGTGCTGACTTTTGTAAAAAATGTAGCCCTTGAAGCTACAAAATGATAGAGGAAAATCAGACAACACAATAAGTCTATAAAATTATGAACAGTATAGGGAAAGCAAATAGAAAAGAATTCGTCGTTATTTCTCCGAGCATAAGAACTGGGGTGCACCCAAGTACAAGGCAGCGGGTTTGAAATAACCCATAAGAAATACTTTTACAAAGAATAACTCAATTAGGAAACTTACTGCACAGCATGTTGTGGAACCCAAGAATATGAATGGATTTGAAATGTGATTAGACAAATTTACAGTTGAGGTCTACAGAGAACCACCAGGCACCATGATCCATAAAGTCCCTAACATGCTATTTGGCTATGGAGGGGAGAGGTCCCTATTCATGCAAGTCTGTCTTGACAAAGCTACGGTGATGCAGAGTCACAATGGGAATGTATCATCACCTTTTCAAAGGGAGGATGTCCATACAATCATAGAGTGGCTGGGGTGCAAAGGACCTTCAGATCATCTAGTTCCGACTCCCCTGCCATGGGCAGGGACACCTCACACTAGACCAGGTTGCTCAAGGCCCAAACATGGCACAATATCAAAGGCAGATATGGGTTTCTCATGGGATGTCCTCTCTTGTTGGGTCTGGTTGGAGATGCTAAGGGAAGTGACTGAGGAAAGGTCCTGGCTGGATCAGTAACCCTAGACCCTTAAAAGAACCACTCCACTGCCAAATGCATGCTGAGCCCTTGATCCAGACCACACATGCAGCAAAAACAATAGCACTGATGAGTGATTATGTTTCTTTGTCTGTAAAGGACTCGTACCAAGGTGCACTTGTGTATCTGGTATGCAACCGTGCTGTATATTAAGCTCTTTGTGTATTTGTCACTTTAGGGATATTTAATTGCAGGGTAAGTAGAAAAGGAGGAAATTAGAAGAGAGCCACAGGCTGGTTTGGCAATGGTGGCAAGAAGTGCTCTGTGCAGTCCTGTGCAGTAGGAAGGGACATGGGAAATCAAGACGTGGCTGAAGTAAGCTGTCTTTAACTGCTGACAAAGATCAGAGCAGGAGTTTTCAACCATGTCTTAGTTTATGGACCCTTACACTTCCACAGAGAGGCAATCACCTGTAATAGGGAGCTAAATTCTCCTTACAATGGGCTTTTGTTGTTCAGGCACCCTTTAGGGAGGTGCTCAGAGACCCCCCGGCCATGTGGCCCAGATGGAAACCTACTGACACAGGAACGAACAAAGGGACAGGGATATGTACTGTCCAAGTTTGGGGGTTAGCTTTGCCATCCCATATTTCCATTTCCTGACAAACTGTGGTAAGAGAATAAATTTTAAAAGCCTTCATTTTTCTTCATAGTTTTAAGGCTAAAAAGGGCTATTAGATCGTCTGGTCTGACCTTTTACATCCAGAGGCCATCGCACTTCCTCCAGTTTATGAGTACCTCCATAAAATAACAGCCCATATTAATTTCAATCACCACTGAGGGAAATAAACCTGCTCCAGTCAGAAAAGGATTTCTCTGAGGTTCACCATTTACCACCGTTCACACAGTTATCATTCACATCCTTTCTAATTCCTGTACTATATTCTGTCTGTATATCCATTGTTAAAATACCAGGAATAAGAGTTTAAATTACAGTGGCATCCCATTTTGGTCACATTTTACATAGCAAAAAGGATCCCCAATGGGAAGACTTGGGCAGCCTATAGGAAAAAAAACAAACAAAACACACACACAAAAGGGAGAAATCACTGTTTTCCCTAGCTCACATAAACCCAAAGAGATTAAACGATTGGTCAAAAGTCACCCCAAAGTTGTTGTCAGAGATGGAGCTGAAACCTACTTTCTCAAGTCAAATCTGGAGTTTTAATCACCGGAACACCCTTCCTCTCCCTTCATTGCTTTCATTTATCATTTCAGGCTAGGCAGACTACATCGAAATGATGGCTTTGTGAAGCATAGAAACACAGTTTTACGGGCAATAAACAATAAATATGAACCTGAGAGACATCTCCGGGAAGCCTCCCTTCCAAAAATGAGTCCCTTTTCCCTTTTTTTTTCCCCTTAGAAGGTGGCAAAACCATTCCCAAACCATTCCCTTCCCCTCCTGCTTGCGCCTCTTTGCTGGGCTCACGCTGCTTCCAACCACACTGCCCTGGCTGTGCCAGCTCCCCTGCATGGCACGTTGGCTGCAGGATGGCAGCGTGCGCTCCTTCCCCCTGCCAAGATGACAAAGTCCTGGCTGGCTCTGCCACCGCCTCTGCCAGTGTACCAGAGAATCGGTTGTGTGATTTCATTTAAGCACTGCTAACTAATTATTAACTGTAGGCTCAGCATTCAGGGTGGAGACAATGGGATCAGCCAGGCACCACTCCATGGATGGGGGGGCACCACAGTCAGCACGGGTTCTGTTTAATTACTGTGCAGTGGAATCAGTCCCGGAGAGCTGAATTGAAAAGTATACAGAATTCTGATCAATAACCAGAATGGTTGCTCCTCTTTTTTTCAGGGTTTCTCTGAGTTTCTGCCCATAGGATCCTCATTGTCCTTTGTAACACCAAAGCCGGAATATACTCTAAAAAGCAAGATCATGAAATCATAGAATTGTTTGGGTTGGAAAGGACCTCAAGATCATCCCATTCTAATCCCTTGCCAGGGACACCTCACACTAGACTGTGTCACCCAAGGCTCTGTCCAGCCTGGCCTTGAACACTGCCAAAGATGGGACATTTGTCACTTTTCTGGGCAACCTGTGCCAGTGCCTCATCACCCTCACAGGGAAGAGCTTCTTCCCTGTATCTAACCTAAATCTCCCTGTCTAAGTTTAAACCTACCACCCCTTGTCCTGTCACTACAGTCCCTGGTGAAGAGTTCCTCTCCAGCATCCTTGTAGCCCTCTTCAGATATTGGAAGCCGCCTTGAGGTCTCCACAGAGCTTCTCTTCTCCAGGCTGAACAGACCCGGCTATAAGGGATGAATTATGAAGGGCTGAGCCCCAAACTCACCTCTGCATCTAGACTTCTATGTATTCTGCTTGTGCACCCAGATACAAACTTGAGGGTGATGGATGGTCCCACTTAATGGCACCCCTGGGCAGGATGTAAACCTCCCCACAGGTTAGAAGGGCTTTGTTCTGGACTCAGGTCCAGACTTTAAAGTTTCAGGCCTCTGCTTGGCACTATGCTTTGCTTCATGTAAAGGCTAAACTCCTATGACACCTGTGTTACCTCCTCTCCTGAGGGATTTGTGCAGGGAAACGCTGACCTTACCTCCTTTAGCGTTCCCATCTCACTGGCTCTGTTGCTTTTAAACTGCAGAACTGCACACTGGATCAGCTTCCTTGTCAGAGTGGCTCAATGCTCATTCAGAAATGGGTGCATCTTAGCAACATTTAGGATGATTTTCCAAGATGTTTCTTCATTTCTAGCAGCCTATTGATTAAGATATTTCTATCTCAGAGAGACATCAAGTGACAATTTGGTTCAAAATAGTAGGAGAAGAAAAAAATACAATCAGGGTCCTTTGAGAAAAGTGCCTCATCCTGCAAAAGCTATGCTCCGCACAGAGAATCCATGGGCATGATCTCTATCAGAGGACACAGACAGGAGCCAGAGCCTCTCTTATGTGTTTCCAGCAGTGGAAACACATAATGTGCATTTGAGACAGGGAACACTGGTCCCACTGGAAGGATTCAGTGTCAAGAAACCAGCAGTCCCACACCAGGGAGGCAGCAGCTCCTCCCTAACACGGAGCATGTGAGCAAGGGCTATCATGACAAGGGATAAGGAAAAGCACATGCTTTAGCAGGTCTCAGGGCAAGGATTAGAGAAAATGGGCTGCATATCTCACAGAGCAAGTGCATGTCAGGGGCTGAAAGTGAACTCAGCCCTTTGGTGTGGGAGCCTGGTGCTGTACCTGCAATGAAGCTTTTCCTGCAAATGGAGACATCAGAAGGGGATGACATTCCCCAGGGGCTGGCAAAATGTTATATGAATCACACCGATTCATATATGAATTTCCTGGCTCTGCTCAGGAAACATCTCTGTTAGCTCTGAGTGCATTTCTAGACCAAAGACATATATTTTAAAATTAGGATTTCTTTTTCTTTCCACTTTCAATACCTTGGCAGTGCTTTTTCACTAAGCAGTTATTAAACAGAAGGAAGATATAGTCTCATACCTGAGTAATATTTCTTCCCCAATATTGCTCAATTTACTCATGTGATAGACCCTCCTCTTTCTCCTCAAGCCTTCTGGTTTATTCATTTTGATCCAGTTCCCAGAGGTGTTAACATCCCACTTTGCTCCTACGTGGAGCGGCATGCAGGAAGGGACACCCTGTCCTTGCAGGCTCCCTTCCTGCATCTCTCAAAAGGCTGTGGTGGGAGAAGGAAAGAATCCTCTAAAACAATGGAAAGAAGCATCGACTCTTTCTTGAGATTTACCAGGCTCTTCCAGCCACGATTCTTCACATCCATCCATGGCAAGCCATTGTGGGATACTGTGTCTGACTCCCAACAAACTCTGTTGCTAGGACGACATTTATTATGATACATAATGTGAATAAAGGATGAAACTGTACACAGTGTGCTGATTTGCTATAACTGTCATCTGTGATGATAGTCTCCAGTTTATACCTCAAATGAATTTTGCACGGACAGTGCCGATGATACCAAGTGCTGCAGAGGTGTGTTTTACAAAGCTGCTTGGGCCTGGCATGAAGATCATGCCACTTTAAACAGCGAATCTGTTATTGTGATGTTTGTGAGAGGAGAACAAGTGGGAAAGTCACTTTCAAGTGCAGCTCAGTGCTCTTTTAATGAGGAATGGGGTCTTCTTCAGAGTCAGCCAACTACTGAGGAGGAGCTGACACCCTTAGTAGTCAACATCCTCAAAACAGCTGACAGCTCCAGATAAATCAGTTTGTGTACTTCCTCCCCTTCTTGTATCACCTGCGGTGACAGGAAGGCACTAATTTCCTTTGAGAGGGAGAGAGATGGATGCACGTATGCATCCTGGGCATGTTGATCCTTCAGTGTAAAATTAACAAAAACAGAGGCCAGGGAGAACTGGGAATAGGCACAGCACTTTGTCAAGAGGAAGGGTTTGCCATAGTACAGCCCCGTATTCATCATATGGTAATTTATAGACATGCATACTGCAGAGGCACATTGCATTAGCCCCTGGAAGGAGAAGCTACGATGAGCACAGCATGTTTGGTGAACTGACTGCCCAGTTCACAGCTATACTTCTCCCCACGTAACACAGGACTTCATGCCAAGGGGGCTGGCACACAATGCCACATACACAAGTGCCACTTGTGCTTACTGCTTGGTCCTACACACCAACACATCCCAGCCCTGGAGGTGCAGCCACCCAGGAAGGAGTTCTCTGACACCATCACCCTTGAACGGGACCACCCCAGCAACAGCAAAAGCAATTTCCAGGTGCTGAAAGGCTATGATTGCAGATTATGGTCCCAGTCCCACACCTGAACAACCACCTGGGACCTGCAGCACCTTTTGGGGTTGGTCAGGAGGCACTCACTTATCAGCTGCTCGCTGTAATCGATACAGAGTTAAGTACTGCCTGTACCCTCTTGAACAGACAATCCTCCCCGTGCACTTCCTGAATTCATTACCCTGGTGCTGTCACATGGCTAAATGATGCTATAAAAATTAGATGCTGCAGGCTGTTAAAAGCACACTCAACGACAAGAAACCCACCAAAAAAAACCCCACCTCCAGATAGAACCATTTCTCCCCAGGAGGCAACGCAGCTCACAACTGTCCCCTGGTTAGGGCTGGTTGCTGTCCGTTTTGTGCTTCATCCCCCTGTCCTCATTGAACTGCCACCTTCCCAGAGACAGGCTCTGGCACGAGGTGAGCTGAAACAAGGAGGAAATGAAAGAAAGACACCCAACCTGATCAAACAGGAAAGTGAGCTGCTCACTGTGACCCTGATAGAGGGAGGATCTTGCCCCCAAACCAGACACACACCGGCCAGGGCTGAACAGAAGCTGCCTCCCCTGCCTGTGCTTGATGCATGCTGTATTTCAGCTGATTTAAGAGTGCTTCCCCTGCACAAGGACCTTGTAATGAGAAGGCAAATATAAGAAGGAAACAAAAAACAACCAAACTACCCTCTAAAAACAGAGACAAGGATCTGAGTTTTTCAGGACTCTCGACTTCTCCCTTCCTAAGCTGACAGTGTTGCCTTGCTGCATCAGGTTACGTTAGCTAAATCACTGATGATTTCATCATTTATATAATGGGATACGATTGGTGTGATCAGACGAGACAAGTCACAGCAATGATGTGTCACAGCAAAAAAATGTCTAAAAGGAGGAATTTGCCTGACAACCTTTTAAAGACACTTATAAATTTACATTTTAAAATAAATATGTATAATTACATATGCAAACAGAAAGCTATAAATACATCTATACATGCCTGCATGTGTGCACACACATATGTATAATCACATACACATGCTCCTGTGGTTTTCCAGCTAAACTACCACCATGTGTTGTACGTTATCACTGGGCACCAAGCAGAGAGGCTGAAACCCACCTCTGGGGGCAGGGAATTCCTAAACCAATTTCTCCTAGACCAGCAATCCAGAAAACTGCTCTGTGCATGGGCCCCTGTATGCACTTTGAGCTCCAGCATGGCCCAAGCATGGAAAACCTCAGCAGCACCAAGCCCCACAACACAAATGAGGATGTTTTGAGGGGAGCAGGTCAGGACCATGGCTCCCTGTCTTTACATTTACCTTGTGTCTTGGGAGCTTGCACCCCTTCAAAGCCCCTGAGGTTGCACAAGATGCTGCCATGGTGCAGTTGCATTGCTCTGCAAGTGTCAATACGTGCTTGGGTGACATGAATTATGCCCCTCTGAGCAGAAGCACTCGCTTTCACTCCAGGTTCATACCAGGCTGTTTCTTTCTTACACTGTTGAGTATTTCAGTGGCAAAGCTCTTTTGTGTGTAAATAACCACTAGGTGCTATTTCATTTTTTCAAGCAGAGAAAATTCATAAAATAAAGCAGACAGAATTCATTTCTGTGAAAAAAAAGAAGAGAGGGATTAAACATAGCCAATAAATTACAAAAACACTGCCCACACTGAACAATGCCACCAGATGACCATAATGGAGATCCAGTGCTCTTGTGCTTTTATTAAAAGAACAAAGCACTGCAATTAAATGTAAAAGCCGGTAATATGTCATCGTACCTTAAGCATCCTTTTCTCATTCATTGAACACTGTCCTCTGATTTAATTGAAGCCTCTGGTCCCTTTGAGACAGCAATAGTCCTTACTCTAGGCCAAGTTTAGCATTTCATTATTTAGTAATCTGAGATGGAGTCATGCTATTGACTCTCAAGCAATCCTCTTTGCTTCTTATAACAAAAAGGATGCCCACAGAAATAATTGATACCACATTCTACTCTCTAGTAAATCGTCCCTTAGTGGATTGTGAAAAGAGGTTTTTGATTTAGACTTAAGAATAACAAAAGTTGGGTATATTTTTCACTGATGACCCCCATATGACATGTCCATAACCCCTTTCACAGCAGGAATGTTGGCCTAGAGGCATTTTAGCAGCTAAAATGAGTGACTAGAGGCTTTCCAGGTTTTGCTATATATATTCAGTATATAAGTGATGCCTTCATACAGGAAAGTAATTTTTTCTATAGAACAACTCACTGTAGACCTGATCTAGCCATGATCCAACCCTCTCCTCCCTGATATCAGGCAGTCGTCGGTGCTTAGCACCTCATAAAGGCAATCAGCAACTTGCAGATTCATTACAGCTTTTCAGGATGGAAAGGGGCTGAAGCAGAGTAAGGTGTTTCCTATGTTACAGGGAACAACCTAAGTGAGTCAGGCACGGGATCCTGGGATAAGGCCCCTGCATCCTCCTGAGGTTGGGATGGTGTTAACCAGTTTGAAACACCCTTGTCTCCAGGGAGCCTCCGTTATGTTCTTTCTGTAGGGTTTTCATCCCTCCCTGCTGCAAGTGGAGCTTTGCTCCCTGCAGATTGCCCGTGAAGGGGTTGTGCTGTAGCTGCAGTCCCAGCTCCTCAGCTGGCTGCCCAAGCCTCACTGAAACTGCCCATGCAGGAGCTCCCCTGGTGACAGTGATGCTGGAGGTGCCATGACTCCTTTGCCACCTCCCCACTTGCACAAAACCAGCCTCACAGCCACCACCTCAGCCATAAGAAAGCCACAGCCAGATATATCCCAGGCATCTTTCCCAGTTCCCTTCATGCAGAACACTGCACAGGGAACCACTGTCTATCCCAGAGGGCTCCCAGCAGGCTGGGAAGTGCTAGAGGGCTGAACCAACTCTCCTTTTCCGTTGGGATCATCACACTCTTCTTATACAGCTGCATAGGGCGGTAATCTCATCCTCCTGCCTTTAGCCTATTTTCGGGGGCACCAAGAGCATCCCTCCCTTCCTTCACTGGCTCCCTCTAGCACTTTGCAGTCCTGGAAGGACTTAGTGAGTAGATCCCACTGCCGACCTCCTCCTCACCCAAAAGTACTCCTCAGTTCACACAATGCATTGTAATACTGGTGCGTCTCAGGAGGTCTTGCTGTACCCATGTGTCCTGAAGCCAGCAGCATCACATTCAACACAAGTGTGCTGGGAGCAGCACCACCAGCTGTGCAGAGAATTGTCCTAAATCCTTATTTCAGGAGGGTAGGCTTGCTGGTTTGTAGGATGGCTTCAACACCCAAGAAGGTAAAACTCCACTGATTCCTCTTGCCACATGTGTAAGAGAGAACTGGGCACAGTTAGGAGAGCTTGTGATGGGCTTATTGCCATGCATATTAAACAATCCCATGCATGACAAAAGTCAAACAGAAAGAAGTGCCCTGATGTCTTCTTCCTTTTGTGCTCTGGCACCTCTTGCTCCGTGGAAGAGTGAATTTTCTCTAGCTTTGGAATACCAGCACCCCATGGCCAAAAGTGCCTGTTTCCTCTGGAATTCCTTGCCATCATTCCCACACAACGCTAAGCTGGGGAGACCGACTTCCTCCCAGTAAACTCACGTAGATCCCATTAATATTAATGGGAAGAACACAGACACACTGGGAATCAGCCCCCTCGCAGGGCTGCAAATCTCATAGCCCTGACCTACCCCCATAAGCCTTTGCCCACATTCGTCTGTATAGAACTCTGTAGTCTATTTGGCATGTTAAATATTTCAAATCAAAAAGTGTCAGGGTCAGAGCCAAAACAATGCATTACACAGGATAAGATTTTAATTCGGCTGGTCCTGGGAGAGACACGGGGAAGGAGGAGAAATCTATGCCAATTATTCTGCATTTGGGGAAGAGTTATTTGCCTGTAGGACCAACCCATACCAGAGCACTTTACAGCGAGTTCTGCTTTATTTGTTTGCTTCTCTTCTCTCAGTACTCAAATTATCTCCAGGTCCTTAGATCCATTAGACTAATTAATATTAAGAACATATGCATATGCAAATTAGGCCACACTGCCCATATATTTCACTTTACATGACAGCTTGAAGTGTAGTTGTGTGAGTCAATCAAATGCCATAAATTTGCTATGCACAAGAGATCATTAATATTAATTGGGGCATGGGCACTGTGCAGTAGCCCATGCCACCATTAGAAATGGACCCCACGCTTTAATTGTTCAGCAAATTCTATTTTATTTATTAAATTGGCGCCTATGGTCTGATTTAAATATGTTGTGGGGTTGGGGTTTTTTTTTTCCCCTTCCCAGGTAGTGTTCAGAACAGCATCAGGATTGCATTAAAAAAATACAGAGCAGACCTTTTCTAAGACAGATGGCACACAATGAGGTTAAAAAAAGTATCTTGAGATCCAACCAGCAAGAACAAAAAAAAAAATTGCTTGCATTGTTGTTTTCATTATCTTGCTTCTGTCATTTCATGAGCTTTGTATCTTGCAAGGAAAGAAAGAAGGGAGAAAAACTGTGAAATTAATCTTTTGTGCATGGCCTGATAAAGAAGAGACATGCTCAGACAAAAGATAGACTGAGAGAAGGTACCGTGATTGATGACTAAAGTAAAGGTGTCAGAAGAGTATTATGTAAATTACTGGAGGCACAGACCATTTCAGAGAGAATGAGAGGGAGAGGGGAAGCCAGGGAGAGAGAGAAAAAAAGGACTGCAGAGTCGATGTCACCAAGACACTGGTCCCTGAGCGCCAATTTTTTGCCATCTTTCATCTGATCAGACAAGCTCACCTCACTTTCTATTTGGTTTGCACAATGTAACAAAGGAGGAAAAAACTGTCAACATTAGCATGAATACAGCCCAAAAGCGGGGTTCGAGCGCGCAGCGTCTGAAGTGAATCAGTGAGACGGGAACTTTAAGGCAGCCTCGGTGCTTGTACGTGTGCTTGTGTGAGGCGGCAGCTCAGGGATGATTCCCTCTTTATTTTGTGCTGGAATCACGATTCAGGCAGGCAGGGCCAGGGTTTTTCTCTGTGTTTAACAGCCAGCTTGATACCCCTCTGCCCTTGCACACACCTACATCCATGTGTGTTCACCTAACACACACCATCATCACTGCATGGACCTGCTGGCTGCCTCCTCACAGACTGCCCCAATGGCTCTTCTGCTATCTCAGATTTAATCCATTTGATACCCACACTCACATGCTGGACAGAAAGGGAAGGGTTGGACAGAGAGCTCACATCTACCAAACCGCACCCAAAAACCTTTCCTTGATGCTGACACAACCACGCACCACATTTCTGGCCACACTGACCCCCAGGACACCCCATCTCTGCTGCTCCCATCTCTTCCAGGAGCGTGGCTGAGCAGAGCTCATCCAGCACCAGCCACGAGATTCCAGAAGGATTCAATGAAAGCACAGTCCAAACCAATTTATACCAAGCAAAAAATAGGTTTGGTCTCCCATTCCTCATCCTTCTGGCACAGAGCTGCCTCTGGTTTTCACATCCCAAGAGGGTGATGTAGTTAACAGCAGGAACAGTAAAAAAAACCTTTTTGTACTTTTGCCTCCAAGGGAAAATGCAACAGGCTTTCAGGAATTCTTCCTCTTGTTCCTGACTATATGGTTAATCTGGCTCCTGCTTTAAAACCAATTATTACGTATTATCTTTTGAATTTCACCTCTGCCATATCTTTGCCCCTATTTAATTCGATCACTGGCTTTTATTCAAAAACTTCATTTTCCAAGGAAAAAACAACTACAAATGGTCACCTATCACCTCCATGGTAACAACTGAAAGGAGCATTCAAGGGGAAGAAAATACTAAATTGGTGTCTGATGAAATGCTCCATTCCATTCCACATGTACTCCTGATTCATGAGGTTTAAGGTGCAGGGTACCCTCTATATATTAACTAATTTCCCTGATGCCCACCCTTATATAGTGAATCCCTGGTTTTAAGGTGAAAAAGAAGGGTGAAGTGTGAGCTTCATGGGACTCACTAAGAGTGTCCCTTAGTCACAACTTGCCCATGGTCACAACATCCAGACACAGTGATCTCCAGATTACCTATGTCAGATCCCTTCTGCATCTCCCCTGCTGCAATAGAATTGGGATTTGGTGGGTGAGTCGTATTCCCCCTGCAGAACACCAAATTGAATGTGCTCACCAAGCCTTAATTCTCATCCAGTGCATGCCTCCATGGCTGTGGGAAAGGAGAGGGGTCATCCTTCCCTCTCCCTTGCTGCTTTTCCTGCTGTCCTGATCTTGGAAATCCAAGGCAGGAGGCAGGATTCAGGGCAAAGGCAACAATCCTGGCACGGCTCCTGGCAGGAATCACTTCACTAGGGAGCACGAGTGTGCAAATAAAGCTGCTTTCCAACTTACTTGAGTCTCAGTCAGCTATCACATGGCTTTCATTTTGAGTGTTGAGAGACATTATAATGAGATTTAATAACAAATTGTTTCAATTTTGCATCCCTTGTAAGTTCTGTTGGCCAGGCAGGATAGTCCATGGAAAAAAAAATAAATCCATTCATTGCTCCTCATCAAATTTTTCATATTCCCACTCTTTTTTTGCACCATGAGTGCAACAGTTGGGAGAAAAAGAGAAAATCCAAAGAGACTTCTATTTCTATACCGTCAATTTGTCCCTTAAAGAGTGAAATGATAAAATGAGTGGGGAAAAAAAAATTGATGTCCTGGGCACCACGCTCTACGCAAATCAGTTTTTAAAGTCTCAGTGAATTCACATTTTAAAGAATACTTTATTTTGCAAGATTGAAATTCTTTTTAACAAGAAACTCTCCAAGGAAGTTGTCATTTTCAGCTGCACAAACCAAACCCCTTCCAAAATCAGGTGCTTTGAAAAAAAAATTGAAGCACTTTAATAATTGAAATTGCTCCCCTTTGCACATGCCCAGAACCCAAATCCCTTTTCTAACTCAAGTGCTTATATAAAAATTTGACAGCTCTTATAATTTTAAATTGCTCTACACTGAGTATGCCCAGAACCTCGATCACTTCCAAATTCAAGGGCTTATAAAAATTTGAAGCACTCCAATAATTTTAAATTGCAATGCACAGTGCAGAGTGATTTAAAATTATTGGACTGCTTCAATTTTTTTAAAAGGTCTTCAATTTGGAAGTGAGTCAAGCAGCATTCTAATACAGTAGTTTGAGACAGACGGTATTGATGTAAAATTTAACATCTAAAAATAATGAAAATTAAACCGAATACACTAGTTAAAAAGTGAGGATGATTTTGCCCAAACACACCTAGGAAATGCAGAAAATCACAGCTTCTGACTGCTTGGTCCTTCTTCTTCATGAAGGAGTCGAGAGTAAAGAGTAAAGGAGGAGATGCTCAACATGAAACCACAGATGTAAGGTCAGCTCCCATCTATAGGCTTGACACCACAAAAAGCCCTCCAGAAGTGCCCAGAGAAAGGTGGGCTGGAGCAGAGCAGGGTGGGCACATACTTGCACTGTGGACACCCTAGCAATGGCCATCTGCCGCGCGAAGGTACAGCCAACAGCCATCCCTGCATCCACAGGGTGGTATCTACGCCTCCAAACCCTTCTCTTCAGTTTGGAGAGGTGCAGAGGAGTCATCTCAGTGGGGCTGGAGCTCATGCTGACACCATGGTGGGGGACAGGCATGGCAAAGAGGAGTCGGGGCCCTTCAGGCCCCTCTTGCAAGTAAGGGAGGGATGGGCTTAGACTATTTACAGACCTACTGGTTATAGAGCAGCACTTTTTTGGATGGTGCTTCTGTTTCCTCTCAAACCATATGCTTTCGAGTGGGGACTCACAGCAAGTGTCCCATCCATGGTTCAAAGCACTGGTTCCCCACTGCTTTGCTTCATGAAGAGTGGAAATACATAATTACCACTAGGTTTAGTGTTAGACACTGGCTCTGTGTCTAAGTCTTGTTGGCAGCGATTCTCTTCCCTATAAAATCCTTCCCTTTTTTGGAGGTGATTTATATTAATAAACTGGTTTGGATCAGAATTGGCATGATATGTAAAACCCATGCCTGTTTGGTATTTCTGTTGTGTTTGCTTAATTTGAATGATGGGAAGGAAGAAGACAACGCTATTTAGCTGGCTAGAAGTCTCTTTGTGTTCCAGACATGCAAGTCTCTTCTCAGGAGTCAACTGTAACTGGTAGAGAGTTTCTTCCAAGAAATCAGTTTTGACATCCTGAAGACAGGGAACGAAAAGAGCCTCAAAGTCACCACATTTTCCATGCAATCATGAACATCTGCAAGACAAAATGGTTTCACAACAGGGGCTAGGCTCTATTTCATCTTATAACAAGTTGGGGATCTTGTCTTTTTGCAGCTTATCCCATCAGTCTGATACTAAGGACACTGTGTCTTCAGCTGCAAGCTTCATTTTGATGTTGGGGTCTTGTGGCCTTCTCTGTTGTCTTTTGTTTCTTGCTAAGTTAAAGCTCGCAGGAGATGACAAAAAAAGTCCTTCTGCCTAGCTCCAGGCTAATAAAGGAGGCTTATTAAATTTTGATTATTATCTATTCAAAATGAGCATCCCCAGACAAAAAGGGAGATGGCACCTAGGGCAGTGCAGTTTCTGATGTGAATCTCTGGAAGAGAGAAACCGTTCAAGTATGGATTAGCTGGAGTGGGTCAAACAATTTCAGGAAGTTTGGGCAGGAAAGACAAACAGAGACGTTTTTCAGTATAGGAGGACCCTCTTAATAGTAGGACCAGCTAAGGAAGAAGGAAAACGTTTTGCAGGAGAAAAGACCTGGAACTGGGAGATAAAACTAGCATAAGAGAACTCCTTAAAGAGCTGGGATGCTCCCAGGTTCTTGGGGATTGAGGAGGATGCCTTTTATAATCTCACGCAGTCCATTAAACAGATATTGCAAATTTCCCTTTCATGTTTGAAGCTTTTTCCTCATTTTATTTTATTCTCATCTCTTTGGACAGAATAATTCCTTCTATGGATCAGGGTCAGAGCAAGAAGTTCCCATTGAAGTGGGTTAAAGATAAATGGTGTCCGCCTCCAGTCCTACATGATGAACTTGCACTCTTACGCAATAGATTCACAATTTATCGCATAAAAAGTGGGGGGAAAAATGGTATAAAAAGGCTTTATTCAATAGGCTGTAATGGCGAGCTGTTATGGTCTATCAGGTGGATAATGTGCATCTTAAAATACTGTGTAAATACATATTTCTATAATAGCCTGTTACATTTCCAAAGGAGCCATTGCAGCCTTCATCTGAAGTGAGAAGGAGCTCACAGGGGATGGGCTCTGGCACTTTCTTCCCTCAGCAGGAGGGGGGCAATGACAATTTTTCCTGAATTAGAGAGGAAAAATATTATTTTCTGATTCAAATGAATAATAAAAAACAATGGAAAGCAGCAGCTCAGGGAACTTTGACTGGAAAGAATATAAGCGTTAATGTGATGAGAGCACCAAGAGAGCTTTGCTCTCTCCTACAGTCAACATATTTCCTTGCTCCCCATCTGAGATGGCAGCGTTACATGAATGTTTTCTGTATTTTCTTCCCAAGAGCTGATAGAATTATTTGTTGTGAATAACATTCATAGGAGCTTTGATCCTGAAAATGCCTAAGTATGAGAGCAGCTAGACACCTGACAGTAAGGGTTTTTTATATATCACAAACATATCCCAAAATCCTACAGATATATCTACTCATTATTAAACTTAATTATTAACATGATGTCAAATGAAACAGCTTTGCTGCTTGCAGATAGCAGGATTGGATTATCAGCCAATTGTGATGTGAGACTTGCGATGCAAGTCATACAGAGCCTCTTGCTTTCGGCAACCTGACTGAACAACTGGGAATTTCAAAGCAAGGGATAAAGATCCCAAAATGAAACAACACACAGGACAAGTGGGTGGAATTCCCGGAATTGGCAAAGTTTGTCCCTGCTCACTGATCAGAAACAAGCCACGGCAACTGTGGCTACATGAACAAAAGCAAGATAGATTCATTGTTCCAGTTTAAAGAATTCAAGCGACTTTTAATGCGATTCATACAACTCTGTTTCTACCACAGAAAACTCAAAGACCCTGCACACGTTCTCCTGAATGACTTGCAATCCTGCAGGGACTGGCACGAGGTGACCTGCAACATCAGCTCTTGCTTTCCCCTTCCTCCTCCACAACCCACCATGCATGATGCACCTCTGCAATGGGCTGACAAACGTGCCTCTGAACACAAAGACCTCGGAGCCAGAAAGAAATGCAGAGGGAAAGCCAAACAGCACTTTCCTTCTCTGCCTATTTGCCCCTATTCTGGTATTTACACTCCGTGCCATCCCTCACACACAGCACATATATAATCCTTTATTGTAGTGCTGGAAAAGGATTCTCTATTATTTGCAATTATTTCCTAATTTGGCCAATATGAGGGGTTATTGCTGCTGAAAAGAATGAATAAAAGCATATCTGAGGCAAAAAAGTGCTAGTAGTAAAGTTTAAAAAGAGCACAGATGAAGATTAATAACCTCAGAAGTCAGGGCCTGGAGTACTTAAAACAAGTAAAAAGACATTATGGAGTAAGAGAATGGAGCTCGAAGGAACTTTTGTTATGACACCCAACGCCACATGCAACTTCTCAGGTCACGTACTGCTAACTCTGTGAGCAAACCTGCCCCACATCAGGGCAACAGGGTTATTTACATCTTTATATTTCCCTTCAAAGCTTCAGGTGAATGTGTTTTCTGACTTATCTGAAAGTCGCAGGGAAAATTAGGGAGTAGGAGCTCACAAATACTGGGAACCTGCAGGGAAAAATATCAGGGTTTGCCATTGAAGATGGGGAAAAAAGCAGTTTGGATACAGACCGCATCCATGGACAAGGGACCACAACACTGATGGGAGTCCTTCAGCTGAGTTTAAGAGGATTTGGCTCGTGCCCCAAGAAGGTGAAAAGCAGCTACACCACCAAAAACACATGAGGACAGTCCATGCGGACAAGTGTGAACAGGGAAGGCCACAGTCATGGATACCAGAGGTGTGCATGTGAATGATTACCACTGTAACCAACAAATTTTGCCCTATTCCAGTAAAAACACAGTAGGATGTTCTGCAGATGCATACAGAGCTACTGTACCTACACACATGAACATCAGAAAGGGCACAAACTTCTCTATCACAAGAGGTACTGCTCATAAAAGGGGTAGGCACAAATATTTGCACCCCTGGAATGGCTGCAGAATAAAGCCATTAGGACTCTGAAGAATTGAGTTGATAAAGGCAATGCTGAGATGATTAAAAATACTTTGCTAAGGAGAAAACAGTTTTAGTCACATGCACGCTGAGATGTCACCATTTAATAAAATGACAAAAACTATCTATCACATATGCATGAACACAGAACAATATAAAGAGGTTAACAGAAATTGATGGCATCCTGGCTTTAATTTTACACTGAATCGGAGTCTTTGGTGATTGAAATAGACAAAGATGTATAGGGTTATCTTGTTGAAGAGGCTTTGCTAATTACTGGCACTTGTCATTTCTCCATAGCTTTATCTAAGTCAGGAAGGCTAACTAGCTCTTTCTCCCCAGTGTGCATTGTTTGTTCAGTAGGCTTTGTGCTGAGGAAGCCTTTTTCATAACTGCACCTCATTATTAAAGGATTCATAAATAAATGAGTCCTAATATTTTCCTCAGTTAGCATTTATGATAGGGACATTTGGACTACAAAAGATTACACTTGTCTTTAATAAAAATAGGCACTTATACATGAAGCCTATTAGGGTCCTTGTTACACTGAAGAGGAGGAGGAGGCAGAAAAGGGGAGGAGCAGGATTATAAAACCATGTTTTATAGCACTATCATATTTTTCATGTGATTTTAGTAGCTATTTATTATCCTACATTAGCTAATTATGGCTCTAACCTGAAATGGATTTCCAGATTACATTCTTTATCATGTGGTTTGCCATAATGCATACTTCCAAACCAATCCTGCAAACAATATAAACTAGGCAAATACTTTCAGACCTGAAAGCTTATGGAACAATAAGCAAGGCAAGAGACAAAGCTGAGCACTATCATACAGCCCATACCCAGGTGTGGATGTGTCCACTTCCAGATTTGACAGATTCTGGAGCTGTGCCTCAACTCGGTGTGGACATAGGAGTCAAGGAAAGTTGTAAATCATAGAATCAACTGGGTTGGAAAAGACCTTGATGATCATCAATTTCCTTGAAGATCATCAGGACCAACCTTTAGCCCAGCACTGACAAGGCCACCACTAACCCATGGCACTGACCACATCATCTCCATGGTGTGTGAGCACTTGCAGGGACAGTGACTGCAGCCCTGCCCTGGGCAGCCTGTTCCAATGCCTGAGAACCCTCTGGGGAAGGAATTGTTCTTCAGCTCCGAATTGTTCTTCAGCTCCATCTAAACCTGCTCTGGTGCAGCTTGAGGCCGGTTCCTCTTGTCCCATCCCTTGTTCCTTGGGAGCAGAGCCCAGCCCCTCCTGGCTCCATCCTCCTGTCAGGCAGTTGGAGGCAGTGATCAGGTCCCCCCTGAGCCTTCTCTTCTCCAGACTGAACCCCCCAGGTCCCTCAGCCATGCCCCATCACACTTGGGCTCCAGGCCCTGCACCAGCTCCATGTCCTTCTCTGGCCCCGCTCGAGCACCTCAATGTCTCTCTTGGAGTGAGGAGCCCAGAATCAGCTGCAAGGGTCGGGAGGGTCACATTTAAAGGAGGTCAAGACAGCTGTAAGGTTGCGTGAGATACCAGAGCTATCTCAAGGAGCATCAGATTTCTTCCTCCCTCTACATCCTTTCCTCTCATTCACCTCTCTTTTCTGTAGACTGATCCTCAAAGCACTGCTACCCACGCCACACAAGTGACAAGAGGAAAGCAGCTTGCTCTCCCCACTCCACTTTTTTGCACAGGGGACACACTGGCACAACACCAGGCCCGGATCCAAATCTCCCACAACCCAGACTGATGTTTTAGCCATAATGCCGTATTTTCTTTGCGCTTTCAGCTCTGCGAATGGCTCCTGCTGCAAGCCCATGCTGCACCCCATGCTGCACCCCATGGCACATGTGGATGAAGCCAGAAAAGCAAACAAATATTTGCTAAGAGTCTGTATTAAATGGATAGGTTTTGTAACACCTCATGGCCAAATCCAACTCTTCCAACACAAACACCAAAATGTTGCCATTTTCCCATATTTTTCCAGAGCTATCTACAAGGATCAGGCCCACTGTTGAATTTCAGACATTTTTATTAGTGGTACAAAAAAAACCCAACCCTTAGAATAATTACATCAATCCTTTCCAGAAGACATCCACAGTGTTGTCAGACAGGTTTAGAGTATTCCAGGACTCAAACAATGCTCTCTCTTCCAGTTACTGCAACACACCTTTTGTCAGCTACTTATGAATTTATTTATTTATAAAATGAACTTCTTTAACTTCAGCTTTCCAAAACCAACTTCAAACCAAACAGGCTGTAATGGACAATTCAAGACATCAGAAACCCTAAGACCACAAAACTTTTCCTCTTTCTCTTAGGAACTAATAACCTGAAAGCAAATACATCAGAAAGCTTGCGCCGCAGTAAAGAGTCACCTAATTTGGCTTTGTCAGACAAGTTTGAAGACCCAACAGCATTCATAGCATTTGTTTTTGTTGTTTTAATTAGATGTGGCTTTTTTTTTTTTTTAGATGCTAAAATCATTTAAATCAAAAAAATCATTTAAATATATCTGGCAGGGGTTTTTTGTAAATCAAAGTGAAATACACAAACCCAATTTAATCACAAAAGTAGCACTTCCTTCAGGATGTCAGTAATTCTCAAAATTGCTTTAGATATTTGCGAGATATCAGAAATGGGTAATGCAGCATTTTAAGTGGCAGAAATGCATTAGTACTATGTAAGTACATGATCCTTAATGTACTAATCTCAGCAATATGTGTAATGAGAACTTTCAGTAACACTTTATTTTAAGTGTCCTCTGAGAAATGCTAATTTACAATGAAACACCTATGGAAGTACATGTGACATTTACATGAATACCAAATGAATTCATTTTGATCAATGCTATTACAATGAGTATGATATGAATTCACAATGATAGGATGTTTCAAGAATTATCACATTTTGCTTTAATATTACATGTTTTGCAGATTAGCTTGTACTAAAAACCATGCTACATGTCCATTAGGAGGTGCATGTGTTAGGATGTGCAAGAGATATGGCATAGGACTGTTTAAAACATGTTTGCATCATTTAAAGCACTAACAAAGAGTACCTGTTAGTGGCATAGGTTCTAACTTCAGTCCCAGTGATGAGGTCTGTCGAGTTCAGTGAATTCCTTGACTTGCATTTGAGGACAGCATATAGACTAATGGGCTGGACTTTGCACCCACTGCTCACCTGGGCATGTAACTACTCACCCACTGAAAAAACAGCATTACAATCTAGTGCAGAGCATTTTAGTACTCAAGAATAATGTGTTTTGTGCTGAGACAGTTGGGGCGGTTCAGCCTGGAGAAGAGAAGGCTGCGTGGAGACCTCATATCTGAAGGGGGGCCACAAGGATGCTGGAGAGGGACTATTCGTTAAGGACTGTAGTGGTAGGACAAGGGGTAATGGGTTCAAACTTAAACAGGGGAAGTTTAGATTGGATATAGGGAAGAAGTCCTTTACTGTAAGGGTAGTGAGGCACTGGAATGGGTTGCCCAGGGAGGTTGTGAATGCTCCATCCCTGGCGGTGTTCAAGGCCAGGTTGGACAGGGCCTTGGGTGATATGGTTTAGTATTAGGTGTCCCTGCCCATGGCAGGGGGGTTGGAACTGGATGATCTTAAGGTCCTTTCCAACCCTAACTATTCTATGATTCTATGATTAAAGAAAACTAACTGATGAGCCCTTCTAAAATCTGACCACAAAGGATTTGTGGGTTTGGTGAAGATGACTCTTAGCTCAAGTGCCAAAAGAGAGGCTGAAATGTCAAAAACCTGAGGCCTGTTGTTGTCCTGTCTAACCGAGAAGTCTTGGAGTAACCCCAAGATGTAGAGAAAATGCTTTTAAATCCCTGGTGGGATTTCAAACTGGTGGAGAAAAGTATGACTAAAAGCTGTCAACAAAATAAAGCAGGTGATTGAGCCCCTGTAGATTTGCTGTTACCTCTCCCAAACTTGTGAGTGCTGGTTGTCCTGATTGCCATTGCTTTCAATTCTGTGGAATTTCAGAGTGTGTTCTGGTGGCAGGACAGAAATGCTCCTCATGGGTCACAGATCTCACAGCAGATGGGGAGAACGGTCCACAACCCAGCCCAGAAACTGCTGCAAGTCAATCTGCAAACTCTCTGTGGCAGAGGCCACAGCCAGTTACAGCTGCATTAAAATAGTCAGTGTTTGAGGAATGAGTAAGTAGAAGGGAAACAGACAGGAAGGCAATAAGAGAGCTGGTCTGAGCTGTAACAGAGCTTTACACTCCTTGGAAACAGTGACAAGGAATGATGGCCCAGACCTCAGCAACAACTGCTAATAAAAACCAATGACCCTGATGCAGTTGCTCTAGTTTTAACCTGAAAACCTTCATGCAAACTTTTTTATATACTTACTGTATGCATATAGCAATGGTGTCCTTCTGCAAATGTGACTGTGTTTACTACAGGTCAATAGCAATCCCAATGCCATCATTTCCCTTAAAGCATTAGCCCATTTCCATCATTGCATACCAACCTTGGCCATGCTTATTTAGGATTATTTCCTTCTCTCTCTAGCAGGAGCCATGTTTAGTGGCTGATGCCAATAAGCAATTGCACTAATCAAGGTGTGACACCTGCCACAGCCAAGGCTGAGCACTGAAGGATCACACTAATTGCCAGTGTCTGGCCTTTGGCTGGACTATCAGGCAACGGGCAGCAATTCACAAGGCTTGGAAAGGGTACAGGAATCCTCTTACAGCTCTGAAGATCCCTTCTCTTGCAGTGCCAAGTATCTCCTATGAGACACTACTCGCATTTCCCACCTACATCCCTAGCGCTGCCTGATGCTCAGCACCTCACCTACAGATATATGAGGCAAGCTACAAGGTTCATGGAACCTCACCACCCCACAGCAGAAATTGCTATCTGCCATTTAGGAAGTCCAATAAAGTGCTCCTAGTTTTACACATAGAATCATAGAACAGTTTGGGTTGGAAGGGACCTTCAAAGCTCATCTAGTCCAACCCACCTGCACTGAGCAGGGACATCCTCAACCAGATCAGGTTGCCCAGAGCTACATCCAGCTTGGCCTTGAGTGTTTCCATGGGTGTTACATCCACCACCTCTCTGGACAGCCTGTGCCAGTGTTTTACCACCCTCATTGTAAAGAGTTTCTTCCTCAAGTCCAGCCTGAATCCCCCCCTCTTTATCTTAAAACCATCACCCCTCATCCTATTGCAACAGGACCTGCTAAAAAGTCTTTCCCCATCATTCTTATAGCCTCTCTTAAGTGCTGAAAGGACACAATAACATCTCCCTGGAGTCTTCTCTATGCTGAACACCCCCATCTCTCTCAGCCTTTGCTCATAGGAGAGGTGTTCCATCCCTCTGATCATTTTTGTGGCCCTCCTCTGGATCATACTACCAGAATTACCCAAAAAGTTATAATTAAGGGTGCATGTGTCTATATAGATAAATGTCTATATACTTACACAAGCATACACATATAGCTCCTTATGGATAAAGCACCCTTGTAAACTTCCCTCGGTTAGGCATCAAAGAAGGGACTGTTGATCTGAACAAAAATTAGCAGAGAGTTTAATAAAAGCATAAGAGAGATCCTGAACTATTGTGCCTGTGATGGCATGAGCTGCAAAAGTGCTACAAAACACCTCACTGTCATCTGAATAAAAGTGAGAAGGAATTGCTAAAATTGTTTGATATTTGCATCTAATTCTTTTCATTTAGTTAGGAAAACAGAGGCTAAAGAGAGGTAAAAGAAAACACAGTGTTTCATTTGTCTGTTGCTGAGATAAGAAACCTACATAAGAAATAAACTCCAGGAAAAAAAGTTTAAGATATAATTTAGAATAAGAAGAATACCATTAAACTAATTTCTCACTCTATGTTTTTTCATCTGGGTCACATGGGTTTTGGTATGAAGTTGTTGCTATGAGTTGCTATACACTTAAAAAATTCACATTCTGCTTCATCATTAGAAGCCTGGAATTCAGATCCCAAAAGGAGGGGGAGAAGAGGGAGAGGTGGAAAATTGCAAAATTTTCCTCGGAAAATTGCCTCAGAATGAAATTCTGCCCTTTTCTTCTACTCCAAAAAGTCATTACCATCTGACAGCTGTTTAGTGGCATATGTGTGTTGGTGGTACCAGTCCAATTCCTAGTGGGCAGGTGTCTGCATCACAAAAGCCACCATCACAATTGGCACTAATTGGCACCCTTGCTGGCAGCCTCGGTAAAGAAAATAAGGATTAGATGGCACAGAGATCAAATTATCCTGTCACTATAAAGGTGATCCCCCCTTTAGGTCAGAAAGGCCCATTGGCAGGACAGTTCAGGGAAGTTTGCACTTCCCGGGCTCCTGTTTCATTGGAGAGACACGAAATGTCGGGATGCTGGCACGAGGCATGTGTCACAGGCGCTTTCCCATCGCCTTTTTATCCAAATTGCAACACGAAAAAAAACAAACCAACACCCAAACTTGAAACTCAAACAACAAACCAGAAAATTCCCTCTTAATTTGGACAGATTCCGATCAATACAAACTCGCTATTTGATGTAGATAGTCACCACATTGCTCTGCTGGGCTATCAGTACATTTGATGCCTTTCTTTGTATGGTTTGGTTGGGTGTTTTTTTTTCCTTTTTTTGGAACAGCATGCAAATTCTGTGATTTTTTTTTCTAAGTATAGGGTGCAAAATACACTGGAAAGTGGGGGGGAGGGGGAATGTCTTACAGCTCAGCAAGCTTTATGAGGATATTCTCTTAGTTATTGAGATGAGTTGAATAATTCTCCACTAATTTATACACCAGTGAAACTGGCCTGTTGGCAAGTCCACAATTAATGCGAATGCCAAGTGGGATTGCAGCTTTGTTTCATCTAGGAAAACACTTAGCTGAACAGCAGCTTTCCCAGCTGAAAATGTGTGTCTGTCTTTAAACTTGCAACAGAAGCTGGCATTTCTTCGTTTCCATTCACTCTATCATTATGATGCATTATACAATGTAATGATGTAATATGCTGGAAAGCTGAAACGCTAACTCTTTGCCAAAAATAATAATACAAAAAGTGTACAATTATTTTCATCTATGAAAGCCACTCTCATTCCCAGCTCCAGCTCCCCAGTCAAAGAGAAATCTTTCCTAATAGTAGATCATCTCTTTCTGTTTGCGAATCGGAAGGGAATGGGAAAGGGGGGATGTCAGCTTATCCATGCTGAGTTACAACTTTTAAAAGAGGTAAACATATTTATCACTTCAGCACCACTGCACATCCTTCATGCTTATATTCTAATAGTGGTTTTCCCCACAGGATGAGCCCCTTACCTGTGGGATGTGCCATTTCATTCTGCAGGTGGATACACTGGGGTTAAGTGTGAAGGGATTACTGGAGGCAAAAAAAGCACTGGGATTTGGACCTTGGTCAGAGGATCAAAACACCAGGAACTTTTCAGGCCTGGCCTTACGGCTCCTGAATCACCAATGGAAATACCAGGATTGTGATGCACAGTGATGCTGCTTCAACAGGGATGTAACCTGCTCCAGACCACAAAAAGAAGCAGTGATGGAATGGAAACAAAATACAGATTGCTTTAGGTTAAGCATCTGCTCTGCTGCTCTATGTCCCATTGAGCTCATATGGCCTCAATGTCACAATGCACCTCCATAGGCAAAGCCATGAATCAACCCAGGACAGGGTTTACCTCCAGTAGCAAAAGCTGCTGTTGGTGACCTAAGGGCAGAGCCAGACACAACCAAAACTCCTGCCCACCCTGGTTTTTTTAGTAGGAGGAAAACTAAAAAGCAGAATAAAATGAAATCAGTGGGAATGGTACAGTACAGAGCGATGGGGTGAGGGTGAAGGAGGCATCAACCAGGTACAGGTTTGCAGGCAGAGAACACTGTGCTCCTACAGTGATATACAATTGCACTGTAAGTGTACCTTAATAATACAATAAAGTGTTAGCTCTGATTAGAAAAGAAAGATGAATTCTTCTGCTAAACCAGGGTAACCCTAAAAGCGTGTTAACATGAAATACTAAATAAAATGCTACTCATCTGTAATAAATCTTATTACACATTTTGGCAATTTTACTACTAACATACCGAAGGTTTCAAGCAATGTTTGAAAATAGAAATCTTAAATTGAATCATTGTTGCATGAATATATGCAAAATATTCATTTCTAGCACTGTGAGGGTTGAGTGCTTTTAAATTGGAGAAATCACTCATGACTTCACCTTTTCATGCAAGATAAAGTTGTATGTGGTAACATCATTACAATGTCATGAAAGGAGTGGAAATCATACAACAGTTCCGCCTAAAGCTAATATACAAAAAAGTACTTCTATATTTTTCAATATTGTTCAATATTTTAAGGTGCAGCACAAGGCTTTAAATATATTAAAAAAATCATTAGACTTCAGATGTCAGTGTGGCCTTCACTGAGTACTAAGACTAATAAAATCATTGATGAGATCTCTTTAATATTTAACAGAATTCATGTCTTAGGTACCAGCCTATTTTCAACTCCAGTCTCTGTGGAGGGAACTAAATTTAGAAATGAAAAAAATAAAGCGATTTATGTGATGGTAGTTATAGATTTTTTTTAACTAAAACACTAAAATTAAACTATTTACTCAATAATACTGTCATAACAACAGTGGAAACACTCTGACATAAAGAGTCTTTCCTATAAAATCCTGTAGCAGATTACTTCAAATGTACATAGCACTTTTACACCCATTAACAATCAGTACACTCAATCAGTGAAAAGGAATGGGCATATCTTGCAATGAGGTGCCATGCCATGAATCACCTATCTAGAGTTCAGAAGACTTCTACAATCTTAAAGGTGTTTCAGAAGAGTGGGAAAGGAATAATTTGTTCTTTGGGGAAAACCCTGATTAAAGAAAGTTAGACCTGAAAGTTCAGCTGCCAAAGTAGGAGTTACATAAAAAAAGCCCACCCTGTAATTTAACTATATTATTTTTATAGCATATATGTGGGGAGGAAGAAAATAAAACCAGAGTATGACAATCACACAATGTCAGGCTCAAGTTTAAACCCTGGTACCATGAAATGGATAGCTCCATCTCGTCGAGGCAGCCAACGCTCCAGCGCTTGGAGCCACGGGGATTCAAAGTAAAAACATCTCCAGCTTTGAATTCCAACCCCGCCACCAAAATATCCTCATTTGCTAAAATAAAAATGCAGATTTCTGAATTATTGTCGTATTTTGATGTTAATAAAAAATACGGTCCCGCCTGCCGTGGCCGGGCTGTTGCTAGGTGACGATGCCGCGGCACGGACCGTCACCGGTGATGAATGGCATGCCGAGCCTGGCTGGCAGTGGTCCCTGCACCGCATTTGCACCATGGCCACCCCAAAACCCCTGTGCCCTCCAAGGGGTCTGCCATGGAACAGCACAAAGGGCAGGATGCAAGGGCCAGGGTGGGATTAAGGCAGCAGGGGGGTTGGTTTGTCCTGCACCGGCCCAGCCAGAGGATGACAGCGTGGCACCAGTGGGGCTCATAGTGCTTTAGTCATGATGGCAAAGCCAGTGGGGGTGTGACACTTGATCAAGGAGTGAATGGAGCTGACCTAAAAAGCAACTGACAGTGGCATTGCAGGTCAGGTGAACCCGCCAGTGGCGCAGATGCTCAAAGCTGATGCTCATGCACCATCTCCACATGGCCATCATTAGACCCTGACCAGCACGAGGGCCTCTGCTGTCACTGAGCCTGTCTTCATCTCAGATGCTCATAAATGAGGCTGGGAGTTCCTCTTGCATAAGGACTGTTGGTGCTATACCTATATTGTAAACCCTCTGCTCACCCACCACTTCTCCACCTTCACACGTCCCATTGGGATGCAGAATGTGAGGGAAAGTGTCTTTTTACCAAAAGCCATTCTAATTGATTGATGGACAAGGATGAGTCCTTGCACAGGCTGGCTGGCAATAATAACCCCAAACATAAGAGGTGCAACTCCCCCCTAGATAACAGTGACAAGCTGCCCTGGCCCCCAGGCGAGGTGCAAGAAGCCCTAGCCATCACCAGGTTCATTTCTCCCACCCTGACCATTAACAGGAATCAGCAATATCCAAACCGTAACCACCACGAGGTCCCCAGGAGCTGGGTACCAATAAGAAGTTCTCTGTTTCCCTGCTCCCACCAGTATAAACCCAGCCTTCATCAGACTTCACCTCACTGGGGTTTCCATATGCTCGTTTCCTTTAAAAATATACAGAGGATATGCTGATGAAACAAACAATTTGGTGGTGTTAATCCATACATTATTGACAAGACGAATGAGATTCCTTGGGTCTAATGCTCTCTGCTACTCAAGGGCTAAGCTCTCTTTTTTCAGATATGTGGGTTTTGAAATGATGGATCATAATAACAGAGCGGGTGCCTATGAATGGGGATTGCAAACACTTAATATTTCAATAGAAGTGTGTGCAACATGATCCAATCACTCTGAAAAATGTACAGAATGGAAATATATAAAGAAAGCAGCTGGCATGAGGGAGAATAAACAAAGAAATATTGATAAAACTCTGTATGGATTAGGCAAAATATATTCAAGCTGCATTTGAATAATCTCATATATATTTATATGCGTGTACATATATATATATATTTGAAATACAGAAAGATTTCTTACCTCATCATTTCCCTGCTTTGAAGGACAGATCTGAATTAACACACTCCCCCCTGCAAGTCACGGGGCTCTGCTCATGCACTAGAACCTGACTCCCCAGATGCTGCTCATGCCTTGAGAGCAGGCTCATGGGGAGGGGGTGACATTGCAAGGAGCTCAGCACCCTCACCTCCATCCAAGGAAAGCACATTTCATGTTAAACTCCTAAGGGACCCCTTGAAAGATCTCTCTCATTGCCCATTAGACTGATTTTCCACATGTTTTTGTATGGCACACCCCAGTGATTTCAGGATCAGCCCAGGAGGAATCCTTTGCATCACGCTTACACTGGAGTATTTACTTCCCTATGTCTCTGCAGCAAAACCCATCTGACCACTGAAAGCTGATGTTAGATAAGAACCCAGCTAATTTTCAGGCTGAAAATGCACCATCCTAACATGTTCCCTGACCCACAGCAGATCCCTGCAGCCGAGCTGGGGTATCTGCTAGGGCCCTGCATACCCACTAAACCCACACCAAGGGCAAGGTATCACGAGTTTAAGCCTCGAAGGAAAAAGAAATTAAGCTAAACCATTTTACTTTACAAGTGTTGCAGGCTAAGAGGATATATGTGAATGGTGAGCACAGCTCAGCTGATGGGGGGAGCTTTTTCTGCTGCAGTAACTTCCCATTGAATCTGAGCCCCAAGCTATTCTGCAGTTTGAGGAAGGAAGTGGTGGTAACAACCTTCTCTTGTTCTTCATTATTTTCTGCTTGCTTGCTTTCCCTGCATTTCTATCACGAGATCATTACCAGTTTTCACAAGGCCACCTTGAGTGATGAGAGGAACCAGAGCATCATCCCCAGCTCTCTATTATCACTCAGTACCAACTTATCATATTTTGGTTGTGTTCTGGGGCTTTCCCCCTTTTTAATCAAAGCTGCCCTAAAATCCATCTTCCTTCCCCCATTGTAACAGCTTATTCTCTACCAAGATGCTCATTATAATAAGCATTACTGGTTTGTTTTTGCCATGGGATTATTCCCTACACTATCACAACTTTAGTGATGATGAAAACGAAGCATGAACTGATCCCCTTTAGGTTACTGACTCTGCACAACTGCACATGGTACCCAGGAATAATTCTATCAGCAAAACCCTTGCTCACTGCAGGACTATCAGACAGACACCATCTAAGAACAGCCTCCACAACTTACAACAAAGATGGTTCACCCAAGTCAAACTTCACGGCTTCTCAACCGTTCACTGCATCATGCTCAAAACCCAGTTCCTCTGGCCATGAAGCACAAGCCTGATGTGTTCATATGTGATACTTGTGTGCTCACACAGCAGCCCCAAGGCCAGGAAGGGAGAGCAGAGCAGAGCACAGTGTCTGGACTCCGCTGGTGTTCTCCTTGCCAAGCTCATAGCATTGCTATCATTACCATAAACCCTAAAACCAAATTCAATCCCAGCAGATTAAGAGGCAGCACTTTCCAACACACACAGCTTCTGGCCACCCAGGACAATTTAGCTGTCTCCAAAGACCAAACCCAGGCTCTCTAGCGCTGTCTTCAATGTACAGAATTTTGAACACTTGATCTTAAACTAGCTGCAATAGGTTTACTAGTAGGTCAGCAGCTCTGTTTGCACATCCCCTTAGCAGAATAGCAGCTGCTTGGTTGTGTGACCCAGCCGAGCTTTATCTGAATATATTGGGATCACTTTGCCTGGATACAACATCCCCATCATAGCATTTAAGTCTAGAAGGATGGAGAAGATTCAGACATCATCTAGCAGCACGCTGCCATTCCCAGCTGAGCCCTCTGAGGCAGTAAGGAGGTTTTTGGACCAGGTGTGAATATCCAAGGACATCACAGGTCAGGAGAGGGCACCTGAAAGGTAACCTAGATACAACCAGAAGTTTTATTCTGGCATTTATACATGCCTGGTTTGCTCCTCTCATTGCCAGCCTCCATCTGATCACAGTTACAGGTCCCAAATTGCACTCTGAAGGCTGCATTTCCCCCATATTTACATGCAAGTAGGATCAAAACAGGTTGCTTCATACCCAACTTCCATAATGAACCTGAGACATTCTATAGCACGCTGGATTTCTGCCCCATATGATATGAAGCAGCAGCTTTCCTCTTGGCACAGGGCAGAAGCTGTTTGGTTCCTTGAACAGGTGGGCTACCTGACAAGCAGTGGGTAGCCTTGCTTTTGACTAGTACCTTTTAAATCAGTGCTGTTTGGCAATTCATTAGTGTCTGCTAACTGTTCAACACAGGAAAGTTCAACACCATGCATATGTTTCCCTCCCTGCCTCCCAGGTGGTATCTGTTCCAAGCAGCAACCTTTTCACTTCGTGCATCAAGACTTGTAAACTTCCCGTGGCTACACCAGCGGTTCCTAAACCAGGTGCCTGCGCCAGAGCCGCAGTCTCAGAAGAGCAGCAAACTCCATCTGCTGATCCCCGGCTCTGTCGATGCCATTCGTTTCTCCTTGAAAGTTTATTGTCGGAGTTACTGAAATGTACGCAAATGCCTGTATTTGAAGGTGAAATATGGTGGAAAAATAAAGATATAATAGGATCCTTTCTTATATAATTTCCTGGTGTGATGTCTGTCGAAAAAAATGAAGTGAAATTATATGATGTCAAAAAATCATGTTTCAAAATGATTGACAACATGTGAGTGTTTTGCATTGTGAAATGAGGTGGAAAATTTTAATTGCATGATGGAAGGACATAATATTTATTAGAACCTTGTAACCACACTGCATTTCAGTGGAGAGGACACAATTTTAAATTTTATATTAATACTTCAGGCTAAATCTTAAATGAACACAGAGAAGCAAAATCCCTCCTTGGAACCTGTAAGTTTTTAATCTCTGATAGTAAAACAGCATCTATAAGGTTGGCACATCACCACAGTGGCAAAAAGATCCTCTCATACACGCACCACTGTTCTGATCTGAACAATATACAGTGCCCAGCTCCCAGGTCATTGCTGCCCTGTACACACAGTGTTTTGATAAAGGTTTACTAAAGAACTGGGGAGGCTTTAATTCCAGAAGAGTCATTTTCCAAAGCTAATATTTCCAAACCCATTTCCATCCTTCCCAGTGACAGTAACAGACGGGCTCACATCCACACCTGAATGCTAACAAATACAGGTCCTTGCAGACAGGAACAGGGAATAAATCCCAGAACTGAAGTCATAGCAAAGAAAATCCCAACAAGTTCAGGGAGAGTCCTGGACAACTGTGTAATAGATTTATTATCAGGGCTAGCCAGTGTGGCAGCAGACTGTAGTACCTGGCAAAGAAAGTGGTCTAGAGAAGGAAGAAAGTGAGGTAACATTAAAAGAGGGAAAACAGAGATAGATGTACATGGAAGTAACTCGAAGCAATCAATCTTAGCTGTAAGACGTGCCCTGACTAAGTCTTATGTCAGTAAGGAATCTGGATGGGGCAATCTATTAACAGTTCAGCGATATTAGTTACATTTTCTCCCCTCTCCTCTTTCATGGCACAAAAGGAGCTTGAGGTAAGCTGAGAGATGGTAAGCAAAGCCACCCCTTCCCCTCCTCAAACCATGGCCACCTTTCTGAGCCTACTGACAACACCACAGGCAAAGGATATGGGAAAACCTGATTTTAAGCAAAGCTTTTGTGAACTCCTGGTGCTTTTACACACCCCCTCCCACTCACTTGTGCAGTGCCAGGTCTGTCTTTGGAGAACTGGGTCTAACTGGGAGATGGAAGATCATCAAACAGTTCAAGTCCATACTCAGCTGGAGGTGTAGTCTGCTCTCCCCAACCTGGCCAGGACCCTGGACCACTCCTGGCAAGTAAAAACCAAGTGGTCCTCAAGTGTCAAAGTGATGTACAAAGACGAGAAAACCTTAACTCTCTGTATAGGCAGACTAAGTCATGATGAATGAGGGAAGACAACTTTTAAATACTCTGTAATATTTCTCACTTGAAAAAAGAAACAACTACATAACCAAAAGAAAAACTACAGTCAGTCCAGAGATCCATAAGGAAATTGTAGGAAAAATGAAACAAACTCAACAGAGCTGAGTCCTGTTCTATTTGTGTAAGACACAGGGGACTCTATTATAAATGTCTATGTGGAGCTGAAGAGAATGGTGAAAAATATGTCCACTGAGCCTAACTGAAGCACCAGGAAGGGAGAAGTATGGAAAGCTGCATAGGGAAGACAAAAAGGCCAGCTTAAATTCCTGACAGAAGCTCAGTATACCAGGAATTCACAGAAATTTGGGCTAGGGCATAAATCACAGCATTGGAATCCTAAAGGGTCATTGAATAGGTCTGCAGTTAGTCAAGCAGAAGAGGTCAGAAATTAAAATGGTTAGTAAGGAGTAATAAGAAACCTTAGGTCCTTGAAGAATGGTTTGAAATAGATATTTATGCTCCTTGCTGAGGAAGGAAGAGATTTTTTCTTCTCCATCAGATCAGCTTTCACTGAGTACTGGGAACAAAACATCCTCCTGAATATTCTCACCAGCTTTTAAATGGGGTTTCCTTTTGTCTGTGTACATCCACCGAGCAAACTATCCTGGAGAAAAGTTTTGCTCTACACACAGGGAAGCTCCCAGAGAGAGGGATTGACCTGTCTTTGCATGGGAAATGTTTGTACCTTCCTCCAGACTAGGGCAGAATACAGTAAGAAAGGGTTTATCCCAGTGACTGCACCAAGCAATGCAACCTATTGACAGCTGCTGAACATGAGTCGCCTTGTGCCCAAGCAGCAAAGAAGCCCCCAGCATCCTGGCCTGGATCAGCACCAGTGCAGAAGCAAGGTCAGGGCAGTGATTGTCTCCCTGCACTGTGCACTGGGGAGGTTGCACCTCGAATCCCATGTTCAGCTCCGGGCTCCTCACTGCAAGAGAGACATTGAGGGGCTGGAGCGGGGCCAGAGAAGGGCAGTGGAGCTGGTGCAGGGCTTGGAGCCCAAGTGTGATGGGGAAGGGCTGAGGGACCTGGGGGGTTCAGTCTGGAGAAGAGAAGGCTCAAGGGGGACCTGATCGCTGCCTACAACTGCCTGACAGGAGGATGGAGCCAGGAGGGGCTGGGCTCTGCTCCCAAGGAACAAGGGATGGGACAAGAGGAACCTGCCTCAAGCTGCACCAGGGCAGGTTTAGATGGAGATGAGGAACAATTCCTGCCCCAGAGGGTGCTCAGGCATTGGATCAGGCTGCCCAGGGCAGGGCTGCAGGCACCGTCTCTGCAAGTGTTCACACACCGTGGAGACGAGACCTCAGTGCCACGGGTTAGTGCTGGGTTAGTTAGCCTTGGCAGTGCTGGTGAATGGTTGGACTTCATGATCTTAAAGGTCTTTTCCAACCTGGTTGATTCTATGATTCTATGATTCCCAGAATTCTAGCCCTGGGAAGGTTTGCAAAACCCCATGGCTAATTCATGGCAGATTAACCCCATCTACCTAACACGTGCAGAAGGACCTGTCCCACCTTGGTGTCTGAGGAAGGACCACACTTCACACTGTCGGAGGAGTCACAACCCCAGCCTGTAGAACTCAAACTGTGCTTGTCCCCTGCTTTGCTGCCCAAAGCCCAGACTGACTGAGCCAAGCTCAGACGCCTGGGAGATCTAATTGAAGGAGTTAGGGAAAAAAACCACTAATTGTAAAAATGTATTAGATATTTCTGAATAACAAATAAATCTGAGGAAATCACAATCTGCTCACAGCTATTCCATGAGAAAGCGAAAGAAAGCCAGATCAATTATTCATTTCATGTTACTCAGTCAGCGCTCCAGCAGGCTCTTTTATAAGGCAAAAATGTTGCAGGATAAACACGGCTCTGAAACTAATTTCTGCCCTACCCTCAAGCAAGGAGCAATTATGGATGTACTGAGGAAGCCCTGCATTCAGGGAGGTCATAGAATCAGCAAATCACAGAATGGTTTAGGTTGGAAAGGACCTTAAGATCATCCAGTTCCAATCCCCTGCCATGGGCAGGGACACCTCACACTAAACCATGTCACCACCCAAGGCTCTGTCCAACCTAGCCTTGAACACTGCAAGGAATGGAGCGTTCACAACATCCTTGGGCAACCCATTCCAGTGCCTCACCAGCTCCACAGTGCACGCCCAGCCCCAGCACTGCTCCTTCTGATCCCCCTTCACCTGCTGAGGGTTGGAGCTCCCCATATTCATGGGTTGCTTCATTCCTCTCTCCCTTTCACATATGTACACTCATACATCTTCCTTTTTCAATCTGGGATTCTCATCATAATAATAAACCATAAGTCCACCACTAATTTAGACAGAGACTCTTGTGGAAGGAACCTGGACAGGTTAGGGACCGATTCAGCAGTAAAGACTCCACTTTCTGAAGATTACTGCTCCCCAAATTGCTCTTTGCTCCAGTCATTACAAAGTGTTTATGAAATGTTTGCATCCCATAGCTGAATATTAATGAAACATTTCTTAATAACACTACATAAAACACCTGTGTCCTTGTGCACAACAGAGAAAATGATGGCAATAGTGTGAAATAAAAGCGTTGGGGTCCTTCAAAGCCTAAACCACCAAAGAGCGATCTGCTTCCTTCCACCTGGTTGTATTGTTTCTCTTTTCTGTTCAGAAAATAAATATCCATCTCGGAGCAAGCAACTCCAGAGTACATAAGAGCATCACAAAGTAATTATGAGTTTATGACATCATCTTAATATTACAAGGGAGAGACTGAAAGACCCAGGAGAAACTCCAGATTTCCCTTTTGGGAACATGTTAATGGATGCTTACAGTCTGTTTTCCTTTGTTTGGATGTTACAACCAATAATACACTTTTATGTCTATAAATAAAGACTAAAGTTGAATAAATCCAACAAGCTCCTGAGCCTGCGGCTCTGAAACTTGATTCACATTCACAGTAAAGATTTATGAGCCAGTTGTAGAGAATAAGTTGAAGCTGCAAGATTTGGGGGGGAATTATTCAAAAGGGTGATTATTTTGGGAATGATTATGCATGCACACCTGATCAGGGTGTCACCTGGGCCCCCTTGTCCTACATGATGAAATGTGGCAATTTCTCTGCATTTCTCCTTGCTTGCACAAAAGAAGAGCAATCAAACTGGTTTATTTTTACACGCACTGGATCATCTAGTGGGTATATTTTCCCTTTTCCTTAGATCACAGGACATGTGCTTTAAACTATTCACATGAATATACTAAATTTACTGATGACTGCAAAGGAATAAAACTGATTGCTGCTCTTCGTGTGTGGGAGTGTCTATATATATATTTGTATATATGCATGTATGTATGAATATGTGAACCAAAATAATTGTGTATTTGGGATGCAAAGTTAAGCACTCAAACTCTGGGAGAAGCGGGCAGCAGTAGCTGTCCCTGCAGGCTGCACTGTGGGAAGAGGGACTCGTTTCTTCCCTCTTTCTTTTACATTCTTGCTCTTTTGCTTCTTTCCTCTTTCTTACTAACATCTGCCCTTCACCTTCACCCAACAGGTTTGCAGCCACCAATTATGGAGGACTATGAGTGCCACCAGATGAGGACATAGACTGTGAAGGCAACTTTACCTAAGGCCTTTGGCTTGAATGCTCCCTTGCAATGTGGGTTTTAACTATTTTGTCCAAATGAAATGAGCTTTGTAAAGTATAAATGAAAAGAAAGCTGGAAAATAGACCTTCCTTTATAATCTCTCTCTGCCTGGAGAATGAGATCACTCTACAGCCATCTGAAAGGTTTTCAGGAGCCTCCTTTGATAAAATTTCTGTGGCAAAGTCTCAGAAACCTCATCATTAGCCAGTTCACTCTCTTCATATTCCTCCTGATAAGATGTTTTTCTCCTGTGTAACATATGTTTCTCCCTTTTTAGTCCTAAAACCTTTTTGCTTTGTTCAGGCAATTCAAAATTTATATAAACTTTCTCCTTGATCTCATCCTGATTTGGCCTGAAACAAAGCCCCTGAAGGCCTCCAAAACGTGAGCAGGCTCAGGTCAAGCTCCAGATTTGGTCCCAGGTGCTTTCCTCTGGAATGGGCTGAGCACACGTTCAGGAGGTTTCCTCCCAGCTCTTGTCTCCTTTCCAGAGAGTCTCCACACCTGATCAGATATAGAAACTTCATGCCTGCACCCACAAACCCCTGGTGATGAGGGAGGCAGGGAGGTAAGCAGCTATTCCCAGATGCCTGCTATTTCAAACAGGCAGGCTCGGGTATGTGGGTAGCCCCACTGAGCACCTCTGGAGGTTCAGCCCACTCTTTCTTTTGCATGAAAGATCCTCCCACTCTTTCCATTAAATTATCCCCCATTCCCTTGTTACTACTAATCTAGTATGAACTTATTCTTGCAAGACACAAAATCAGATGCAAGAATGAATCCAAATCTTCCCTTGCAACTGCTTCTAACCCAGAGTTTAAGAGATAAGAACATAAGTTCAGGTATAAATTTTTCAGAAGACACCTATCTTACTCTCCTGGTTCTGAATATGTCCCTGCCCCAGGATCTGTCATAAAATCATAGAATGATTTGGGTTGGAAAGGACCTTAAGCTCACTCAGTTCCAACCTCCTGCCATGGGCAGGGACACCTCACACTAGACTAGGTTGCTCCAAGCCCCTTCCAACCTGGCCTTGAGCACTGACAGAGATGGAGCATTTATCACTTCTTTGGGCAACCCATTCCAGTGCCTCACCACCCTAACAGGAAAGAACTTCTTCCTTATATCTAACCTGAACTTCCCTGTTTCAGTTAACCCATCACCCCTTGTCCTATCACTACAGTCCCTGATAATGAGTCCCTCTCCAGCTTCACCCAGCCACAGCCAAATCCTCCCTGCTAAGCACTGACCACAGAGCTCAAAGCCAAAGCACTGGAAGACCCACCTGCAGATGCTCACAGCTCAGGACATTTTAAAGTCATTCTTCCTTCATTCACCAAAAAAATCTGATTTCAAGGAACAATAAATATTCACAATTTCAGTTAAAGTTCATTAAATAACTTTGAAAACAACTTCAAAACATTCAGAAAACTCAAAATGTTTCCTGAAAACATTTCAAAAGCAGTGTTTTAATTTTCATTATGAAATAACCTTTTGTGCTTAGAAATTTGCCAACTTTAAATAATAAAAGAGGATTTTGAAATGAAAGGAAAACTTTTCATTCAGCTAAAGAAAAATCTCTCTGTTTCTCTGAGAAAACAGAGGCTTTGTTATAGCTTTTCCCACCATGATTATTCTAAGCCTGATTTATCTTTTTCTTTTCTCCAGTTTTGGCCAGTCAACCAAAATCATCAGTTACTTGCCCTTTGCTGGTTACAGTGGCATTTCCCTTTTCTATGAAAGCACTTCAAGCAAGAGGAAAAGTGACCTGTTTATCTTTCTCTTTCCTCACACTACCACTTCTCTCAGCACCATCACTCATTTAGTGTCAAGTCCTCCTTATAAGAAACTATATACCATATACTGTATATAGCAAAACCAACTACAGAATTGACCCCAAATCCTCTCTCTTGGTCCCTCTGTTGTCTGCGTACCCATCTACCCATCTCATAACTTGTCCTCCAAGTGGCCTTGAGTTGGCTCCTCTTTGCTTCTCTACAGCACATCAATTTGATAGGTGGACTACTCAGTGGATAAAGAACTGGCTGGATGGCCACACACAAAGAGTTGTGGTCAATGGCTCAATGTCCAGCTGGAGACCAGTAACGAGTGGTGTCACTCAGGGATCGGTGTTGGGACCGGTCTTGCTTAACATCTTCGTCGCTGACATGAACAGTGGGATTGAGTGCGCCCTCAGCAAGTTTGCTGATGACACCAAGCTGTGTGGTTTGGTTGATCCGCTGGAGGGAAGGAATGCCATCCAGAGGGACCTTGACACGCTTGTGAGGTGGGCTGATGCCAACCTCATGAAGTTTAACCATGCCAAGTGCAAGGTCCTACACCTGGGTCGGAGCAATCCCAGTCACAGCTACAGGTTGGGCAGGGAAGAGATTCAGAGCAGCCCTGCGGAGAAGGACTTGGGGGTGCTGGTTGATGAGAAAATGAACATGAGCCGGCTTCAGTGTGCGCTTGAAGCCCAGAAAGCAACCGTATCCTGGGCTGCATCAAAAGGAGCATGACCAGCATGTCAAAGGAGGTGATCCTGCCCCTCTGCTCTGCTCTCGTGAGACCTCACTTGGAGTATTGTGTGCAGTTCTGGTGTCCGCAAAATAAAAAGGACATGGAACTGTTGGAACAAGTCCAGAGGAGGCCACGAGAATGATCAGGGGACTGGAGAACCTCCCATATGAAGATAGGCTGAGGAAGTTCGGACTGTTCAGCCTGGAGAAGAGAAGGCTGCGTAGAGACCTCAGAGCAGCTTCCAGTATCTGAGGGGGGCCTATAGGGATGCTGGGGATGGACTCTCCATTAGGGACTGTAGTGACAGGACAAGGGGTAATGGGTTAAAACTTAAACAGGGGCAAGTTTAGATTGGATATAAGGAGGAAATTCTTTACTGTTAGGTTGGTGAGGCACTGAAATGGGTTGCTCAAGGAAGTTGTGAATGCTCCATCCCTGGTGGTGTTCAAGGCCAGGTTGGACAGAGCCTTGGGTGACATGGTTTGGTGTGAGGTGTCCCTGCCCATGGCAGGGGGATTGGAACTGAATGATCTTAAGCTCCTTTCCAACCCTAACTATTCTGTGATTCTATGATCTTGAGATGCAGAGGAAAGCAGGATCCTTGTGTTCTGCCCTCTTTACGGTCCACAAATGCATGGACAGTTATAATTTAGTCCTAGGGCGGCATCATGCAGTAAACCACACTGCAGTAATTATTAGCTTCTGCAGTGTTACTTAGGGGATTACCATCCTAGGGTTATTCAATAACATTGCTCCAGATTAACAGTGATACCACTGCCTTCAGTGTGCAGAGCTCGTGATGGGTTAAGACCCATGGCAGGCTGCGCCATGCAAGAGCCCCGTGCAATAAAAATCAAAGAGTCATTTCTAGTAAGTTCTGACTCTGATTAAAAAACAATCTTTATGAAATAGATGCTAATAAAATTGCTTTCCTAATTACCCAGAGCTAGTTCATTTCCCAGCAAATATAATAAAACAGAGTTACTTGGCTCTGATTCACAAAATCTGAACCCAAGCTCATTATTAAGGCATTTAGCAGTGAAAAAGCATGTGTGCATAAGATGCTGTCCCGTCAAGCAGAATGCAAGAAATCTTTTGAAGTTAGACCTTTGAAGTCTCAAGTTATTGCTGCTTTTTTTTTTTTCTTAACACAGGTATTTCAACAAGAGAAAATCTCTCTGTGTTATTTACACAGATGGAACAGGGCACCCTATTATAGCATCATATTCAGCAGAGATTTCAGTTAGAGGCAGAAAGTCTTAATTTGAAGAAATATTTAGAGCTGGTACATAGCACTTCTTAATCTGTGGAACCATTACAAGGCTGTGAGACTCCTACATAATAGAACAGCCCAGCTAGTGTCCCAAGGCTATTATTGCTGTGACTTGTAACACACTGAAATCTCTTTCATCTGCCTAACCTGGGATTTTGATGATTGTAAATGCATGAATATGTTTCAGTTTAGGGGGTTATGTTGATGTTTTATTTATTTTTGTTTATGTTTCTTCTCTCTTCAAAACTTCCTTCAGTTTCTCATTGCACAAATGTTCTACCAACATCTCCAGTTTTCCCTCTGCCATAAGTCCCGTTGACGTCAAGGGAGTCTGATTCCCACCCTGACTACAGGCTGCAGGTCCCTATTTTCAGGAATCAAACGTGTTGGGAGAGGACAGAACAGGACACCACCTTCCCCCTGCATGAAGCACGTGGAAGAGAGACCACTGACACATACAGACTGCATCAGTGGTGGTACTGACATGAGATCAGAGTTCTCAGACCACATGAAGCCTAAAGTCAATACTATGAAGCCGCCGATAACCATCCCACCATCTTGCGCTCCAAAGCAATGGAGCCTTCATTTGAGTTTGACCTTTTTACCAATTTACAAATACATGTGTTCTTTTCCACCCAGCTAGGACAGGTATAGTCCAGGCAAAAACCTGGATAAAATCTAATTCTGGTGAAAGCATTTTAGAGATATGAAAAGGTCTTACAAAGTCATCATCTGTTTCTCTGCCCCATGATGGAAACAATGACACTTAAACCCATCCCAAAAGCTGTTTCATGAAGGTACCTTTGTATTTCCCAAGTTGTAGCAAGCATTTTGAGGTAGCAGGCTAAGTTGGTCCATGCAGTTAAAGGATACCCAGCAACCCATAATCTCATGCCACCTGATCCCTCTATGCCTTGGTGTTCTCATAACAGAATGGAAATAACACTTCCTTCCTGTGCAAGCTGGTCAGGAAGGTCAAAAAGTGAACATATGTAACTCTGATAAGCAGCATTCCTCTGGAATGAAAAATGCTTGGGGAAGGACTTCCACAAGCAGCCAACAGGACCACAGGGATATCCAGTAGGAGCAGAGCTAAAGCCAACATGAAGGTTTGCTGCTGCTGTTCCCGTGCACTATGCACAGTGTGATGCTATGGGAAACAGGGACAGGGCACCTTCACAGAATCATAGAATGGTTCGTGTTGGAAAGGATCTTAAGATTACCTAGTTCCAACCCCCCTGCCATGGAGGGGGCAACAAGGAAGAGACTTGGCAGCACCTTCACTCTGTATCTGCCTGGTGAAGAGATAAATGTGCTACACACCAACTAGTCATCCTGCAGATAGACACATTCCCCAAAGATGGAAAAGAGGAGAGAAATTACTCCTCGTAGACCTGACCATCCATATTGTTGCTCCATAGCTAACATTTGGTCTAGGGCTTGTGCTTCAACAGAATACATATGATCTGGAATCACCCAACACTTCCCTGTAGCCACACCTGCATAAAACTACAAATTCTAAAGACTTTTGGTTACTTTAAGATTTCCACACTATTCAGCTTAAAGATGAATAAAAAAACACAATCTGGAAAAGAGCTCTCAGCCTAACACCTATGGACAGGAAGTCCTGCTGCTGAATGGCTTCTCCTTGAAGTCAACACAAGTCAATGGTAGGGACTGCAAGACCAGGGCTTTCATTAACTAATCTCTTGGTGGTGCATGAGCCACAGAATAATCCAGCTTCCTCCCTGTGGCTGAACAGGTTCCACTAAAATAGCTGGGGAGGGAGACGCACTAAAAACTCATTTAATTTAATGGATTAAGCAGCTATGACTGAAAATTCACATCAGAGATGACCTGTGAAGTGAGATGGGGCCATTTTTACATAGTCTCATTCTTAACCTCAACCAGGCTGCAGCACAGCTCACTGCTGCTTGCACACACCTCCTGTCCCCTACCACTACTTCTCGTGGCATCTGTGATACTGCAACCCAGGAGGATGCTCTAAGGAGAAAGTTTCTATATCAACTTCAGGCCGCTTTGTTTTTTGTGGTGGTAAGTTAGATCCTTAACATTATCTTAATGCACTTTTTATGGTTTAATTTCCCCTTTTGTGGTGCTGTTTTCCACAATCAGACTCTTAAATTGAAATCAGATTTCCTCGGAAGGAGCCAGCCTGATTTTCTTCGAAAGCCCAGTACAATGCAGTCATTCCGCTGAGACTGACAATTTTATTATGGTTGCATTTCCTTTTTGCCTACAAAATGTTTGTTTTATAAATAGGCCCTTTTAATTTAATGTAATTTTTTGTACAGCAGCAGAAACAGTCAAAAAAAAAACACACAACAGAGCTACAGAAATTTGGGTTTGTTATACACGCCTGCCTTAATTTACTTTCTGTTGGCTGGGGAGGGGAAAATCAACTTTTTACCTAAGGCAAACTATATGTAAAATGTCAATCTAAAGCAAAACTTCTCTCCTTCATCTTCAAGCTATATATAAAGGAAGATGTGGTCTTGTAATCAAAAATAGTGGGGGAAAAAAGGAAACCAACTGCAAACAAAAAACTACATTGCACTTTAATGAATGAGACAGCTACAAGCAGGAACACAATGAGGACTGTGGAAACCAATCAGCTGACAATTGCTTTGACACCTCTCGGGAGGGGTTTTTATCACATGCTTAACTTTCAGCATCTGAAAAGTGCTCTCGACCTCAGCGTTGGCTTTCTTGTTGTTCTTAACATATTTGAGGTTGCCCCAGTGCTTAAGCACCTTGTGAAATTACAGTCTCCCTTTGCATTATGAAATTAAACTTGTGTCTGTTTGCTCCAGGAGGGCACAAAGCTATGGCTCTCCTTATGGCTCCAGTGGCCATATCTACGTCACATGGCACAAGCTACTGCAGCATCCCCATAACCACTTTGATCATTGGTCCTACACATCCAGATCTTCTCCCGTCATAAACAGGGATTGAAGGGGAAGAGAGGGAAAGGTTTATATCTTGATTCAGCCCAAAACAGTGATGGGATGCAGCTGAGCATGCCCTTGGCCTCAGGGGCTGAAACCGTTGCTTAAACCAGGAGCAGCCTTCACCACCCAGCTGGAGCAGGGCTCAGCATCACCTTTTGGGATCTGCATCCCAGACCACACTTTGGCCAGAATTCCTGCTTCCCCTTCAACTTCAGACCACTGAAGGGCACATCCAGCCCTCAAACAGAAAATAAGAGACAAAAAAATCTTCCTGACACACACTTGAAGATTACTTTCCATGTATTTCTGTAATTGTCAAGGACTGGTCTGAGCTGCTCCACAACGGTTTAAATTCCCGTAACAGGTTTCATATGGTCGCTATAACATCGCAGTGTATTAATTAGTTTTCAAGACCCCAAGCAATAAAAATGTAGCCATTCAAGGTCACAGTTTGACTTATTTACAATTGATGTATAACTTGGCAAACTCTGCATTCAGCTACTTCATACAATAGAAAATATATTGTCATTCAGGTTAACAAAAGACTCTTTTCTTTGCCACCTTACTACAATGGCCCTGCAAATGAACATCGCCTGAATAAAATCCTAACCACATTTTCACTCTCATTAACCACAGTAGGGTATCACACAATTTGCCTGGCTCCTACTTAGACCACTGTGCACCATTTTACTAGCAGCAGTTTGATGGGTTTTATGGCAGGTGATATATGGAGTGGGAGTTTCGGGAGTCGTAAACAGAAGCCACAGTGTATCACAGTGTGGTTTAGGGATATAATGACTGTGTTGTAAAGCAAAGGATGACAATACTGCACTAGGCTTGAGGTAGTGAACCAATAGACCAAACAGCTCAACATAACTCAAGCTACAAACAGAGGATCCTAGGTGTGTGCTGGCCTTCCTATAGGTTTCATTAATTACCCCTGATGAATTTGAATAAGAACTACTAAAACTGAAATAAACCTGCAGCCAAGAGAAAAATTATAGTGTATCTCCTTGTATTTCTTGGGAGAAGTTCCTCTATCCCTGTACATATATACACACCCCACATTACCAGTTCTTAACCAGCCTTTTGTATCTCCAGTTAGAGAGCCCCTTTTGCTGCTGGGGCTACCATCACTTATTAACACACAAGGACAAATAGCAGCTTAGAGATCTTTTGCAGCCATGCAGGGGGGCAGGTGATGCTCTTGGCTACATCTGCAAAAGCTGAACAGAAAGACACCCCCCCTCTAATTACTCTGTTCATATTTATTCATGCTCCGGAGTCAGATAATGCTCTACTTTTTCCACAGGGTGCTACAGTGTTTTGGAGCCCTACAGATATTCTTAATTCCCAGCTGAGCTGGGTGATTTTTGAGGATGATCCATTCAGTACTGGTTGATCCCATTCTTAGGTATTTGGATTGGGATTTCTGCAGTGATCCCATAGTGGTCAATCCCTGCAGTACTTGCAAAGGTGGTGGTAGTGGTGGGGGTGTTACTGATATTGGCTAATTATGGCAGAGAATAAGAAAACTCTCTGCCTGGCTCCCCAAGCTGTGTCATTAGGCACATTGTGATGGATTGGTGTCAGTGACAGAGCTCTCTCCCAGCATTCAAACCCTGTTCAGCTGCATTTAAACTAAATAATAATACTTAGCACATATAGCGCTTTGCATATTCAAAGCCCTGTACAAACATCAATTAATTAATCCTCATAACATCCCTGTGAGGTAGGTAGGTATTATCTCAGTTTTACAGATGGGGAAAGAGACGCTGAGAGGTTAAGTAAAATGAAAAATTAAGGTGGAGGTGTGCTGGTTAATTTGGAATTGCACTTTGTGCTGCTTGAAAAATTAGAAGGTGCTGTACCAGATCTCCATTATTCTGCCACAGAAAGCAACATTTTGATGTGCTGACTCACCTGGTAGGAGCCCTTGCTTCAGTCAGGCACCTTCAAGCTGAACCTTCATGTTCTGTGGCTAGAGAGCATGCACAAGGTATTTCCTCTTAAATATATCCCTATGCTTACCTCCTGCTTCCTCCAAGCATGCTCCATGAGATATTTTGAGATAAATAACCCATTTTGGTAAAACTACTAAGAAGGAGCTAAGGAATGATCTGTTTGGAGTGCCAGTAACGATTTATGCCAAAACCTCCAGATAATTAATCATAGAATTATAGAATGGTTTGGGTTGAAAAGGACCTTAAGATCATCCAGAACCAACCCCTCTGCCATGGGCAGGGATACCTCACACTAGACCATGTTGTCCAAGGCTCTGTCCAACATGGCCTTGAACACTGCCAGGGATGGAGCATTCGCCACCTCTCTGGGCAACCCATTCCAGTGCCTGACTACCTGCACAGTAAAGAACTTCTTCCTTATATCCAACCTGAACTTCTCCTGTGTAAGTCTGAACCCGTCACCCTTTTCCTAGCACTACGGTCCCTGATGAAATTGTTCTTTTTCCTATTTCATCTGTATCGACCAGTAATGGACCAGCACCAGGGAGGAGCAGACCTCCTCATGTCACACAGAAAGCAGTCTCCAACCCCCCAAAACCAGTTAATTTGCCTTAGATTTCTGAAAAGCCAAAAATACAAAGTGCAAGAGAGACATCAGCTTGAGAGAATCACCCAGAATTGCTAAACAAATAGCTGAGAGTTTACATTTGCTTTCCCGTGGCTTAAGTGCTTTCAGTTTTCAATGGAAGAACCATTATTGAGAGCAAAGTCCAATGTTTTACTACCTGTGTACTACTGCCAGCTACTGTATTCCTGCCGTGTTATTCTATCCTTGTTATTTCAAGACCTCTTCCCATTCAGTTGATATTCAACACTCCCTCAATGCACAAACTCTACATTAAGTAGGAAAAGTTTAAAATTGACATTAAGTGGATTTGGGGCAGAGGGAGATGGAGTAGGTGTTTGCTCCATCTACCCCATGCATTAACCCGCACAAGCAGTGAAGAGGGAACAATTACCAAGACAGAAGCTCTGCAGAAAAGAAACCAGAGGACCAGGGGCTGTGGATCACAGGCTGAACGTACACTGACAATAGCATGCAGCTGAGAAAAAGGCTCCTGCCACACTGCGATGTTTAAACAGAAGTAGAGTCTGCAGGACTCATACAGCAACACTTGCACTTTGCTGAGTGCCTGGGAGGCCTCACCTGGGGCACTGTGTTTTCCTTCAGGCATTGTGCTACACGAAAGGCATGGCCCAATCAGACGGAGTTCAGAAGAAAGGAAGGAGAACAAGCAGAGGTCTACAAAACCATGACTTGTGAGGAAAGATTGAACACAGCGGGATTGTTTTCTCTAAAGAGAAGACCGAGGGGATACATGATAACAGTCTTCCAGTGTATAAAAGGCTGCAGCAAAGGGGAAGGGAACAATCTGTTTTCCATGCCCATGACCAAAAAGACAAGAAAAAGCTGTCATCACAGAACATTTGAGTCACATGTTAGGAAAAGTCTTTCCAACAGAAAAAACAGTGAAGCTCTAGAAGAGATTGGCAAGAGCCATACAGACTTTCTCTTTCTAGAGGTGGAGGAGATGCTGCCTTAGCATGGAGCCATATGTACAAAGACCTTCCCCGAGGTACCTTCCATCTTCGTGTCCTACGTTAGGTGTCCAAGAGAGGAGGTGCTTTCAAGATAGCACCTTCTGCTGCCCTAATACCCAGTGAGCCTGGTCTGCAGCCTAGGGTTCAACCAGATTCAATGTATAGCCAGACACAGTTATTATCAGAGCATCCTGGAAAGAGCTTTGCTGGTGTTCTAACTAGGTAGTGTCATTGGTTGTGTAACTCTCACATAACCAACCCTATATCCTTCCTCCTAACCTTGTACTGTTTTAATTACTAGATGCCGGTATTTTAGGATTTTAGTGGCCAGCACAACCTCAGGCAGGTTCAACTTGCAACCAGGAGCGTGGCTACCAGGGGACCCCAAAGGTTGGCAAAGGAATTTAGGGACCACCTTTCCCACCCAAGCAGCTACAAGCACCTGCAGCACAGTACCTGTGCATCTCTCTTCATTCATAATGTTTGCTCTTTTCACTATCTCTCTCCTTATGTATTGACTTTCCTCAGTAGTTTCGTCAATTACATCTTTCTTTCTCCCTGTTGGCTTCTTTTCATAATCTCTTCTAAACAAAAAGTATGTCCAGTGCACTTTGAGACAAAGTCACAAACAAGCAACGTTTAACTGGGAACAAAATAGCAGAAAGGAATCTGCCAATCCTGGCAAGTGCGGGATGTTTTATCTGCTTTATATTTAATATGCTGCTCTGAACATCCCCTCTAGCCTCTTCTGACACAAAACAGTGATTTGTCTGAAATCGTTTGGAGGTTGCTGATCTTTTGGTGCCTGCAGAGACAGTTAGCTTTTGGAAGTAGATGCCTGATCCTAAGAGAACCAAAACTGTAAAGGAACTCCCCTCTCTGCTGGCTACGATCTCTTGCAGGGCAACTACATCACTGGAAAACTTCTAAGATCATCACAGTTGAAGAACTATCAATAAAAATATCATTTCCTGCAAAATATTAAGGCAGCTTTGTTCTTTCACAATTTTCAGGGCTTACAAAGACACAAAAAATAAAGTGATGCAAACACTAAACCCTTTTTCTGCATAAATGTTGTATGGTTCCGAGTAAAACAGCATATTCCATGCATTGTATGAAAGAAACGATCGGCAGCTTTCTTCTAAAGTTCTTCCTTTTATAGTGTTATTTTGGACACATTGCACCTCTCATCCTCTTTGAACAACCCTGTTGGCTCCTGTGTGTGATATTATGTTCTACCTTCTCTTCAGATCCCTGTAATTTTAGGAGACTGTAATTGTTCAAGATAAAACGTCCTTTACCCTGTTTTGAACAAAAGGGGACTTGTTGGCATCTTGCAACAAGAACAAGGATACTGCTCCTGAAAATCTATCATACCTGAGGGCCTGTGGTGCCCTCACATGTGATATCCTACCCAGCACCTTCAAATCCTACCTCTGACTAAAAGACACCTTCTCACATCTTGGGAGATGGGAGACAAGATTTGCTACAGATGATTCTACCTGTGAGCATGTTGGGTTAGTCTTGGAGTTGGGAGTAGAATAAGGGTGCCCTTCCTTCTGGTCTCCTACAGAAATCCTGGACGGCCTGCCCTCGGATTTGAATGAACAAAAAAAGAACAGGAGTTAATTAATTTGCTGCGATATTGATAGGACGAAATGAAAGCAGCAAGAGAACGACAAAGGAAAATTCACTTGTCATTCATAGGCTAAACAAGGGACTGAGTAATTAATAAAAGCTTGTATAGTAAACCCTTGTATTTTCCTTGTGTTAAAGAACCTGCACAAAACCAGCTCAAAAGACAAGCATGCAATGGTAGCATTTCTAACAAACCAACTGAGGGGTGATAAAAAGGAGCTGTAAACTCCTATGTAGCAAAAATGAATGAACACAAGAGTCAAAAAAGCCCTTTGAGGGTAACTACAGGTAGGTACCAGGAACAAGTACAAAGTCCCACAGACAGAAGGGAAAGACTATTTCTCTGAAACTTCTAGTTTAGAAGACCTGAGTTCAGGTAAGCAGTGGAAAACTCAAAACAAACCTCAGTAATACTAGTCTGTGTGTTTCTAATATTAATCTGGTTCACCCCGAGATTCTTTCACTTCTTGTTGATTTTCTTACTAGCACATACAGGGTGTGCCTATCCATGACTGGCTTTTGATGCAGCCATCACAAAGACTAGCATTACTTTGTAATAGCACCAGGGAAATGCAGTTTTTGTTAAACTAACTCACACCCATGAAATGTAACAAACACCTTTTAACAGGAAACATGCTGCAATTGTGTTTGACTGGTTTCATTAGGAGGAAAAAAACCCAAAACAGCAAACTCTGAAGCAAAAAGAAGAGTTGTCATAGGATCATCACAGCACATTTCTGCGAAAGGAAGAGCCATTTGCCCAAACAGCCTCAGCATACAGTTTGTTTCTTAGCTGACAGCTAAACCAGATTCAGTGTCCATTCCAGGTTGGACAGAGCCTTGGGCGACATGGTCTAGTGTGAGATACCCCTGTCCATGGCAGGGGGTTGGAGCTGAATGATCTTAAGGTCCTGTCCAACCCAACCCATTCTATGATTCTATGATTGATGGCTGCAGAAAACAGGCTAACCAGGACACTGAAAACAACAGCTGATATCTTCTGGGGAGGCAACGTGGTGAGTTGACCTTGCCCCTGAGATTTGGCTTCACCAGCACTGGGCTGACTAAAGGTTTTTGGTGGCATTTGGCTTCTTCCTACTCAGAGAGACATCAGAGAATAGAAGGGAAGGGAAGACCAGAGGTGATGGTGCTTTTCAGGGCAGCAAGCCAAGTGCAAACCCCACTATAAACATAGAAGCCAGCAGAGCAGCTTACACTTGCATGAAAACGGTGTGCTCTACTGAGCTCTTAAAAGAATGTCAGATGCAATATTGCAGCTGCTTTCAAACTTAGCAGGTATGTTTAACTTGAAACACAAATTCCCACTCATCATAGACATCAAGGAGGAAGAGAAGACGAATTCTCTTCATCCTGTAGCATTCGGGAGCCTGCACTAGACAGTTGCAAAGACAAGATGCTAGTTAATGGTTTCTCTGCAACTTAGGGACATTTGGGAGCACTGAGTTCAAAAGTTCATACAGTACTGGAAAGATCAAAAGCATCTGATTAGAATCTGGCTTCTCCTTCCCCATGCAGCAGGCTTGCTCCTTTCCCCACTGAAACACCACTTATTTTGCATCGTTTCTTCACTTCTCACATCATATACTGCTTTATTTAACTTCCCTCTGCAGACATTTCTAAAATCACTTATACAACTGCTTCCTGAAAGGAGGCCCCTTGCCATCCTTGCGGAATCACAGAATAGTCTGGGTTCGAAAAGACCTTAAGATCATCCAGTTCCAACCTCCTTCCATGGGCAGGGACACCTCACACTAGACCACGTCACCAAAGGCTCTGTCCAACCTGGCCTTGAACACTGCCAGGGATGGAGCATTCACAGCTTCTTTGGGCATCCTGTGCCAGTGCCTCAGCACCCTCACAGTAAAGAACTTCTTCCTTGTATCTAACCTGAACTTCCCCTATTTCAGTTTCACAAATGTGAAATTGCCTGGGATCCTATAATTGGATATCAGCAATAAACACTACCAGGAAGCAGAGGAGCCTGTGAGACACAAGCACTCTCTTGACCAGCAGCAAGGTCCAGGCAATGCACACAGATGAGCACTCAGCCTTGCAAAGCGCCAAGCACTGATATGGCACCTCCTGAAATCAGGGGCACAAATTATCCTCAGCTTGAGCAGGGGTGAGACCTCAGCCATCCAAAATCCACTGAGTCATTCCTAACTGACCTGAACATTCCTGATAATGATCATTAAGAAAAGGAGAACAGTGTTTTGAATCTGATCTAAACCTGCAAACGGACTCCTATATCAGGAATCTCATGCAGAGCATTAGCTACAAGAGATACGAAGTTCCTTGCACAAAGTGATAGGATATGTGAGTACTGTCGCCATAAGCACCGCTAGCTTTGTGGGAATGACTCCCCTTGCTGTTCAAAGACCTTCTCTTCATGTTTGGCACCTAGCCATGATTAGCATTAATAATGGTTTCACGTGCACTTGGCATGAGGAAAGCTGCTTGGGGAGCATTATTTGTCACGCCACCTGAAAAAACAGAAGTTTCCTGGGTGGATATCTATTGTATCCACTTTAAAAATTCCTGCTTCACTCCCTAGAAAATGATGATGCTTTTGCCACTTTTTGACACAGACCTGAACTTGGTATTCTAAACAGGACTATGCAGAATTGAATTACATTTCATCTCCTTCAGCAATCCATCTTTTCCATTTCTGTTCATTTGCTGTAGCTGCAGAAGTATTGAGTGCTGCAAGATATACTTAGTTTTCCAAACCATGCAAGTCATTATGAATGGCCTTGTGTCCAGGTAAAGGTTAAGGAGGTCCTTTGTTGTTCTAGTTTAACTTGTCCCTGACACTGCAGCCTAATCATTCCACATAATAACAGTCCTGATACACAGGCCTGAGTCAAAGTCACAAGTCAATAAATCCATTCCTTCCTCCCTTTCAGGCAAAGTGTTGAATAGCACTGAGTGTGCAGTGTCACAAAACCCTGCAGTCTATCACATCAAGGTCGTCTGGTATACAGTGAGAAAAACTTACTTTCTTTAAGTGCATCACACACAGAAGGAGATGACGTGTTATAGGGACTAACGAGGCCACTTCAGAACCTAAGGAGGAGATTAAAATAGGGGCTTGACATAGGAATAGTTTTAGCTACTCTTGCTTAATCTTCTGGCTGTTGTGGCTCTGAATTTGGCAGGCCTGCAGGAAGGAAGCACCATTGCCACTTGGAAAAGGCTGAGCCACTTGCAGGGAGCGCAGTAAGCTGGTGCACCCTTCCCCACCGAGACTCCTCATGCAAAGACAAGTCATAGCTGAAGGCTGGTGGCTTTTAGTTGCCGAGGTTCACTGTGCATTTGAAGTCTATTCTAATAGTCTAATTCCAGTAATGTGAATCGTTTGCCCCTGAGAAAAGAGACATAACACTGATTCTGAATCATCTCTTCACCTTTAGTTAAAGAAAATACCAAAAACCAAAACCAGCCACCCAAACCCTTAGGTGGTGGGTCTCTGCAAGAACACAACACTGAGTTACTGTTTGTTTACTTTGTTAAGGGGCTTATAGCTCTTCCAGGTTCATAAATTCTTGTGGTGGACTAGGTGAGTGAGTGTAAATTAACTTGAATAATAGGACTATGTGTACTTTCCAATTGTCTAATGCATTTCCCAGGGAAAAAACTAGTCAGGCTTTTCAACTATCTTTTCTTTCTTCTTGTTCCTTAATTAGTGGGTGCACTTGGTGTGTAACAAGTGTGAGCTTATTAGAAATACCTCAATGAAGGTGTTGTGCATGTTTCCCCAAGCCTCTCTGCCTCCCACCTCCATGAAACAGTTCCTGTTCCAGACTCCAAGGCTTCTCTTTTCCGAATTTTGCAGTGGTTTTATGATATTGGCAAATGTCCACTGAGGATTTAGAAACTATTAAACCCATTTTCACATCTGCTCAAAGGAAGACTTGGAACCTCAGCCTCCAGCAGTGAAAGGCTAATGCACTAACTCACAGCTCCATCCCGCTCCCCTTTCATCTATCATTTCAACCTGTTTGCAGTGTCAGGGAAAACAGAGGATACCATATCCCAACCGATTCAGGGAAGCAAGAGGCTGTGAGAAGGCAGACACAGATACTAGGATTTCTGAACATCGCTGCTCTTGAAAACCACAGTGTTTCAGGGAGCCGAGGTGGCTGAGAGGACACTGGACAGGGAAGAGCCCGGTGTCCTGGAGCTGCAGTTCAAATGCAGTTATGCTGTTCAGAAAAAGTCACACCAGGCTCCATCCATACGATAACCAAGATGCCTGAATCCCAGCTAATTCCCACCCTCTTGGGGAGTGCCCATTTTTGACAGAAAATTTAACTTTCTCATGTCACTTATTCCCAATGTGCCTATGGACTGGCTGGTGTCTAGGACAAAAGTCTGGAACTTTGGCACATGTTCACACAAATTAGCTATTGAGCAGCATTCAAGTCAGTAAGAAGGTGCTGTGAGCTCTCATCACGACCCTTGCCATGGTAGTCCAAGATGGGATTTACAACATATGGTGCAAAACACACTTGCCCTGCCTTAGAATCCAGAAATGGTTTGTGCAAGTACAAATTTCAGAGCAAGTACAAGCAATGCGTGAATGGGCACATGCATAAAAAGTGTCAAATTATGATCTACCAAATGGAGTCACCACCCCACGCCTTTTTGTGAAGTCTCCAGACTTTGAACTAAGTTGTAATTGTCTTCAACTTGTGCGTAACCCGCAGTCTGCAGCTCTGAAAGCAGAGCAAAGATCAAGAGTTTATATCTGTGCTTATTACAATCGGTTGTAATTATCCCAATGAAAGCAAAGTAAATCCTTTTCAACAAACACTAGAGCTGAGCTCTCATGTTATTGAATTATTATGGATCTTGTATATTATACCTGAGAGAACGTGAGTATAGCACACACTCGACTCTTTCCTCTCGATGGAGTAGGTTCAATAGAGCAGCAAAAGCATTGGAGACATTATGGAGTTACCATCCTGTCTTAGAAAGGAAATGGTACAAGTGAAGCCTGTGCGCGCTTGTGAGGCTCAGAATTCCGCCCTCACCTTTTGATTTACACCAGCTTATCATTTACTGATTATCATTTTCTGATTTACACCAGTTTATCACCATTATGCATTTCTCTGACATGGCTGGATGACTGTGCCAGCTGCACACTCTGTAAAAGGAAGAACATTTTAAATGCATTCCTTAAGAGCTTTGAAGCCTTCTACTGCATGCAGACTGCAAACAAGGCATGGGACATAGCCTGCTAGTTTTGTTGGAGGGAAATGGAATGGCAAGCTAAATGAGGTGTCAGTATGCCCCCATTCCTGCTGCCCCAGCATGAAGACTCATCTCTGCTCACATTTAACCACATACTTTGTTGCTGGCTTTGGGGAAGGTAGCATAGCGAAGATCAAAAAGTAAATATTAAGACCACCTATTTTAATGGCTCTGGGGAGAACATCTGGAGAGAGAAGTTTTATGAGTCTGTTGGCTCGTGTCCTTTTGAAATGTTTTCAGTGCAAAATGATGTACTCCTCTCGCATTTTACTTCCATCGAGAGAAGCTGCTCAGTGGCATACTGGGATGCTGTGCCACAAATATACTTGTTCGGCTGTCACCCAAATATCACTTCCCAAAAGTGCCTGCAAAATTCATGGAGTTAACTTCTAGAATGGGAAAGTTTTGCCCATGTTATCTCCTGCTGCTGCTTCCTACTATTGCTACCACACCACGCTTCCCCATTACTGTTACTGCATCCATGTTCTGTTCAGGCTCTTGCTTGAGCAACTTCATTCTGCTCCCTTATTCACTGCCATAGTGAATGACATATTCACTGCCATAGTTTGGAGACAACCTTCTTATTCCTAGCTCTTCTCTCTGTGCCTTTGAACCCTTGGGGGTGAAAGATGCCACAGAAATCCAACTACTTTGGAAAGGATTTTTGCTCTAGAAGTCTAGGTGACATAAAGAGGAAGTCCCATAGGCCATCATCATTCCTAAGCATGAGCTATGTGTCCACAGCCAGACAACTGGAGGTGCCCTTTACCAAATACTTGGATATTGCTCTAGCACTTTCTTAATCAGACATCTGTTGCCCTTTCAGCAGAACCTGTGTCTTCATGGTTCCACTACTTATTCACAGAATTAAAGCCAAATACATTGACTTTACAGCTTCTCAGTTAAGCTATCACCATGCAAAAGCATCTCCCAGCTTCCCGCTAAACAGCAGCATGCAAACCAGCAGCAGTAATAGCAGGGATAGAGATACCTGGACATGAGGACACCTTGATTTTAGGAGACCACACTGTGCCCCTTCAGTGACAGAAGGGGCACTGGCACTTAGCCTTTTGTTTCAGAATAGTTGTGCAACTTTGATGCAAATCCCTCAATTTTCCTCACTGGTGGCACAAGGCAGTTTTGGTTTGCATCACTTGAACCAGTTTCCTCTAAGAAAAACAGAACCAGAAGTTCTGCAGGTACATACCAAATTCCTCTGACTGCTGGTCATAGCATACATAGACATACATAACATACATATAGCATACATAGTATACATACAGCTGTGGCAGAGCAACCTGTTGCAGTACATTTGCACCCTCCTATTTCTTAAGAAAGACACTGTCTGTAAGATTTCTCTCCACTGTGTGTATGAGGGTGCCAAGGCTCCTAACCCAGGTGGCTTGGCTACATCCTTAAAACTGAGTGAGATCTTAGCCCCACTGGAGTTCAGAAGAGCATCCCATTGACTGCAATGGGAGCAGGCTGCAGGAAGTCTGTAGAGCAAGCAGTGACTCTGTTGGCCCAAAAAGGGACTCCAGAGCCAGTTTCTCTGCATGGCAGCATAGAATACTGACCTCAGGGTCACCAGGGCAACAGTGAAAAACCCTCTCACTATTTCCTTCAGCAGAATATTTAATCGTGAGTGTAAGTTTGTCAAATGCCATCTCTGACCTCCAAAGCTTTTATTGATTACCTGCAAGTCCATTGTGTTGCATTACGCTCACTCAGGCTACGAGACAGTGAAGTCAAGAATAAGCTAAAAAGCCTGATTTAAAAAAAGAGATAAGAAATAACCCAATCCCTGAGTTAACAAATGGTGCTGCAATTAGCTTTGTAGGGACAAGAAATACTGAATTATACTGGACACAGCGCAAGGAAATCTCACCAAAAGGGTCTTTGAAATTCTGAAACTCTACACAAAACTGGAGGAGACAACAGCCTTTTCCAAATGAATAAATAATGTCTGTGGAGACTTAGAGGGTATTACTGCAATTGCATGTCAACTGATGTTTCCCACAGTAAAAAATAATAGCAGCGAGATTTAGACAATAGGATCCTGCTACCAGAACCGAAATCCCACTCTCTCCTAATCAGCTGTAACCCACCAAAGACAGGGAGAAATGGGAATTGCAACATGGAAATCCTTTCATGAATTCTTCCACCGAAAGAGAGGTTATCAAAGTCCTTCTCCCAAATGCAGCTCCTTGTGCTCAAACCCCTGGATGCCATAGGGAGCCCCAGTAGTACAATGATACACTGAACAAAACATGCAAAACTCAACTGTCAGGTTGCAAGAAGTAGCAAAACATTGAATGTGGATGAGTTCATTTTCCTTGGGTTTTACACCCTGGTTCCTAAGGATTTGCAGGAGATGGAGTCACCTGGAAAAACTCCTCACACTGACCTGTAGGGGAGGTTCTTCCCCCAAGTCGGTCCCACTGCAACACATTCCATAGTCTGGTGAAAACAAGATGGCAATACAGAGAGGTGGGGGAAACCAAACACTTCGGGCTTCAAACAGCAGAAAACAGCATTTTGTAGCCGGGGGGAAGAGACTGGAGCTGGGAAGTTGGCAGGCACTACCTGTGAGGATCCTAAAGGTGAGCACAGGAAGCCTGAACTCCCTTTTGCCCTCTTCTCCCTTTGAATGGAGAGCCTAACTTTATTTATTTTGTCTGAGAGCTGTCCTGACAGACATCAAACAAGGGAAGACTAAACACTCATTCCCTAAGAGCTGTCTCTTCAGCTGGAGTTGCAAGAACTTGAGGCTTTTTAGCCAAGTTCCAGTGAAAAGACACACATGGATTCATTCCTTTGTCATACTGCAAGTTTCCTCCCCATGGGACAGGGTGCACCAGTAACAGCACCGTGTGCCCAGTAAAGCCTCCCAAATTCTGAGCTGCAATACTTTCAGTGGGAGAGTTAACAGAAGAAAAACTGGTGGGAGCACAAGTCCAGCTTGTGTTTACTTGCTTGTGGTAGACTGGCAGGAGCAAGCAGGCAGCACATGTGTATAGGTTGGTATGGGAGGAGATACCCCTGGAACAATGGGGTTATTGCAGAAGCTGCCAGCTGAGATCAAGGCTCTGCTCTCCTGATTATTAGCCAAGCACAGGAACAAGGAGAGAAGGCAAGGATAGCTCTGTTTCATGAGGGCAGGAGCTCTGGCACAGGCTGCAATAAATAAACCTCTCAAGGTCACAGCACAAGCCTATGCCAAAAGCAGAAGAGACACCACAGTCGGAGCCCCAAGCACAGGCAGCTCCACATCAACCAACTACCCTCTGCTCTGCCTCTTCTGCCCTCTTCTCCTTCCCACCCCACACACCACACACTGAACTTTTTAAACCTGACACTCTGATTTAGCAAAAGCCCAGACAGGGTTTGGGTTTTTTTCTTCTTCTTTTATTAAAAAGACAGGGAAAAAAAAAAAAAAAGAAAGAAAGAAATGAGGTTCTTGTTAAAGGGAATGGAAGTGATACAGCTGTGGCTGTGATTAACGTAGTTCAGGGTTGAACTGAATATTGCTTCTTCCCTGCAGTATTTTTAATTACACTCCTGATTTTATATTTGGAGACCGTCATAGACCTGTTCTGGTAAATTGTCAAGCAACCACAAGTCAAATATGTGTTAAATATGAGAATATACTGCCATTTTTATCTGATTTGTGGTTCATTCACACTATGTTATCTCCTTTTAATTAAATACCATAAAATACACATGGTCAGCAGTTTGACTTTTCATTTCCTTACACTGTCAGTAATTCAGCTTGATTGTTGCCACCTACCATAGAATTGCATTTTAAAGATGTTACCCCTGCACGGTGCAGATTCAATATCGGAACAATTTAAACTACTTGCTAAAAATAACTACCACCTACTTAGTAGCAGCTCTGCCTTTAACAGTCACATGCAGATTCATGACTCTCTGCCTGCCTGACGAGGACGGGCAGCCTTGGGAGGCATTGCAGTGGCCTTGGTTTTGGGGAGGGAGGTGCTGGGTTTTGGGTAGGTATGAAATGCTCGTGTCATCTCCGTGTTGATTGATAACCTACCTTGTTCATTAAAGATATGGCTTGGATTTTGCTAGATTACCCCAGGCATTGGAAATCAGAACCTTCCTACTGGAGACATGTTATGCATGGACTTAAAGTTCACCACTTCATTAATAACACTCCTCAGCTGGACATTTTACATGCTGCTCTGATATATGACTGTTTAGGTGCATTTTTTTCCCCTCCTACTACTCCTTTAAAGGGGACTGAGTCTTTTCCAGCAGTATTTTATTATTTTACTTCTAGGTTATACTGCTACAGCCCCGAAATTGCCAGATCTCGTTATCCTGGCTGGATTTCTCTGAGAGTGACTGGACAACTGGCTTTGACCACTGAAAACAATCCATTAAAACTAGTAAGAGCCGCAATGGCTGACCATCCATAAGGATGACAGAGTGAACATAGCAGCAGCATCACACCAAAGGACTTGTCTCCGATGGTCACAAACAGCAGATACCCAGAGAAGAGGAGGAGAACAGAACCAGCCCATACAATAATAATTCCCTGAACACTCTTCCTGGCAGTGGCAATTTGTAGTGCACAGATTTTCTGAGGCAGAGATAGTGTCTTTGCAAATAACAGACCTTGATAAATCTCTTCTCCCATAAATCTGAGCAGCCACTTTTTAAACATCTGAGAACTGTCAGCACCCACAACATCCTGCAGAAAGTTGCTCCTTGTGGGTGTTATGTGTGCCACAGAGCAGCAACACTTTTTGTTTGCTCTGAAGCCACAGTCAATAGGTTTGATGTTCCTTTACGTTGTGTTAAGAGAAACGACGAACCATCATTCACCGTTCTTCATCTCGATGCTGGTAGTTATCATTTTACACACCCCGTCATATCCCCTCATCTCTTTTCCAGGCTAAAGAATTCTAGACTATTTTATGATTCTTCATACAAAGCCGCTATTCTCTGACTCTAATCACTCATTTTCCATGCCTTTTCCACTCCTGCTGTGTCTGAAGTGTTGGAACTGAACCAAGTATTCAAGATGTGGGCAAAGCATGGATGTCTAAAGTGCTGAAGAGAGTCTCCTCTTTTGTGTCTCCTCTTTTGTTTTGTATTACTTTACTAATAGCTCCTAACAGTAAGTCTGCTTTTTTTTTTTAACAAATACTAAGCGCTGAGGTGATGCTTTCAAAGCACAATGTTATAACCACATCCTTTTTTCCCCAAGTGATAGCATTCAATTCCATGCTCAACATCATCAATGCAACGCTAGGGACTTTCACCCCACCTCTCTTCCTCTCTTATATCTACACTGAATTTCATCTCCCACTCTGCTGCTCAGGGACACAGTATGAAAAGGCACTTCCTCGGTTCTTTGCAGTCAGCCCTTGCCTTTATTGTCTTGAATAAGTTGGCATTCACCTCCAAACTTCTTGTCTTATTGCTCACCATGGTTTTTTAGAGCACTCATGAAAACACCAAACAATGTGGGCTGCAGCGCACCTCTGCAAGGCTCTGCTGTGGAAATCACCTCTCTATCCCTCTCTATTGTTTCCCATCTTTTAAACAATTATTTACCCATGCAAGAAACTGATGGAGGTTATTTCCTGTAAGACCCTTGGGTGAAGCACTTTTTCAAATGCCTTTGTGCATTCCCTGAGGAGCATATCACCCAGATCTCTTTGTTCATTTGCCTGGGGACTCCTTCAAAGGGCTCCTAAAGATTTGTGAGCCTTGTCCTCCCTTTTCTTTCTTGAACACACAACTTCAGCAGTTTGAAGGATGTCTTCTTGCTTCTAATAATCTGCTTTACCCTATGATTTGTTATGTCAGCTCCCCTTTGGTCTTTCTGAAGTCATTTGAAGAAAACCAGGTGATGAACATTCCCTCAGAAGTGCTTAAGGGATAGCATTGAGATATTTGCAAGCTATCAACAACTAAGTTATAGAAAATACATTGTGGAGGGAGCACCACCAGTGAAAGATCTAATCGACAGGCTAATTCCCAGGTGTCAGAAGCCCTAATACCATCTCCCTTGGCCAACACTATAAAGCATGTGTCTAAGTTTCCCACACACAGGCAGACTTTGGCTTCTGGAATATTTTAACATGACTGATTGCTTCTGGCATAATTTAGAGGAGCCTTAATCTGAAGCAGCAGCTATGAGTAGACCAAGAAGCAAAGCCCCCAAGCTGCTTTGTGTGGCTTCCAACAGCACCTGTCTCTACAGTCAGCAATGGTAGGTGTCAGGTGGGCTTCTGCATACTCTTTTGGGTGCCAGGAGTCAAAGACAGACATCCAACAACTAGAACTCACATGAGAGAAACATAAACCATGTGGGGACACCTGAACAAATGGGGGTGTTGATCCTCAAGAAGAGAAACTGAGGGAGATAAGAAAACTCAAGTGTACAGAAGAGCCCTTCCAAGAGGAAGGGAACTGCTTTGTTTCCTCTGCCCATAGCAGACAGGAAAAGAAACAATGGAGAGAAAGGGAAAATCAGTTGAGTGCTTGGGAATTCTCTTAGGAGTAAATATAGTGACTGGGCATCTCAGAGAAGCATGTCAGAGACTAAATAGATACGATAGGTGTTGTTTGGATCAGTTGATCTCTTGATATCCCACTTCCAGTCCTGTTTTCTATGATTTGTAATCCAAATTCTATTGACTTATACAACCTTTGAATCAATCTTTAGAAAACAATTACTGTCCACATGGAAATAAAAACAAATAAAAAAAGAAACCATTCCTAATTCAGTATATTTCACTAAAGACACAAAATCAGAGCTTTCAGTGGCCAGGGAGCAAGCTGAGGAGTTAGAATTGCATTGCAGAAAAGGAAGTTTCAAGCAAGCTCATGAGCCATGAAGAAGCATCTTTCATAATTCAGTCATATGAACAAGAGGCTTGTTTAGGTTAAAGAGGGTAAATGTAGGGGGAAAAAAGCCCTCAAATACGTAAAAGAGGAGAAGTCTAATTTTGTGTTGACTGTAGATTATCATGGAACGTGTACAAAACCCAGAGATGGGGTATCTCTAAGCACAACTGAACAGTCCCGCTTTCACATAGCTGGTTAAAATGCTCTTCTCTCCTTTTGAGTGAAGCAGGAGCCCTTGTTCCACATAGAAAACAAATGAGCAAAGGAAAGAATGTCACATTAGCTAACTCCTCTCTAGCTTCACAGGCCTGGAAGGCCTCATCTGTAGTACCTTGAGGTGACATCTTCCAAGTATTCATTTATGATTATGAATCATTTTCTCTGAGGGGAAAAAAGGATTTGAGATCCCTCAAAAAGAAAGGCAATCCTAAAAGATTATGACAAGTCAGCCCAGCTTGTCTGGTATGGAATTCTACCCAGCATCTTCATCTAAATAATTGAAGCCAGATCTCTCTCTAAATAAGAACTCACCACTGAAGAACAGTGAGTAACAGCTGAAAGGGAAAAGAGAGTTTCGATGCAGTTGGTGGCTATTGCAACAGATTTTGGTGTGAGGTAATATTAGATGAGAAGATCCAGTAGTTTTGGTACTGCTATTTTGAATCTCAGTGTTGCATGATGCTGGCATCACTGGGGAAGAAGAGGCAGGTTTATGCTCTACAGCATGCCCCAGCCAGCTGGGTGCTGAGCAGAATGCAGTGGAGACAACTGCTTGTGCTGTCTTCCCGTTTTACAGCTCAGATCTCTCATGAACAGGGGTAAAAACACTGCGTTAATGTAAAGCACTGAAAACATCACGTGGTTCCTTCCCTAGCCCTATTCTTGCACTTTTAAAGGTGTTTCCAAAGAAAAGGCATGTATATTCTTGCCTGAGCAGAACCAGGTGAAGGTAAGCACTTCCTTTGCTGGAGAGGACCTCTCTAAATGAATATCTGATTTGGCCATTGTAGACAAACTGATGTGTTTCCTCAGGCTCCAGATTGCTCGCTCCTTCCCAACAGCACAGCAGGGGCAGACACTATGGTTTTCTCCCTTTCTCAGGTTTTGGCAGGGTCATAAAGGCAAATGCTTTGGAATATTTAAGGATGAAGATTAAGGAAAGACAAAAAAGGGAAAGACAATGGGAATGTAGTGTTGGACAGCAGGAATGTCAGTAAGGAGAACATCTGGGTAATACCTATGTGAAGGAAAAGGCTTCGGAAACACACAGAAGTCTAAAAGTTAGGACAGCTTAGCTATGTTTCCCAAACTTCCAATGATTTTGCAAAAGATTGTCTGAAGCTCAATCTTTTTGTTTCTGACCTAGAATAACAAAATTTTACTTACATGGTAAATGCTATGAAGTTTGATTAATCAATGTGAGCAAAATACGTTGCTGAGGGATGCTATGGAAGGTCAACCTAATGCTAGGTCATACCAAATCTGTATTTGAAAAAGTATTTTCAATACAGGTATTCGTATTTACTGAAAACACCACTAATTAGATTTGTCACAAGCTGAAAAGAAAATATGTTTGTAAAAGGATTACAAAGGAGATCATGAAGTAATCCCAAGATGCTAACAGTGACTTTGACATTCAGGACCAAACCTAGGCCAGGCACAACTGGTGTAACTACACCCAAATTCACAGCAGTTGCATCAGGACTGAATTTAACCCCAAAACCAGAAAAGTCAAGCTGAATTTGAGACAAAAAAGGAAGGGATTTCTGGTAATAGGAGCACTTCATCTCTTGGCTATATCAGCTAAGATATAACTGATCTTAAATAAAAGAAGCAATGAGTCTGCTGTAGGAAGAATGCACAAAAAAGGAGAGTTTTTCTGTAACTCAGGGCTTCCCAGGATTATTTTAATCTTCAGGACTTGGTTAACACCAGACCATTCCTCCATAGAAGTTACGTTTCCAGGTGTGCCTAGCTAGAGCCTGGTAGCTATATCTGAATAGTAAATGTCAATCTTGAAGACCTGCTCCAAAGATGACTGGCGTAACAAGAGCTTCTGAAACATTAGATATAAGGAAGAAGTTCTTTACAGCGAGGCACTGGAACGGGTTACCCAAAAAAGTGGTGAATGCTCCATCCCTGGCAGTGTTCAGGGCTAGGCTGGACAGAGCCTTGGGTGCCATGGTTTAGTGTGAGGTGTCCCTGCCCACGGCAGGGGATTGGAACTGGATGATCTTAAGTTCCTTTCCAACCCAAACCATTCTATTATCCTATGGTTCTGTGTCTTACAGACAGGTTTACTGTGATCTCCTTTTTCAAAACCACTGCTTAGCTATGGGTTTAAAGCAAGTGTAATAATAGGTGTATGGTAGGGAAAAGCACAAACTGTCGCTTTAAAGATGAAACAGAGAAAAAGATTGTGTGGCTACTGCCCAAAAAATATTAAGATAATGATTAAACTAAAAAATGCAAATACACAAGATGTTTTATGCTGCTAGGCAAGACCAGAACTGATATTAAAATGTCTCATGAACATTATAATATGTTCAGAGCAGGGGGGTAGAAGACACAGAGGAAAACAGAAGAGAAGCCATATGGTCATAGCCGGTGGTCAATGAGGAGAAAAAACAACCCAAAAGCTGATACAGAAAGTACAGGGAGAGAAATACAAATTTGGGGGAAGAAACACGTATTATCACACCTCTCTTGTGCACTTTCACAGGAAATTCTGGGCTGATGCCATACTGTGTTCATAACCTGAAGCCAAATCCGAGGAGCACACTCCAAGATGTGTTCCCTAAGTAGGGTGCAATGGAAAGGGCTGTTTCCTAAGTGGAGGAAGAATTGCAATCCCAAAAGTAAGCAGTGATGTTTTTGTGACTCTCTGATTCACCTCCTGCTGGAGCTGGTATTTCCCACAGCAATGTGAACAACCAGGAAGGTACACTTCCACCTCAACACATGGAGCCTCCTCAGGAGCCACCACCTCAAGACCTGCGATAAGCAGGAAATGGCTTGTAAAACAAATAGCCTTGCAAACCCCAAGAAAACAGAATGAACCCATTCCCTCATCTTTCAGGTCTAAACCCTACATTCTGACACCTTCATTTTCTGTGGTAACATTCTCTATCCCTGCTTTGTATGAGGAAATAAGATGGGGGGGGAAACTAATTTGATGTCAGTGCAAATTAAGACAACAGAATTGACTGCAGAGAGCAGCAGGCGCTTCCGTTCTCAGCTGCAGACACATTAAAGATTAGCATACTCTGTGCATTGGTCCATCATACAGGAACTATTGGGGTGGTGGGAACAATCTCTTCCTGTGCTCACCTCAAAAACAAGCTAAGTAATTATATGCCACAAATATGGCTGCACATCATCCTCACTCTGGGCCAGTGGGCACCTGAGCAGCACATCGCATAGGTATGCATGACTGAAGATGGATAGCATGACATTTATTAACCATGCACATAATTAAAATCCTTTAGAAATGTCCTCAGAACAAAAATAACGTATCTTGAATTCCACAGGACAGCCCAGGCTGCCATCCTCAATAAGTTTCATTACAGAGAGTTACACAGTTAAATCACTGGTTTGGAAGCAGCACTCCAGGGACTGGTCTCGTATCAGCCCATCTGCCTAATCAGTAAGGAAGCAACACACACCAGAGCTCCATGAGCGCATTAACACAGCACACGCACGTGTGCAATGATATGGTGAACATGAGCAGGGAAAGTATCCAGTCTGAAACCGACCTGCTTATGCTGGCAAACCCAATGCCTGGACCTAGGGCATGCTGCGGCAGCAAGCACCCCAACTGATGCAGAGATAGTCCTAGAACCATGGAATGCTTTGTGTTGGAAGGGACCGTAAGGCTCATCCAGTTCCAACCCCCTGCCATGGGCAGGGACACCTTCCACTGGAACAGCTTGCTCCAAGCCCCTGTGTCCAACCTGGCCTTGAGCACTGCCAGGGATGGGGCAGCCACAGCTTCTCTGGGAACCCTGTGCCAGCGCCTCAGCACCCTCATAGTGAAGAATGCCTAACCTCTGTCTTTGCCAGGTTAAAACCATTCACCCTTTGTCCTCTCACTACAGGTGCTCATCAAAAGTCCCTCTCCAGATTTCTTGTAGGCCCACTTTAGGTACTGTAAGTCTGTTATAAAGTCACCACTACCTCAGTGTTAATACTAAAGCTTTGCTCAAGAGGGGGACTCATGACGGCTCACACGTCAATGATGTGAGAAGAGATTCAGAAGTTCAATTTTGCTACGATAAGGGCTACATTTTTCCTCCAAGAACAATCTTGGAGTGTGCTGGTGAGGTACATTTCTCAGAAAAGAATCACATCATCCACTGAGCCCCCATTAGCTCAGGGGATACGGGTCTGAGATCCAGCTTGACTTTCCCCCTGTGGTTCTTTTCCTCTTGACTGTCCTCTTCTGATCACTTTCACCTGAATTATCATCTCTGTACCACTTCTTCTATAATTGCTCCAGGAGAGAGACATTGCTGCTGGCCTGTCCACAGAGGACTCTCTACTCCAGCCAGACTCCAGTGGTGTATTAATAGAATAACTGAAACTGGGTTAGGGCAACGAGTGATTCCCAACAAGACCGCTTTTTGTGAGTAGCAACAACAAACTCCTCCTGCATAGTGCTACTAGTCTAAAATTAGAGGAGAGAGAAAAGGCCTAAGGAATAACCTACCTTTCATACTACAGACAGATATCCCTCTTGTAGCCACGTAAGTACATCACATAGTCACAGCTGCCTTCTTCTGGGACAGTTATCTATAATGCTGTCTGAGAAAGAAGAACTTGTAAAAGAGGTATAAATGTATACATCAATCAATACTTCCTCACTTATCATCAACTCTCCTGGACATCTTAAATTCAGAGACGGTATTTCTGCAACAAACTGGCATCACAGGCAAAGAGCTGGCAGGCACAGGAGGAACCAAAGTAATGTATGAATTTGTAAGATGTTTTCAGTTTTGAAGGATCTCCTTTCCCTCAAGTGAAACAGATCTGAAATAGCATCAAAGTTGTACCTTAAGCTTGATGAAAACCACCAATGACTGAGGTTTCCTGAGACTTCACAAAGAGAAGCAGCAGGCAAGCAGAGTGCATTGAGAAGCTTGCTAAGTACTGCTGAAAAGCAGCTGGAGATTTGTGTAGGAAGGAGAAACTGGATAGACAAGGACCCAGTGTGTTGGAAAGCAGGCCGAAAGGTGGAGAAGGCAAAAGAATGCACGGATGCTCCGCTAACAGAGATCATTTAGGTAGTTCAGTGGTCATTCAATGTACAAATAGAAGGGCAAACATCTGGCAACATCCTCAGCCTTGCAAAGGTTGCTCAAAGCCTCAATGACACCAGCAAGTACACAACCTTACTGCAGGTCTTTGAGAGTGCAGCAAACTCTGCTCCTCACCAGCATACCCGGGGCCTGGTCCCACTGCACCTCTCTACATCCTTCTTCTTGCCTGCCTGCAAACAGACACCCAGAGGCAGGGGCTCTTTCCTTCACGGCAGGAGGGAGTGAGGCCATGGAAATTGGGAGACAGAGAGAAGTCATCCCAGGTTCAGGGAAAGCCAGCCCAGTCACATAGCTTCTGTGGGCTCCATGCATGAGACAAGACAGGTTTCATAAGCTCTGTGGATGGGTTCCCTCACCCTGAATGCCCCAGCACAGCCACGTTGACAACTTATCATCACAGCCCACCACACTGAACCTGTGAGGACAGGCGTACATCATCACTTAACCTTGGCTGGCCTGAAGCACCATTACTCACTTCCCAAAGCAAGACCTTCCCAACACCAGCTACTACAGTATCTGGTGAGCTAACATCATCTGAATTTATTCCACTGGAAATCCCTCAGCCCCTGCACCCGCATGCACCCTGGACAACTCCATTACTTCTGAGGAGCAAAGCTTTTGGCTGTCATGTATCTTTCAAAGCGAGTTAGTGAGGCTGTGTGTTTGCAATTCCCAGCTCGGCTCGGCTCACGTTTCCTCTCCAGCATCCGCACACCTCCAAGCCCTGCACTACAGCAGTGCCACCAGCTCCCACAAATCTGGAGACGCCGCTGCTGATCGGACCTGTTTATATCCGTAAAAATTAGTGTTGCAGCTCCACCTAACTTAAGCAGTTTTGCTTAGGAAATTACAGCATGGCATTCGACCGGCTGTTCAGAGCACGGGTGGTGGGTATTGGCAGCATGGTTTTAATTAAGCAGGTAAAGCCTAGATTAAGCTACATCAAATGGGTAGTGTTTCTTTAATTCGGTGGTGTTGCTCTCCTCAGCCAAGGCATAAGGGGCTGGCCTTAAAGGGCATGAGGGGCTGGCCTTAAAATCCTTGTAACTAAAAAGCCAATCTCATGACCAACTCCATAATTGATTAAACACAACTGTGGACTCCCATTATCGGGAAGTGCAATTTCCCCGGTGTCGCTCCGAGTCTGAAATACCTCGAGGGTAATTACAGACCGAGATGCAACACTTTGAAGTCAGGAAAGAATAGATGAGGATGGCTGAGACGCTCTGCGCCTGTTCATGGCACAGACATTAAGGCAGTGTGGAGGAGTGCCCCTCCAGCTCCAGCGGTCACGACCAGCCCTGGAGGTCACACCGAAAACACCAAGGAGAAGCAGGCTCTTACCTCCATGGCCCTAATGAAAGTTTCATGCTGCTGTGCTCCTCTTTGCCTGGGATTTGGCATGCCTCGCTGCCCACCGCCGGGCTGGCCGCTGCAGGCGGAGTGAAGTGCACTGTTTCTGACCAGCTGAATTATTTACCCCGGGAACCATTCCATAAGGTGGAATGCTAGGCTTGAAAAAAACCATAGATCCTCTTCAGAGGAAAGGAGGCACTAAAACTAATTCAGAAATTAAGAGATCCAGTCTTTATTTCTAATTAATAACAGGTTAGAAGTAAAAACCGCTATTAGTGACAGAACATAACAAGGAAAGCAAACAGGCATTGTTAAGAAGGCTATTTAAAGAAATGTTAATGAATTGAATTTGAAGTTCTTCTTAGTGAAGCAGGAAACAACTAATGGTTTAAAGAGGAAAAGTGAAGCATTATTAAATGCTGAATATTTATTATGTCAGTGACCAGTTTGCCAGAGGCTTTGAGGTGAGAAGGGAAGTTCAAATACTTCCCATTGCATTTACAGCTATAGAAAGGTAAATTCATCAGCTTTCTCACATACCACACAAAGGCTTAGTAATTTGTTTGGATTAATAGCATATTGTAGAAGCATAACACTCACGCTTTAAAACTAACAAATTCAGCAAGAGCACAGAATTATCATTTAACCTATACTGTCTTCATAAAAACAAGTGCTCTTAATGCTTTGCAGTACATCTTTAAAGTGCTTTAAAAGCCAACAGCTAATTTATCCTGCCACAACCTACCTCGTGGTAGGCAGGAATTGTTCTCTCCCCTTTGCAGTTCAGTGAGCCATGGGGAGTTAAGTGACTCACCCAGGGCCATGGGCAAAGTTGGTTTCAGAGGTGGGTGCGAACTCTTGGGGTGTGCTACTGCTCCAAGCATACTTTGGGTACCTCCTTCACAGCATGGCACTAATTGAGGAGTCTTTGAGGTTGTTTTGTCATTCACAACCAGTTTTCTCAGGTTTTGACAGGCAGGTAGTTGTCTCCTTTGAACCACAGTAGAATTGGAGCTTTAGGGATGGTTCTTCTCTTCCATCCCTCTCCACGACACACCATGACATAGCGGCTGTAAGAGCTGTACTGTGTACAGGACTAGCCAAGAGACCCACTCAGACATTTACAATAGGACCCATAAGGAGAGAACACAAAGCTTCCAGAACTTTCTATGCTTTTGAGCAACATGTGCACCCTGCACCACAAAAACTAGAAAGAAGATCAAAGGTTCCCACATGGCCATGAAGAGGAATCAAAGGGCGAAAAGTGCCCAGTACACATCCTAACTTGACACTGGAGCAATGCTCGCCACTGCTTGTCCCTGTAAGCAGTGGTGGTTTGGAGCCACCTTTGTGTTTCATGATCCCTAGAGAGCATTTTTGCAGGACTGCTCGAGGTTGTGACGATTACCAAACACAAGGCCCCCAAGAAGCCATTTATTGAGGCTGAGCATTACCACATACCAAATCCCAAAGGATAAGAGAACGTTCTTGGACGTCATCACTCAGGGATTTCCCTGCTCTGCAGGTATCCTCCTGTGATCAGTTACCCTGGCTTATTTTGTGCCAGTGGAGTGTTTGGCAAGCCACCCCCATGCAATGAGCTAGGCTGCAAAGCATGGAAAGGAATTGTTCAGCTATACTAGTATACGGTGGTGTGGAACAGCAGACTCCCTTTGCCACTGCTAAGCATAAGCCCACCATTAAAGCACGTAATGTTTAGCTGCCATGGATATGGCAGGAACCACCCAAACGTTAGGTAATGAAGCTTTGGCTCTGGGAAGCCTGCTAACAGGATGGCAGATCAAATCCTGGCACCATGAAACAGCCTTGAAAAGAGCTGCATGGCAATTCCTGTTCTCTCATCCTGGGTCTGTTGAGATGGACGGGGGGATCTGCTCCAGACAGGTTCCTGCCCACAGAGGTAGTCCCACAAAAGGACATGACAGCACATCTGATTTATAGCCGCTGGGAAGGCGCTTTGATTTATACCACAGGCTCAGCAAGTCCCTGGACCCAGCAACCTCCATCACCTCTTTTCAGATGCACCAAACACGGTTCAGACTCCAAGAACAAAGCCCTAAGAAACATCCCTGCCCTGCCTTTCTCAGGTGTGTTACTCTGACATTCACAGATGTGTGAAAAGCCAGACAGCGATTCCTGTCTGCTTCTCCAACTTGTGCAAAAGTTCAGACAGTGCCAGGTCCTAGAGGTTGGGGAGAAACTTTGCTCTTCCCTTTGCAAGTCCAGAGAGCACGTAGCTGAGCTACCTCCTCAGTGCAAGCACTGGACGTCCATGGGTTTAGTACTGAAAGGTTCAAACTCTGCAGCCAGATCAGATGTCTTCATCCAAATGAAGAATGAGATTAAATGAGACTTAATTTGATACTCAGACCTATCTCAGTGCCACAGGTATACCCTGGCACACCAGATACCCCAGAGCTCCCAGCGCCCCTTGCACCTAGCAGGTTTACACCTTTCTACACAGAAGTACCTGCAGTTGGTACCAGTGACACGGATTTCACATAGTGTAGAGGATGAAATAGAGAGTGGAGGTTAAAAGATGGACATTATTTTCCCTCCAAAGCACGCAGGCTGGTGTTAGGCTTTGTAGCTATTAACACCGAAGAAAAAGTAGAAGAATTGAGAACTGGATATCCATAAAAGGTGAATCATTAAAAGATATTCACCATTCTTGTAGCGGCACCTTTTAATCACACCACATTCCTTGTCTGCACTTGAGTCTTCAGCAGGACTATTTTACTTCACTCATGCTGTTTTGTCAACCATTAAAAGAAGCCTAATTCAGTACATTAAAGCTTCTGTTAACATGACTCTAGAGGTCAAACCCAACTTCCAAATAAATACGAGCTGGATCTTACTTATTTCCACCAGATTTTGTATTAAATAAATGTGTGCATATCCACTACTGTTTAACATCCCAAAACCAAAATTATATCCACACTTAGACCAATGAAACCATTATACCTGTAGTTCCAACGAAAAAAAAAAAAAAGCATATTTAAACCTCTGCAACCACACATAATTTTCCTTCCAGGCAAGGAACAATCAGCCAGAATTAAGCAGATGTACTATACCCATAGCAACCCAATTTTGGGATTTCAGCTAATTCCAGTGACTGTTTAATCACGTGTGTTTCCAAAGTATCTTTAAACTAAGAATTTGGTTGTCTCTTCCTAAATATACGTAGCTCAGTCCTGTACAAAGAAAGTAATCTTCATGCAAAAGGATACAAATGCTGAAGCTTAATAGCAGACATCCACCATCATTTGAAAGTCTGTCTAATTAAAGTGTTAACTTTCTATAGAGACTCTGGTGTTTGCTTAGAAGAGAGGTAAAGCCATGATGTTTGCAGATATCATTTCAATTGTGTTGCTACCAGGGAGTATTTTATTTATATGAACCTAGAATCCTTCTCTACTCCATGTAAAAAATAGATTAGTCCCCTGATAGCCTTGAAAGCCATATGACTCCCAAGAAAATTAATAATGCATTGCAAAGTATATAAATTCTAAAAAATTAGAGGAAGTGGGTTGTAATGGTCCAAAGACCACTGTCCATCCCTGTTCCCATCCAGCTTGCACAGAGGCTTCAACATCTTCCCCTTTGACAGCACACAAAGGTATAAGCACAATTAGTTCTGACAACTTCCTATTAAGGGCCTGGTGTCCCGACCATCCCATGGATGCAGTAGAGCAGAGCTACCAGTCCAAGGCAAAAGCTGAGTGTGGCTGAGAGGAGGAGGGAGGCAGTGTCCAGGCTCTTTGGTGCTCTGGTCCCCAGAGCAACCCCCTCATTTAGAAGATGCCCCCACATGCTCCAGCACATCTCTCACTTAAGGGGGTTGCATTGCAGTTCACTGAGCACTGCTAAGCCCAGGTTAACTCAGCTGCACCCGTCAACCTCCATAAAGCAGAGGTTCTATGTATCAGGGCACTGGCAGGTACCAGGGTTGGAAATCTGCACCATAATGATGAATCAGCACAGAGTCTGAGCAGATTCTGGTACCTGTATTTCTCCAGCAATTGCTTCAACTCATCAATGGTTAAATGACATTTTAAAAGAAAACCAAGAGAAAATAGAAGAAAATGTACATTTCCAGGATAAACACAGCGTGCATTGAGAAAAGTGAAGAAGACAAGATACTGTATGCAGACCAGCCTGGTAACAAGGATTGCTGTAATAAAACAAGAAAGAAAAAAGTGCTTGATATTAAAAGCAATATAACTTGGTGGTTTGAACTGTGTAACTAAAGCTTGCAAATGTTTTCATTCAAAGCCTACTAATGAAATGGGCAGGGGGCTCAGTGAGGAAGAGGAAAGATAAGCCCAGACCCTCAGTTATTTTGATGAAGCTCCCCATGTTTTTGTGTGGTGCACAGAGAACCACTGTGATCCCAGGAACACAAGAGGAGCTTCAGTCTGTTTCCAGCCAGCACAGAGCTCAGCCTTCCCTGCCTTCTGGTTAGAGCCATCGCTCTAAAGACAGCCTGGAAACAAACTTCCAGTACCCCTATGCTGTGGGTTGCTGTGACACAACAATAAATGCAGGTTTTGTCTGCAAAACTGGGTATCTTTTACTTACTTAAGCTAGTCCCTATTCCTTCTGGGTCTGGGGTGCAGAGTGAAGGGCAGGGAGGCCAACTGCCTAATTCCTTCCTTGGACAGCAGCAAGCTGACAGCACTGCGAGGTGCCCACCTGGAGATGTCAGCATCACCAGCAGAGTCTCCAGAGGCATCGACAACCTCCCAGCCCCATTCCTAAAACATGGAGCAACAGGAACATTCCCTCTGCAGCTGCTACAGACACTCTGAAAAATAACAGAGACTGGCTTTTATACGACTGCCACACACATACACACACAAAGAAACTCACTCCACCGCATGTAATCACTCCCTCTGAGAAAACAAGTCGCAATGGGTTGTGCTGAGCTTCCTCAATACACGGGATAATGAGGGAACAGAATCTATGCCATGGGAGTTCAAATCTGAGTTTACCAGCACAGCACTACTCAGGAATTTTGAATTCCACTGCAAAATGCTACCTGGAGTTTTTGTGGCATCCGGAATAACCTTAACAATGTCATCGGAATCTCTCACCAAGAAAATAAAAGCAGCACAGATCAGAAATAAAAGGTGTGCAACCTGCTAGTGCAACTTATATAGCTTTGCTCTGAATATTGCTTCCTTGCATAAAGCCGTGGAAGAGAGCGTGATGACATGCTCATAACTAATGTTTCTGTTGTGGCTGTGTGCAGCAGGCAACAGGTCCCAGGTGTGCATATGGGCAGTGCCATACACGGGAAGTGACAGCCCTAAAGGAAACCGGGTGGCATCCTGAGGTCCCAGCATCCTGCTTTGCACAGGCTGAGCTTGAGTATGTGACTGGGGAAGGAATATCCCAGAGGGGGAATAACTGAGGCCATGAACCTGCAGAAGTGGGCAAGAATCACAGAATGAAGTTGCTCTGGGTCTGGCCCATGTTCAAGTGAGCAGAGCTCCTGTCCTCAGCCCTCTGCATAGAGAGGAACCTGAGGCTATCAGGAATAGCTCTGGAAAAAAAACAGCTTTAAAGGCAAATTGTGTGTATAAAGTCTAAATTAATAGAAATCAATCATGGTGAATCAATCTATTGATTATTATTATTATATTGATACTGGGGGGTTGGAACTAGATGGTCCTTTCCAACTCTTAACTATTCTATGATTCTATGATTATAAGGGACTAAAATCTCGATCACTGTGATTTTAATACATTCCTTAAACATAAATATCCCTGTTTCTTCACTCCTAAAAAGGGCTTCTTTTCTGGCTGCACTCCCTCTAACTCACTGCTCTGCGACTGTGTGGCATAACGTTGCAGTTAGAGCTGTCAAGCATCCTGGAGTCATAAGTATTTTCAGACCACTCATTAACAAAGAGACTTCCAATCTCAATATATGTTATCAGAATGAGATCTTTCCCCAACAGATGACAATCATGTATTCTACACTTACAACCTTACAACCAGTGACACCGTCTTGTTGCATTTTGGTACTGACTTTTAACAATGTGCTGCCTAATTACATTTTGTATTCTATTCTGACTATATAGAAGCATTTTATTTGTGGCCCCACTTTATTCTGCAATTTGTTTCTCAATAAATGCAAAATAATAAAATCCCAAATCTGAGTGTGTAGAGTGTTTTTATTGACCCAAGTGTTCTGCTAGTAAACACAACTTTGATGGTTTCATGAGTGGAAGTTTATTAGGCTGTGTTAGTTTTAAAATACAATTGCCAAGGGACCGATGCTGAAATCATTTCTTACAAGACAAACTTGGTTTTGGATGCTTTCCCAGCACAAGCACCACAACAAAGGCAAAATGGCTATCCTGAGTCATGACATTTTGCTTTCATTCTTGCAGTGGCAAATGTTTAAACATTTAATGCTGTCTTGCCATTTATACAGAAAGGAAACAAAATACAGCCTTGAAAGACCTGATCCCTGTTTGGTGTCCTCAGGGTAGGCCTCACAAATAATTAGCCAAGTACCCTTCTTGTTAGGTCCTGGTAGATACCAGCCTGCCTGTCACAACAGTGTCTACATAGTGAATCATCTAACTCTTTGAGTTGCTTCATATTGTTAAATTAATTTATCTTTGCTCGGGTTTGTGGGGCTATCCCCAGACTCCATCGCTGAGAGTGAGAGAAACAGGTCCAAATGGTCCAGCCCACCCTAAAATCAGTGACCCGGCCCAAGGAAGCTCAGATCAAGCACTTGAGATAAGGGGTTCTTTTCTAGCATTACTGCTTCCAAAAAAAGGGTCTTTCCCAAAACATCACATCAACTACCATTTCAGATCTGGTAGCATGGTTAGGGAAGTGCCCCTTTCTAGGAGCCTCCTTGAGGGAAATCAGAAGCAGAGATTCAAACCACAGGGGGGTCTCAACAGCGCTGTTTGAAACGCCCTCTGCACTGGACATCTGAGCTGCCTTACAATTATGGTACCATAATCCCCTTTAGAAGCAGCACCCACACTCTTGTAAACCTTCATTTTAAGTAGCCAAAAGAAAACCTCCCATCGGCCCCATTTGTACACCCAAGGCTTGATCTCTCCTCCTGGCCAAGCATCAGGACCAGACTCATGGGTACCAGTGCAGTCCCACAGACAGGAGATGGGTCCATCAGCTCCTCACTAAGCCAGCATCCCTCCCGTGGGACACCTCCTCTCCCTTACCTTGGGGTGATCGTGGCTGGTGCAATACTTTTGCTGAAAGCTTCCCAGGGATCCATAAAGCCCCTTGAAGTAAAGTTTGGGGATTGTTAAGGGAGTGTTCACTAGCAGTGAGCAGGCTAAGGGGGAAGAGCATCTTGCTGTGCCGTTCCCCTGCCCACACACCATATTGTCTTCCTCCAGCAAAGCTACTCCAGAGGCTTTCTGTGATGCCAAACAGCACAAGTGAGAAGGACAAAAAAAAAAAATAGCCTCATGAAAACGTCCTGTCTGTTCATTTCCACAAGCGCTAGCGAGACGTCCCTTAAAATCATACACATGTAAAAAGATCTAGAGGTTGCTGGTTAGTTTGTCATACATTTTTATAGGCTTCTCTGAATGGTTTTAGATTTGACATAGTAACTGACTGTTACTAGAAATAAACTGTAAGTCAATTCCATGCTTCCATAATTCACTGCCCAGGGTTGTTCAAAAAGATTTAGTGATACTTGTGATAGACAGCAAGCCTCTTGATGTTTTCATTTTCACTTAGTGCCTGTAATTCCTCAAACTTGCTGACCTCTACAGAACAGGATGGAAAAGGGCTCCAAAACTTCTTTGAAGGCACTCACTCACCAAAACATTCAAAACGCTCCCATTTCACTTCTTTTCAAGGCACAAACACCAGGCTGGGAATAAAGCAATTGTTGGTTTTAAGAAGGCGACTGCTATTATTATCTCCATGACCGATCGTGTGGTTTTAATCATTTATAATGGAACAAGCTAAACTCCCCCCCCCTCAAAAGAAATGTATTTTTGTGACTCAGAATGTAAGTTCTCCTGACAGCTGCATATTGATATTTCTCTGACCGAGTGCCTTCGTTTTGAACTTTAGCCTTTCTATAGACATTTCCTTCTTCTCTCCAAAAGTTAACAGATAAATTTAAAGGCTCCAGGTCTGGGTGTAAAAATAGACAAAGAAATCTGTGGCTATGGGGCCTGCTCCCAGGAGTGCTGGGAACAACCATCTGAACATTCAAATACTTCAATATATTCACATTCCTGGCAATTGTGCATGAAACCCACGGAGGCGACAGTGCACATTCCTGCTGGGGGAAGCTGATGGCCATGAACTATTTAACTGTAATAGTAGGAAGAGGTAACAAGCAAAACTGCTGTTGCGGCTCCTCTTAATGCAGGGTTCCCGGGACAAAAGCACCTTGATAGTATCAGCACGGATCTGTCATTACAATTTAATTACCAACAACAGGCCACTGACATCTGAAACTGTTTATCAGATTCTGATCCTGAAGGTGGACCGGAGGCCACTCTCCTTCCTCCAGAGGGTAATTTTTCCCTCGGCAGAACATGCCGTATGGTTAGCGCCGGGCTGGCATTGCACGTGGAAACAAGGGGTGCTTGGGTTCTTTGCACAAGTGGAGATGTCCCTGATGATGCTGAGCCTTGCCACTGCCACGGAGTAGGCGAGAAGCAGTCAGGAGCCATGCATAAACAGGATCATTTGGGGAATAACCAGAAAACAAAGCACGGCAGCCTGGTTCCCAATACACAGCATAGCAACAACTATAGACAGATAATCAAAGAATCATAGAATCACAGAATGGTTTGGGTTGGAAAGATCATCTAGTTCGTGCACCATTCATCTAGTTCCAATCCCCTGCCATGGGCAGGCTCTTCTCACACTAGACCATGTTGCCCAAGGCTCTGTCCAACCTCGCCTTGAACACTACCAGGCATGGAAGCATTCACAACTTCTCTGGGCAACCAGTGCCACTGCCTCACCACCCTCACAGTAAAGAACTTCTTGGATTACCCTTAACCAAACACTTTGGAGGGCAGCTATGATTTTAACCAAACTGGATTAAACCACCTGCAGCAAAACCCAGCCCTGCAGTGTCTGCAGTGGAGATCATTCTAAAAGCTACAGGTATTTCACAACAGATGGAGCATGATTCAGCTTTATACTGCACAGTCACCCACATAAATTATATCCCTAAAGTCTTGGCAGACAGAGAAAAAAAGACAACCCCAAACACACACCACAGGAAACTATTCCTAGCAAGAACAGAATGATAGGAATTGTGTTTTCTCAATGCATTTAGACATCAGGTTATTAAGCAAGAATTTGGAAGCAAAAAACTAATTCAAATTTGGGCTTTGCATGATCATTAACAGCAGACCATTCAGCTTGATTTCTTTTCTTCTCAGCGTTTAACTATTTATCTTCTATATTATTTATACATTCAGCTATACTATGTTCTGCACATTTAACGATTCAACATTGTTTTATTTCCCCTCTTTTAGAAAGAGACAAAAAGAACTTGCAGGCTTTGTACATCCAGCAGAGCCAGCAAAGATCTTTCAAAATCTGTCTAGCGAGCCAGTGGCTTGCTAAAAATCAATCGGGTAACAGAAGCCAGCACTGCTGACACAAAGCCATTAGCTTTTATTTGGACATCTTCACATCGTGTCTAAACTTTGCTTTTTGCCTTGAAGGTTTGCACCACATACCCCTATTTACTCACTCACAGAGGAACCCAGGAGAGAAGGTCAGTTGTGACTCCTCTCCTGGAGTTCTTTGAACTTTAGCCTTTCTATAGGCATTTCTTCCTTCTTTCCAGAAGTTAATAGATATATTTAAGGGAAAAAGAAGGGAATGGCACAAAGATGCACTGGAAGGCTAATGTGCCTCCTGCACTTCTACCTGGAGTGCAGGTAAAGCTCCTCCGCATGTGGACCCATAAACAGAACGGACATTCTTTATGAATCTGGCCTTTACTTTTAATTACTTCTTACAACATAGGCCAATTCAGGATGAGTTGGCAGGATGAGGATCTTTCCCAGCTCATCTGAAGCAAGGAGAGGTGGAGTTTGCTTTGCCAAAGCTCCCGTCGGCACATTTGGCCAAGAAAAAAAAGTGAATTAAACACCTCTAATACAAATGCTCATTTCATATGGGTTGAAAAGTAAAGGCAGAAGACCAAAAAATTCCCCTTTGGCCCCACCTCTCACTTTCAAATAAAATCAATTACACCATCTCTACTTGTCTGAGCTTTGGAGAGATAAATACCGATAAATACAGATCTAGAATTGTACCTAGAGAAAGTGTTAGGTATGCAAGTCCCCTGAGAGCTCCCCTTCTTTTATCTATAATTGATCCTCTTCACCTCCTGTGTGTATCAAGGTCGAAGCTTAGTTAAGAATTCCTTTTAAAACATATTACAGACACTTTTCGGTATATGCTGTACTTTTTGCAATGCACAGATGATTACAGAAGCAAAAACACAAAGCACATTAATTGTAGAAGTAATCAGCTTAAGTGGTGAGTACATACAGCTTACAGATGCTGTATGGATGAAGAAACATCTTCCAGAAAAAGGTATCCTTTTTTGTTGTGGGTGCTTTCTTTCCGCTGTGCAATCACATTGAGAATCTTCAAACAAACATAATTAGTGCTGAGGACTGAAATGGGTTTGCAAACGTTCACTACAGAGGAGCCAGGCAGTGCCTTGTGTCATTCCTTGTAGCTGGATATAGGGAAACTGTGCACAGGTAGTAACAGTGAAGAATTTTACCGCAGGGAACAAGAATGATCTTAGACTACTCATGCTGCCCTGTTCCAGTTGAGGAGTTCCTTCAAGCCCCTGTGCCCACCTTGTGTATCTGTATCAGTGGTGAATCACCAAACCAGTTGGCAGGCAAGATGTGTAACAGAAGTGAGGCCTGTTGCTTCACTGCTATTAACTGACTGCCTGTCTAGGTCAAGAGTGAGCACAAGCATCAGCAGAAGTCAGCTATCATAGAGCATGTTTCAAACAGGTAGGTGGTTCCTGGTCCTGTTTCTAATGGACTGATAGATACTGTGAGCAGCATCACCGAGGGTTTCCTTAGCAAAACCCAACACAATGCATGAGAGGGGATGTTAAATTCCATGTTCAACCCAAATTAGAGCATATCAAGCAAGTGTTCAGCACTGCATAGGGGGGAATAAATCTGAAACTGAGAGTAAAAGAGCTTTACAGTCCCTTTAAATCTGAAAATGTATGCACCCAAGAGTCTAAAGAGCTTTCCAAAACATCTACAGCTCCCTATGAAATCAAGGTAAATAGTGTGGGTGGCATCTCCAAAGCAGGCCCCAGGTCTGCTGCACTGTCTGATCCAGCCCACCACTTTTGCTGCCGAATTCACTTAGGAACAATAAAGAAAATGAAAACCTGATAAAGAAAATGAAAACCTGGCAAAAGTGAACTGTGTAATCCTAAAATTAAAAATAAAATAAATTAGGAAAAAACCTTCCAGCTCATAATAAACATTCTAATGAAGCCTCTAATTTTCCTAATGAAAGAATTAACTATCAAGATAAAAGTAACTTGATTTATTAGATTTTCAGACATCACAGAAATAAAATAGTAAGTCGGTTTAGGCAGTAGCTATTCCATCTCAGCTTGCAGTCATTAACTCTTTGCCAGCTGTAAAGACATCCTAACAACTCTAATTCCATAAGCCTATGTGTAATCCAGTACTAAACAATAATTACCCTTGACTCATTAAACAGGAGTTAAGATCTTGCCTTCAAAACACACCTGAAGACACAAGGAGAGGATGACCAAGAACCTGTTTGATAAAATGGAATTCAAAACAAACCCTGAGGATTATAAACTTTTGGGCATCGGGTCACTGCCAGCTCTGCTCCCTGTCTCTGTCTCCATGCACTCATCCTGCTCTGGCAAAAGTCAGCCTACCCCCTCCATAGTGATTTTAAGTCCTGCAGCTCTCCAGCAGCTTCTCTCTTCTTAAAGCACAGAACACACTGCCTGTTGCTAGACAAAGTCCCCCCTCCCAGCCTCTTTTCTCTTTTGCTAATGGCTCTTTTAATGATCTGAAGCAAAGGTCATTTAATCCGTGAAGAATGGAAATTTCAGTGTTTGTGTATCATCAGTTATTACCTTTTATTTCTAAACTGTGTATTTGGAAGAGGAGGAAAGGCTTAATGCCTTTATTTGCTGCAGAGCAAGTGTTCAAGGATACTGCAGAAAGCAGTTTATCCTGGCAGGGTTTTAGATGCTCAAGCCAGAAGGTGCTGCAAGCCCTGCAGCTGCCTGTCCACTCAGCATCCATGCCTGCACCCGCATCTATCCCACTCACCCCATGACATTTGTTGCCATTTCTCACCTATTGCAACCCCAGTTTGGGGCCAGATGGGTTATGCATCCATGTTTTGCATTTACTCTGGCCACTCTTATCTATGCCAACGCTCACGGAGGCACTTCAGAAGGCAAAAGCCAGGCAAGCCCTATTGCCGCAGCAGACAAGCCCTTATGCCTACACCTTCGTGCCAAGGAAAACTATAGCAACACTTCTCTTTGTACTCCGAGGCAACCAAACAAGGCAATCACAATGAAACACAGATAGATACAAAAGGCACAAATAATAAGAAAGAAGTCTGCATGCAGTATCACTTAAAGACAGCTATATGTTAAGCAAGGAGATAGTAAAGTCCTCTTGACTGGCTTGGGAAATTCAGGCACAAATAAAGCCGAGGAGGCAGCACAAACACTGCCCTCCCAATATGTGAGCCAATGAATGTAAAAGGAGGAACTGGAATATTGAAATTAATTGTATGAAAATAGCAGTGTTTATTTCCCAGGAGCCTGCCCACCTGCAAGTCCTGGTTTTGCCTATGTAATCCTGCATTTGTCTGAGCAAACTGCTTGACAGGGATAAAGCAGGACTCCGTGTGCATGTGCCAGGGCTCAAATTCAGCCTGTGAGTTTCAGAGGGCCCTGAATTATTATAGGAATTAATCAAGGGAGGAGGAGGAACTCAGCCGAATTGTTCATCCTTTGGTGACTCGAAGTTACATCGAGCATCATTATTTTACATCAAGCTTCTGAAAATTCTTTAATTTTTTCCTCTGTTTCATGCCAAGGTCTTAATCTTTACTGCACTGGCAGTGAGAATGCTTTAAAGAATCATTTCCCGAGACACATTTAACACAGTTCCAGTAAATTGTACCTAAACCTGTCCAGCTGCCTGGGTCATTTCACCAGTGACACACACACTGAGTGCAGGATGCCACCGGAGACTTACCTCAATGCTTTCAGAATCAAAAAGATGATGGGATAAAGCTTTGCTAATGTGTGAGTGCGATGGGGAATACAATGATAACTGCCCACTAGGGAGTACAACGGTCTTTTGAAGGTCTGTTATGGGAAAGATTACATACGGGATTAGACAAAAGAGGTTGGAAGATCACTGAAATGGCACTGACTTTCGGAAAAGCAGCATTAAAATGGTGGTTGACTATTTAAAACCACTTAAGAAACAGGTGTTGAAGTTTATCAGGTGTTTTTGAGCTAGCTCCTTTACTGCTTTCAGGGATTGCTAAGCATGGCTGGGAATGCCAACAAGTTTTCACTGGGTTTGAGCAGGACCTGCTTTATCAGAAGCAACATACCACCAGTCACTTGCTCACAGTTAGCTTTGCTAAAATTATACATATAAATAATCTTTAAGATTGGCCTTTTTAATGGTTTCGTTCATTAATATATTTGCTGAATCCGAGCTGGGGAAGATCTCTTCATTTTTCACAATCCATTTCTGGTAAAGAGTGCAGAGGAGGCAAAGAGCTGAGGAAAGTCATCCTTCAAAAGCCAGCCTTCAAAGGCACACCACAGCCAGCTGCTTTGTCTCCAAATTCAAAACAAAACCCAAAAACTTGTTTATGGTGCAAACAGGTAATCTTGTACCTTTACCAGCAACAGAGTATTACGGGTGACCCTACTACCTTTCCATGGGGAGCCCACACGTTCCATTAGGAGATCAAGGTTTGGAGCAGCACCAAGGTCCTATTCAATGACAATTGTAGCTGTGCAAAACGTTAGCACTTGGTGTCACTGAAGCCCTTAATGAGAAGTTGGGTGACAAGTTACATCCCCTTTGTCCCCACCACCACCTGCAGCTCCCTCCCTGCCTCCTGCAGGGAAGTTGAACCACCCTGGCATCCTCATTGCTATCCATCACTGCCGTTAAAGTGAATTTAATACAATTATTTTTCTAAACTGTTTTAGATGCTATATCTATAATCCATAAAATTTATTGTACCTTTATGTAGAATTATCTTGGAGTTGAATATATAAATCAATTTATAAGGTCTAATGACATACAAACGCTAAAAACTAAAGGCGATGTAGTAAATTCAAATTACCATTACAAATGTAAGCTTTGTAGTCAGTGTGTGACCCGCTAAGGATTATATTTAACTCCCCTGAGAGTGGTTTATCATAAAACTTTATACTTTTATTACAGTGAATTATTAACTCCTCCATGATGTGAGTCATTCCATGCTCTGACTATAGCTTTTTTAATGACACTATAATAGACATCTTGCTAATAGCAGAAGGATTGCTACCTCTGAGGTTAAAAAAAAGAAGAGATACAAAAAATGGAAGAAAAGAAGTGAAAAGATATGCAGGATAAATATGTGAGATTCCATTTCCCAGCAGAATAAAAAATAAGGATCTGGAAGAAGATCCATTCGAGGTCAAGCTACACAGAGGTCGTGACAGAATCTGGCCACATGGGAAGTCAATGAGATTACCAGGCTGGCATCTGAAAATAGGAAGAATGTTTTACCATTAGAAGACATAAAAGTCTGGATGATTATGATCAGGAAAGGGTTGTGTTTTTTTCCTTTTATATACAGAAAAACATCTTTTCTTCCTGATGCTACAGTTTAATCAAGTGACTTTAAACCCCCTTCATACCAATTACTTGAAAATCACTGCTCCTTCCAAAGAAGCTACCACAGACCTTTCCCAATCAACCTTTGCACTATTATCCCTAGCCACCTGCAATCCCACATCCATATTTCCAGGCCCTCCCTTGGTTGCTGGGACTGGTCCAATATCCTGGGAGAAAGGACCACCCCAGGTCCATGGCAAGTCCGAGTCTGACATTGTTATCAGTAAAACAAATCCAAGGGAGGTGTTTTGCTTCACCTATTTATTGTGTTTCATTGCAAATACAAAAACAGGTTTGCCCAACGAAGAAATATCATTTTGGAGATGAATTTCTCTCTTCGAAAACCAACTTCTTCCCAACTACATTTCCAACAACAACAACAAAAAAAAAGACTGGTTTTAAGATGAATCTAGCCCATTTCTGACCAGATTTCCACATTTTGCAAGCACAAAGGATTTTTCCATATGTTTGAATATGATTTTAAAATGGCATGCACACATTTTTCCATAAGAGAATTCTACCCAAAAGTGACTAACTACAGTCTGAAGCATGCCAAGTCACATGGCATTATAAAAAAATGAACCTGGGGATATTTTTAAATTATCCTCATAAAAATAAAAATAGAAAATCCCCAGTTCTTGTATCTTCAAGATTATATTTTTTTTACTTGTTTTTACTAAAACCCTGTCAATAAAAATCAAGGAGACAAACTCCCAATCCCTCACAGCACCCATCAATCCACTGAGAACTGATTTGCTGATGGTGCGACCACATTGCTACTGAAAAACAGCAGGAAAACTAAAACTTGCAAAGGGGTCAGTCTATCTGTAGAGCCAAAACCCCCCATAACAGGATGGGTTGTAACACTGGTAATGCATTACAAGTAATTTGGACATTCAGGACCTGCTCAGAGCTCTCTATATGAGCATCTTCCATTTAATGAGTGTCATGGGTCTGTTTGTGGGTCCAAATGTGTGCATTTGCTGCTCTTTTGGATGGATGCAAGGGTTACTACTGTGGTTACTGGATGTGAAACATGAAAAGGACCTTGGCACAAGGTTTTGCAGCAGTGCAAAAGTACATGGGGAGAGAAACCTACAAAACACTTGAGTCCTGCCCCACAGAACTATGCCTAACTTAGCTGGTTTTCCTAGAAGACAACCTCCATTTTCATCCTTCCTATGGCAGAAGCAAAGGCTTTCAAGGCAGAGGGCTCGTAGCTACAGGCCCTTTTATATAGTTTGGGTTTGACTGATTGGTTTTCTTTGCCTTGAAGTAAGGTAGGGTTGAGGGTGAGCGAGGCAAAGCCTTTTTATTTGAGGAAACTATTAGTATTCCTAAAACCAGAATGGATTATACGAGAGCAGGACACCTGACTATTTAAACAACTCTGTTGTGATGAATTTGCACTGATCTCTATTTGCATTCTCAGGAAAGACTTGATGCTTAGGTGCAAGCAAAAGGACTGAATTGCTGCATACGGCTAGAAGAGATTTACCAAAACTCCATGTGCTTTTAAAGAGGAGCTTTCTGCTGAGCAATTACTGCTCAGCCCCAGCTAGCAAGGACAGGCTGTGCCCATTGCAACACCGGTTCATGGATTTTCCCATCACCAAAAGAGAAATTTGCCTAAAACTGGTGTTAATTAAAATAAAAACCCAAAATAAACCAACCCCATCCCCAGTGCCACCCCACCAGTAGTTTCTGGGCCAGAACTCAAATAAAGGAAAGTAATTACACGTGCAAACTCAGCCCGTGGAAAAGCAAAAAGCCTGCTGTTGCAACACTAGAAAACAGTCTCTCTTTACACAGGTTTTATGGGGCACTTTAGTGCTGTGCTCCTGTTTGGGCTTTTTGTGTCTCCAGTCTTTCTTTGTCAGCATTTATTTATTTAACTATAAAGCCTCCATTGAGCCTGAGGTTTGTTTACAAGTGGCTCCCAGCCCAGAAAGCAATTAAATATTAGATTTACTAGAGCCACGTAAAGTTGCAAGGGTCAACCACGGTGAGACCAGAGCAAACCAGCATGGCCACTCTGGATGTCACCATGGTGTGTGCTCACCCTTTGGGAGACGTGGCCAGGATACAGCACTGAAAACTGCACCTCTTCCTGGAGACAGCCCTGCTGAAGGCAGGTCCTGTTTGTTCATCATAAAACCGGGTAATGAACCCAATTCATCCCCTGTAAGCACACTGACCCTAGGTCCAGCGCTGAGCACCTCACCAGGCAAGCCTCTGTTTGCTTTCGAGGGGAAGGGAAAACACACACACGGAAGAAGAGAGTTATAATTATTAATGTTTTGGCTCTTCCTTGATCTAACAGATCTCTTCATAAAGGGGGACACAAACTTGGGACCCACTAATGACCCACTTACTCTCCACTGCATTACGTCTTAAGGTCATAAAGAACCTCCTTCAAGGCATCTGCCTGAGCCTATAGTAGCTGAAAACCCAGGGGATGCCAGGTCCTATCTTCCACCTACACAAAGTTTACTTTGTGCTGTAGATATACTTAGACATCAGCATTCCTACTAATTTCACAGGTGATTAAAGGAAGCACAGGAACAAACTGCACTGTGAAGGATGGCACAGACCACCCTCACATTCGCCCTTCAGTGGTAGAGCAGAGCTTGGTTTGCAGCAGGGCTCAGCTGGGGCAACGTGCCTCTCCATGTAGCTGCCAACATTATATGCTTAACTTTAGCTGAATCCGTGATCTATATTTCATTATCCTCCTTTGCAAAAATCCACTTCAGTGGATGTAAAATTTATGGTGGCAAACAAAAGAACTCAAAGCAAAGAGTTCCTTTGCCACAGACAGATGGGGAACCCAAGCAAGGGGCAAATGTCTTTTGAGGAGCCCTGAGACAAAATGCAGTGTTTTCCAAGAAACCATGGGAAACATGCAGCTGGGCAGCCCTTTACAAGGTGCTACGAAAGCTCTCACAGAACCCAACAACTCAGATTTGATTCCTTCTCCTTCACCATGCACAGCTGTCTTAGTCTCCTGGCATCCCTTGTGCTTAAGACTGAAAAGAAACTCCACAAAGTCCCTGCCCTGCTATACAAGTTGTGCCAATATACAGAGTCTATCAGGACCACAAGAACTTGAGAGCTCAGTGATAACACTCCTTCTGACAACCACATCTTGCCAATACGCCTCTGTCAAAACAGTGGCACGGAACATTACTGAGCAAATTGCCAGCTTTATGCTGTAACAGACATGGGTACAGCAACTTGATCAGGGTCCAGTGCTTCATAAGCTCTGTAACTCTGAACTCTTACTTCGAAGCATTTTAATGCTCAACTCATGCTGCTCCTCAGTAACCACTGGGTTTAGAATCATAGAATGGTATTATTTCCCTTTCTTTTAACATCTAAATGTCCTTGTTGCTGAGGAGGATATGGAGAAGAAGGAAAAGAATTAAGAAGTACAGCGAGTGATTTCACATTCAAATAAAAGAGGTGCTGTACTTCAGGAAGTTATAAGCACCTGCAAATAGGAGTTTGTAATGAAAATGCCTTTTCAAGCATAACTATAGCGTCGCAGTAGTAATGCTATAATACAATAAACGATCCTATTAACTCTAAAGAGTTAGATTTAATAAGACAGGGGCTGTATATTAAATAAATGCCAAATGATTATTAAAAAAATCTTTTTACTGGGGTTTAACAACTCTGTCTTGTACTTGCTGCCTTATTACACCCAAATAAAACGCATGTACAGGAACATGTATTTAAACAGTTGCATAAAGCACACCAAAAAAAAAACACAAGTTACAAATGGATTATTAAAACCTGGAAGGAAGCCAGCCTTTGAAAGGTGCAGTTCACACCTTTGGGTTAATGAGAACAAAGTCAGCAGAGTCCCTTACCACATCTGAAATTGCCATGTGGACCCATGAACACTGTCCGCAAAGCAGTGCCCAATGTCTCCAGATTAGCCCGTGTTAGCTGCTACTTCTGTGAGTACATCTCTCTACTCAGTGGGGCTCTCAAGGAATGTGGTTTTCATTACTTAAAATCATATCCTTTTAGGCTGCAGTAAAAAGGTCAGTTTGTGTACAATAGACAAGATAGGGGCTCTCAGGGACGGAAGGAGGGGGACAAAAAAGGTGGTAGAGGCACAGTTTACCCAAAGCCATTAGGAAGGAAATACCTTAAGTGATAGGAATTATATGCTGCTGATGGACCAAAATCCTTGAGGTCATTTGAGGCTCTTTGTTTATTTACCTGGTTTTAAGTTCGTACATTCAAGTCTAATCAAGGTGGCCAAGAAAAGAGATAAACCTTAAACTCAATTTCTGGCCAACAAGAGATGGAGGAAATGTTGCAGCAGGCAAGCAAAAATGCACTGTTGACAAATGACTCCATTTATGGTCCAGTTTTCGGACACCTTGTCCTTAGTCACCAGCGACACCTAATTTGTCCCTAAAAAAACTAGCCCTTACATCTTTGTTATTTTAGGCTTTAGGTTAAGACATGTGGATGTCCCTCATAAATCTGATCTCCTATAGGGCCTGTCTCTTTCCAGGAGTTCTTTTCCAGCTGAGTTAAAAAACAACAAAATCCAAACCCCACCACTACCCTTTTATTTTTTTTGTTCTTCCTCTTCCAAAGACTTCATCAGGAATAAAGAAACTGTCCTAAATTTAGACATGTTAATCCCACGGCATTTGTGTGAAATAGGTTAGCCAGGCTGAGAACAAAAGGGGGGGAGCAGAAAGCTATAAAAAGCAAATGAAGGAGAGAAAAAAAATACATCTACTGTACTTCACTGGCCAGAATCACTGTGGGTATACACCATACAGGGACATCCGTCAGCACTAATCAATACGTGTGGTGTTAGTCATGGATGATAAATTTGAAAGGGATTATAACTGTAAACAGTGATCAATAGAGACTTGCTGGAGGAGACAGAGAGGAAAAAACAACCTTAAAATGTTACATGGTTAATAAAGTAAGGGGTCAGTCTTAAACAAAACTCCAGTGAGACCTACTTATTTCAGAGCTATTTCTACCAGGAGAGGGGGAAGGAGGGAAAAAAAAGCCCTCCCGATTTTCATAACACAATTGCTACTAAAAGGGCACATTATTAATTTACAGTGTATTTGCTGATCCCTCTGTTTCAAAGTCGCATCCTCCATTACTGTTTGGTTGGAGATGTTTTGTTGGATGCAAGCTGGCATCCGCGAGACCCCCAGAGAGACGCTTGCTTTCCTCCTCACTCTGCCCCCCTTCTTCTCCCCCTCCTTCCCCACCACTGACTTCACTATGGGCACATGAGTGATCAGAGCATTCACAACGGTGACATTCCCCTCCACAAACAAATTCATCCAGGGCTTCAAGTAAAAAATGCAGAGAGCCTCTGCTGTTCACCCACAGATGAATGGAACTATCCGTCTTGTCACCAGGGGTCGTAGCAAGAGGTTACAGTGAGTATATACCTTGGCTTCTGTGCTGACGTTTGCAAGCAGCTCCCTTGCAAAAAAAACCCAAAATAAAATAAAACAAAAAATCCTGCCATATCAAGCACTTATCCAGTCCCTCTAGAACCCTTCTCAGATCATGTCTTTCCACACCTTTGGAGTCACAGCTCCAGGCTTGACATATATATTTTTTTCCTGCTGACCTTTTAGCGTCCTTTCTGCCACAGTGTGTAAACCATAAGCTGATATATGAAGGCAATTTTTAGTGGTGCCACTTGTATCTGAGTGATTGCACACGCTTTACGTTTCTGGCCTGCCACCCTTCCACCTTTTGAAGATCTCTCTATTTCTTTTAAAGGAACTGCAACAGAGGTGAAAGGAAGTTTAACTGCTTCAAGACTTTGATGGCCCAAGAGCACCTGGTTTGGGTTTTCAAGAAGATACGCTGCAGATTGGCTGACCAGTGCTCACTCCCAAACACTAAATCTTCCCTTTCTTGTCTATAGACCTGCAGGGATTGAAGGAGGGGAGAGGAAAGGCTGTGTAAAGCATTCCCCAAAATTTAAGCTGGCAGAGAGCAGTGATCACAGCAGGGCAGGTTTGGCAAATGCGTTACCCATAAGCTCCAAAGATGAGGAGTTGCAGCCGCAGGGACTGCAGCTTACGGGCATGGGCCTCTGGAGATCCTCATCCCTGGAGCAGGGGGATTCTCCCTGTGAAAATTCACAGCAGATGGCTTCACAAAGTCATTTTTTGTTGCCTCTCTGCCACTCCCAACCCCGATCACAGCACTGGCAGTGAATCACTCAGGGGAGCACAAACAACAAGATGGCATCAACCATTCCTTACAGATCTGCAGCACACCGAAATGGTAAACTCCCACACAGCCATAGAGGGGACACAAACACAAGCATTATAATGTTGCAACAGTCTCTTCCTTGTTCACTAGATAAGTAGAAAAGCAATAGCAAAAGAATAGCAAGCTAAAGAGGAGTATCTTGAGGATAAGATGACCCTCTCTGAGACCGCAACTACCTCCCTCTAAGCAGCCAATGCACCATCTTGCAAATGTGGAACCTCAGAACCATATAACATCCTAAAATGGAGTTAGAATCTCAAGTGAGAGAGTAGATGTGCTTCAAGAGAAAGGACTGATGTACTTCAAGTGAAGGGATAGATGTGCTTCAAGTGAAGGGGCAGATGTGTTTCAGAACTGGCAGAGGCCTTGTCATCATCTACACCTGCATGGATGCAGGAGTTAAATCCAGCCAATTAATTCATGAGATCCCAAATCAATAGTAAAACTAAGAAAAGTCCATTTTTATCCTCACATGTCTTCTCAAGAAAGGGTTACTTAGTGGGAGATGGAAGAAGGAGCTGATCTGCCAATGAATATGACTGCAGAGAAAGTATTTGGGAAGCCTAAGGAAAGATGTAATTCAAAAGAGATGAGGGAGATTTGGAGGAGGGGAGAAGATGGTATCATCAAAGGGATGTTAAGACTTTGGGAGGGGAACACAAAGCAAATAAAGTGGAAAATGTGAGTTGGGAAGAAGAGAGTTGACAGGTAATAAAAGAAAGATGAAAACTGTGATGGAAGAAGCACTTCCAACAGAGCAAACTCAGAGCCTTGTCTGAATCACCTGGACACACAGCACCTACAACACAGGGAGGATTTGGTCCAGGAATTAGGTAGAGAGTTAATGCTAAAAATCCATTACTTTTTAGCAGCAGAAGCAGAGGACCACATGGCTGCCTCCAAGTTGGGGATGGGAGGTTTCCAACCAGGCGAGTCGCTGCGTAGTTGCCATGGGCACAGTTTGTGCTCAAGCTGTGCACAGGGGCCAGGATTTGGCTTGGAGCCCCTGGGTTAAACATTACCTTCACAACACACAGCAGGGTGTCCCTCCTGGGCAGGGGGGTGATGGGATAGGATTCCAAGGGACCGCCTGGTGAGTCACCAGGAGAGACCTGCTTGGATACCTGTGTGGCACATCACCCATGCTACACATACTATAGTGAGGAAGGGAAACCACCGGGCAGAGAACCGACAAAGAGCTTTGACTCTGTCCTCCTTGGGTCTGATCCAAAGTATGCTTTCATCACACAGTCATTGATTTAAGAGTCAGTATGAGCCCTTTCTTCCAATGGGAGCTGGATTCCCAGCTGCCCTTTTTTCAAATCCTGGCCTTGGCATAAAGGGAGTACAAATAATTTTCATTTCAAAGAGGGCTGCAATTGTCCTGTATTTTAATGCCAGGACACTCAGAGTAGCCTCTTCTGCATGACCCTGGGAAACATAGCCCATCTCACCTCCAAGGGCCCTTTTTCCCCCTCTGAGGCATCCCCTGGTACACACTGGGTTAGCAAAGGGCCAAAGCCCTGGGGGCCAGGCAGGCATAAAGCTGCCGTTGCTGCGCAAGGTTGTAGACTCGCACTAGTGGTCTAGTGACCCTGATGATATTGATGACAATTAGTAGACAGAGATTAAAATGGAAATGAGGGAAGGATTCGTCTGTCACTTTATCCATCAGCTGTAGCTTGCCCCAGGCGATAGACACACACTGGGCTTTTTGTTTTGTTGTTATTCCCTTGTTCAGCTCAGTTGGTTTCAGCGGTTTGCTCAGTTATTACTAATTTTTTCTTAAAACTGCTATAAAAAGGGGGTTTTCTCAAATATCTGCCATTGACAACTCGCAGCACTGAGCGTGCAAACCATCCCTGGATGTGGCTGCTCTGGCTGCCTCCCTGATGCTGCAGGTGTCGAAGGGCTCTGCTTTCTTCTTCCTATTTCAGTAGCTTCTGTTCCTTTTGTTATTTTAATACTTAGGAAAGCAACTGAATTGTTAGGGCTAGAGCCTGAAGGTTTCTGTTTAACTACAGCCCCACTAACAGCAAAAGCAATGGCCATACTAAGTTATTGTACCACCCTGACATTCAGGATGGATGTAAGGAGATGGCGAAGAGGATGTGAGGCAGTGTGTCCCCTCCGCAAAGCTGTCCCAGCCACCCTTTTCCTCACAAGACTGTAAATTGCCATTTCTTGTGATCAGACACATCCCCTGAATTCCTCCTAAAGCTAAATTCTGATGCAATTCCGATATTCATCTTGTGGGACACACAGAGGCTTTGGTTAACCCTAAGATGCCGTAACTTGGGGGAGAGAGAATTCTTGTACAGCTCTTCCAAAACTCCGGGTCACAACCACCAAACCATTTCAGTGCAGTTGGTCACTCAAAAGGGAATGGGAAAAATACCTTCTCTTTGGGTTTGGAAGAGCATTAAGACATGTTCCTGAACCTCTTACACGGTCTGTAACATGGAGCCGTCTTCATGGCACCAAAACTTCCATCCCACTTCCTTGTCCTCTCTTCTAGCTCCAGAATATATCTCCCAGATGCACCTTTCCTACTTTTATGAACAACACCCCACTCCAATGTTGTTTGTACCCTATATGTGACAAATAACAAACAACTACGGAGACAGACAGCCACCTTCCCCCTGAAAACCCAGCAGATTCAGTATTCACAAAGTATTAGAGAGCAGGCTCACATCTGCCACAGTCTTTTCATGGCTTTTTTGCTGTCACCAGCTCTGCTGATTTGCTCCTGGGAAAAGCCTGGGCATAGGCATGGCAGGAGCCAGGGAGCAGAGCTTGGGCAGCCCACACTGCACATCCCCAAGGGATGGAGGCACATAAAGAGGAAAGATGCCTCAGCTGCCATAGGGGCACTGGTACGGAGAGAGTTCCTTCCACTTAGCACAGTCAGCAGTGATTAAGGGCTTGCTCTTTAAGCTTAAAAAGACCATGCTTTGGCCCTGATCCTGCAAGGAGCTGGAGGAATGATTGTCATTCACACAACTTCACTGTGGATTTAAGAAAAAAGAAATGTTGGAAATCTGCAATTTCCCAATGGGAATGCAACTGCTGTTACAGATTTAAACCTTGTTTGGAAAGAGGACTGGGCTGGGGTAACGTGCCGTGCAGCAGGTATTCTGCTACACCACACAAAAAGTAGGCATGATTTCTACCTCCATTCCCACATTTCCCAGTTGGGACTAAACCTGAACAACCTGATTTATTACACCTGCTTTTCACGTGGTTAGCTGCAAATGTTTCTCAGGTTTCTACAGCTGTTGATGGACTACTGACTAATCAAAAAGTCAGGAGTGCAAATTTGCAGCACTGGCTGCTAGCCAGTTTGCCCATAAAAGGTTTCCAAATGGTCACTGAGCCCTTAACCCTGATGAAAACAGCAACAAAGACACTGCCCCAAGCTCCTGCTCCTGTCACGGTCTCCCTCTCGCTTTGTTGCATGCAAACATCACTGTGCTGGTTTAGGGGGTTTTGGGTTTGTTTTTGTTTCTAAAGAGCACAATTCCAGAACACGCAGTGGAAAGGCCTTTCTACTCATTAAAAGCTACATGTGGGTGTGAATTATTTTATATCCTCCTCAGAAATTATCAGACCACCTCAGAAAATGATTAGTTTTCACATAAGGTGCCAGATCCTCTGGTCCATTTAGGCTGCTTTATGCCACTTTGATGGCTCAGCTCAGCCCTAAATAAAACAGGCTTAATTATCCTTAGGATTTCTCCTGCCTTGGGAAATCTCCAGGTAATGTGGAAATGCCACAGGGACTCTTACACCACCACAGCTATTAGCGGCACAGCACAGTGGCGGGGATATCCCCACGCCCCATTGATTTCCTGCTGCTGTGGCTGTGGGCATCTGGCACAGACCAGGGCCACCCTCGGGCTAATGCTATTTATGCCAAGCAAAGGCCTGGGAATGGGAATGGGATGGCCCCAGGACTCCTGCTTGAAAATAACCTTGCCAGTCCAAGTCTAAATCAAACATGAAATACGTATGGTTTGCTTGGAATGCCCTATTCCAGAAGTCCCTGGCTCATCGGTTTGGAAAACATCTCCTCTAATTTTCCAAAGCCCTCACTCTTGCAGGAATACAAGGGACATGAAGATATATGTACACAGCCTCAGAATACACATTTCTTCTTGTCTGTCGTTGCCACCTCACTCCCCTGGCCCAATATATGGGGTCCCCTGCAGACACAGCAGAGAAAAACAGGGTCTTTCAGGGCAAATTTCAGCTCATCCTAAAGAAGGTACCTAGAGGTGGCCAAGGGAAATATCACACACACAAGTGGGTGCCCAGCTCTCAGGTATATGTTGTAGTCACTGATATCTCCTTGTTTTCTGCTACTTCATGGGTACTTGGGGCAGGATGGGTGCATTTGCAGATCTGTCACCTGCGTAGGTAGCAAAGACAGGGAAAGAGAGAAGATGAACTTACACAGTGGCACTGAACACAGCACAAAGAATGGGGCCAGTTCTCTGCAGAAATCCACAGCCTCTTCCCAGCACATAGCCCCAGGTAGTCCACTTTCATCACAAAGCCAAGGCAGGGTTATCTGGGAGCTCACATCTCAGTTGCCTTTGTCTGTCTTTGCCTTCCCCAGTCTGCAAACACCACTGCAGCGGCGCAGATCCATGTCACATCAAGAAAGCCAGAATTTCTGCATCATGCTTAGAGGAAAGCTGAGATTTTGACAAAACTGATGGGCAAGCTCCCCTCACGCTAGAGAAAGTTTCTTATGCACCATGGGCGAGTGGGCGAGGGAATTTGTTGAGACCTGTCGTAGCACCAACAAGAACTAAAAAATCTTGCAGCAGCTCCTGCCATCTGAGCCTGTCAAATTCCACTGCAAACAATATGTCACTCTGCTGGGGAGGCGGCGAACAATCTGAGGGTGAGAAAAAAGGACGACTGAAGTATCCAAAAAACTCACTCCAAAGGTTTTAAAAAGGAAGAGAGCCCATCCACGAGCGCGCCGTGCTGCTGGCCAACTGAAGCTTCCAGGTTTCTCATCAGTAGGGTTTTAACATCATATCAAGCCCCCTTAGTCCCCGTAGAACAGGATAACGTGAGTTTTGTCACACCTTATCCTGGCCAGACAGCAGAAATGCTGATGCTGTAAGCAGGCTGAAAAGCTGTCTGCCTTTCTCCAGCGTTTGAGATAATAGGATTTAAAAGGACCAAACCTTCTTCTAACCAAACATTGGTCTAACTGGGCTCTGAATTGTACACCAGCAAAGGAAATGTCACTTGCTTCGCAGCCTCCAGGGGATTTGGAGAGTCTCAAAGCAGCTAAGAACAGGAAGGAATGGGAATGACAGAGTATGGCCAAAATGCTCAGGGGCATTTTCCTCTTCTTTCAAACTCTTTCTCCCCTAGACCCACATGTGTTGCCTTATGCACTTCTTTGCTGTCCCACTGTATACTGGATTCCCAACAAGCTAAACCTCACAAGCAATAATCCTGCTCCTCTGGAGATGCCCAGGAATGAAGCCAGGGCTGCAGAAGAGAGCAAGGAAGCCCCCTTGCATTGGCCTCTCACCAAGGGATTATTAGCCAACATGATTTCCAAAGGGTCTTCTACTCTTTCCAGGCCGAGCATTAATGGTTTTCCATTAACTAGGTTTTAATATCCCAATGCTTTTCACTACATCATAGCCTTGCAAACAATACCATGGTAAAGGATATAATTTGGAACATATTCCCAAGAAACACAAAGCTGACAGTTCCCATCTGCATTACGAATTGGCCCTTCCAGCAAAGGAAAATCCACAGGCAAGGGAATATGACTTTTGATTGAAGTGCAGTGCTCTATACAAAATTTAGGAGGAGGAGGGCTATATCCCTCCCACAGTATCCATTAACTTTGTCTCTAAGAAGGAAGAGGCAAAGCAACACAATCAGAACGGTGGTGCCAAAGCAACCGAGAAATATCCTGGAAAACACACATTGAATTAAAACCTGAAAGTCTAAGAAGAAAACGGAAAATTAGAAACCTTGTGGCCATTGAGAAACAGAAGAGAAACAAAACAGATCAACAACCCACAGAGCAAAACAGCATACAAATTGGAACAATCAATATGAATAACAAGAAAACCAAAGCTACGGATCAAAACCTAAAGCACACTTGCTAAGTCTAAAATAACCACATTTCTCTCCGAAATGCAATGCCAAAGCTGCTGCTTAAGGACAAATCATTGATGCTAATTACCTGCACAGGTTTGGAGAGGAAAAGCAGAACCTCAAGTTCTTTTAAGGGAAATGGAGAGTAGAAAAAGACATCTTTTCTTTGGTGTGTTAAAGGGCTTTTCTCTCCCCCTCCCAAGCGATTGTTTCATAACCCCAAATAGAGCCAAAACACCTCCCAATATCCCAGCAAAATAACTGAGTCATAGTACTGATTTCTCAGAATAAACTCACTTTAAAATTACCCATTGAAAATAAGAAACCTCCTGAAAGCATTCAGCTAATGAAAGCAATCCTTTTGCTATACAAACACTGTATGTCTGAGCAGACCAGAGCTCCCTAGTCCATAACGAGATTCCCAATTTCTCAGACAAGTGCAAAACCTTCCTCTGTGTCACCTATTTTAGTAGCAGGAGCGATTCTCCTCCCTTGTCAGGTACCATCTCACAGCCCCGTGGAGTCTTGTTAACTTCCTACCTTTTGTGCTTCTCGCTGCTCAAAGACTTTTGAAACCACACACAAGAAAGAACTGAAGGGAAATTTGTCGAGGCCGATCGGTCTAAAGTTGGACCTATCAGCTGTGATTTGCTGTAGGAACAAACACAAGCAGTAGCCTCTTGTCCGTGTTCTCTGTCAGCAAAGAAAGGGGAATCTCTCAAAACGATCTAAACCCCATTTTCCCAAGCATCAGTTAGCCCAAGAACAACTCTGCATTGAACCTACACTGTATTTTGTCTTGTTTCCTGTAAATCTGATGTGTCCAGATGTATTCCAGGTTTTCACAAGCTGTTTTAGGTATGGTTTAAAAGAAATAAAATCCTCTGTCATTTCAAAGTGATGAATATTTTTATACTGAAATATATTCTCCGCAGCACAGGTCCAAACTCAACCATCACTTTGAAAGAGAAAGCAATGTGAATGCGAGAGGAGGAGAGGTTTGTACCTGGCTTCACAGCATCTGTGAGCAGCACCCTGAGAATAAAACCATGTACAGCCCCTGGGACATCCTCACCAGTGGTGTGCATGCCCCTGGCTGCAGCAGGAACTCCCTTAGCAAAGGGATGATTGGTCACACCTCTTTCTGCTGAGCCTAACCCTGGAGGCTTTGCCTGCAGGCATCTCTGACGCAGACAAAGATGAAAAAATATATAGGTAGGGACACACACATGAAAAAAGATGAAAAGGGGGGAAAAAAGACAGAGAAATGAATACACAGAACAAAGCATAGGACACCTGGGGACTGTCCATGCCTCAGGAGGCTGGTGGGTGCCCCAGCCATCCAGCTGAAGGTCATCAATTTTCATGTCACCCTGCCAAGTGCCTACTGGAAAGGCAGGCAGTGCAGAAAGGAACCCTATTAGGGGATAAGATGACGCCAAGCAGTTGTCTTTTTCTCTGTTTTTAATATGTCCTTACCATTATGCTAGCATTTAAAGGAGCCCATGCATCATGCCTGTGTGTAAAGCCCAAACTCTGCAGCTCCCATCCTTTCGTCAGATACCTCAGCCTAAAAAAGCATGTGAGCATCTCGAAGCTAGGTGAGGAGAAAAGCACCCCTGATGTAGGAAATACACTTTACAACAGGCATAGTCGAAAAGGCAGAGCTCAGCTTCAGAAAGATGTAAGCCTAGCTTATCACTGGGGATTGGAGGCCACTACAGTCCTTCACCAGGGTCGTGTTTGACCGGTGGTAGCCACTTAACGGAGAGTTAGCTGTGTTAACGATCACATTAAACAAAACACAATTAGAGTTAACTTGGCCCTTTGTAATGTATTTGTCACTGGTCTCATCCCTCTTTAGGCTGTTGTGGCTGGCGACAGCTCAATTTACACTTGAAGAGAGCTCTTGGGAAGTCTTCTTGCCGGGCTAAATGTGGGAGAATGGTATTTCAAAGGGACAGATGCAAACCCATTTTTTCCTCAACATTCACGCAGTGAATAACTTGGTAAGGACCGTTTCAGTTTGACATTGCCAGCTTCAGGTCTCCTCCTGCCTTAGGAGCTGTAAACAAGGGTATTTGGGAGGATACAGCGCAGGCTCCAGCACTTCTAGGTTCAAAATCTTGATGATACGCCTGGTCCTCCTATGTTGTCTCTGGCTTGGCCATAGGACAAGGTCTGGAGACCTTCAGACATGTCACGTTAGAGACTCCTATTTTCTGGTTTCACATGTAAGGAGTTCATGTCTCAAATCCTTGGGTCTTTTTAATCAGTCAGATTTGAATTACCATCGCAGTGAGGGGCAGGCTGGCACTAAAACCACCTCCCCTTAATCTATCCATCCATCCATCCATCCATCCATCCATCCATCCATCCATCCATCATTTGCCAAGCGAACCCTGGAGCAGGCAAAGAGAACCAGCAACATGAGTAATTTCAGAACAAGTTTGAAGAAGGCATCTGAAAGGATTCCATTTTCAGAGGACATCAAGGCAGTGCTGGCTGGCAGCACAAGCGTGGCTCTGAGCTGCAGTGGATGGGCTCTATTTTCGCCTCTTCTGAAAAGATTTCTTCAGAAGAATGTGCAAGTGGTAATGAAGCTAAAAGAAACAAAACTGTGGTTTGGAAGTGCAAGCACAGATGTAACGAAGAATGAAGTATAACAGTTTTGAACAGTCGTCCTTAGGAAGCATAGCTACTCCCTGCTGGAAAGGATGAAAATGGCCACATAGAGACTAGACAAAGCTGAAAATTGGGGAAATACTTTGTCAGGGTTTGGGAAGCTTGAATGAAGGACCAAGAGAAGATTGTAGGGATAGAGAGTCAGAGCATTCCCTGTTGAGGAAGTTGTAGGAAATATATCTGCAGAGGTAGTCAGTCAAATTGAGCAGAAGCAAGTATACATATATATGATTTTATAAGGTTCCTCCTGTCCTATTCCTATGAACAGAAAAAAACCCCAGCAAATTCTGCATATGTAATCACTGCCTAGGTAAATGGTGCAGGGGTTTTGGTTGTAGTTCAAAATCATGTTGTTGAGAACAAAATTATAAAAAGCATTCACTTACACAAAGGGATGAAATGATTTCAGTGCTTATACACTTGTGCTAGAAGTCGGGTAATAAATGAGAGGAATTAGAATTGCTGATTTATGAGCATAAATTTGACTTGGTTGATGTTACTGGGAAAACTCACATGACCAGAACATAAAAATGCATTGTTACAACCCAACACAGAGACTTCAAGTGGGCAGAAAAGAAAGGGCATGATACACTCTCATAATCTCATGACCTCTGCAAGTCTGAGCAAATCAGATGTAAAAGATTTCAACTGCTAGTACATCTCTGTTCTCACAGATAATCTAGGAGGTGATGAGCTATTTGGTGCCTGCTACACACCACCAAAACACAGTAAAAAACAGGATGACCAGCTTCTTTAAAGACTTATTTATCATGTGTTGGTAAAAAAAGCTGTGTTAACATATGGGACTTCAATCTGAATGGCATATGCTGGTGTTCTCAGGCTACCAGCACTAAAAAGTCCTCAGAATCTCAAAAATTACAGGCAGCCAATTTCCTAACTCAACCCAGTTTGGGGTAGACTCCTAATGACAGATACAGAGGAACTGGTCCCACATGCCAAAAATTAATGGTTACTCCAATGCCAGTGATCATGACTCGGTCGTACTTGTTGTCAACATATAGAACCGAGTCCAAAGTAATGTGTGTGTTTATGGTGGTTCCAGCATGCACATTCACAAATACAACTGCTGCTGAAAGAGTTCATTTTCATAATACTGAGATAATTCTGAGCAATATCAGCTACAGAAGGACCTTCTCACAGTAAGCAGAACAGTCATAAGAATGTATTCCAAAGGCCTCAGTTCCACAACTAAGAAAGAAACTGACAGTATTTTAAAATTACTTTCAGTGTAAAAGTAGACATAGAATGAAAACACATTTATTTCAACACAAAGAACTAATGATATAAAGGAAAACTGATAATAACAATTATAAACCAAAAGCTAATGACTGTAGGAAACTGACAAAGGGAAAAGAGAACTCAATGAGGAAAGGATATCTGGGACTTTCAAAAGCAGATTGAGAACAAAAATGTTGTCACCTGTTACTTGAGGAAAACAGTAAAAATGTAATAATAATGAGGAAAACATGTTAAGAGTTCAATGAATACCTGTCTTCCATATTTGGGAAATAGATTTTATATGCATATTGTCTAAAAATAATGAATCACACTCAATCTCAGCAGTGAGTCAAAAGAGTTTTAAACAGCAGCTTGAAAAAGAGAGATATTTTGTAGTCAGTCAGTTAGAAAGCAATCAAGGGTTTCCAAAGAATGGGCATGGAAGCTCTCCACCCTGCAAGGACTCGATGGGACTTACAGTACTCCAGAGAACCAATGCAAAGTAACATCCCTCCAAGATTTAAAACAAGCAGATGGGGTCCTCCTGATACTGTCAGCCTGATTGTGGGTAAGGTAACGGACAGTTAATCCAAGAATTATGCCTTACAATACAAAAGGAGCAAATACAAATATGTTCCAGCAGTGTGGGTTTACAGGAAATAGATTTCATGGGGTATTTTTAAACTGAGATCACAGATCAGGTTGATGAGGGCGATAGTGTCAGTATGCTGCACTTGGATTTTGTTTTAAGGCATGGGATCAGATTCTCCAAACTGTTTTGCCTCAGTAGGTAGAATGATATAAACTAAACAAGGCACAAATTAAAATGGATTAAAAGTGGCACCTTCGATTGAAAAATGTAACTGTGAAATAGAAGTCAGAAAATTGAGTAGGAATAGTTTTAACTGGGCCAGCAGCACCCGTCCTTAGTCTCATGCTATTTACCATTTTAAATCAATGACTGAGAAAAACCTTAGACTAAAATCATTATTAATAAAGTCTGCAGGTGTCAGGGAGGCTGCAGGAGAGCTGGATCAAAGAGCACACAAGCACTTGGAACCATTCGGCAGACTGTAAAACAAACATGCACCTCAACAACGCACTGTCATCCAGCCGCAAATGGAGAGTGCCAACCACACCATGAGACCATCACCCCTACCCTGAACCACGCCACAGTGATGGTTATCATCAGCTGATCATAAAATCTCCCTGCAGCCTGGCAGCCACAAAGCCTAGTGCAGACCTTGGATACACAGGAAGGATTCAAGGAAAAACAGAGATGTCTTCCTACCTGTGCGTTTGGCAAAGGTGCAACTGTGCAACTACAGGAACACACAGCCCCAAAGGCATAAGCTCAAGCCGGAAATTGGTTAATTGTAAAAGATTCAAAGAGGAGCAAGAATGGTGAAAGCACTAAAAACGTGCCTTATCATGAACAATCAACAGGCCTCTGTCATTACAGCTTATCAAAGAAAAGGTGATGAAGGGTTTCGATCACGGTTTATGGTGTCACAGGTCACTAAAAGTACTACAGGACACTTCCCTCCAGGAGACAAAGTTGTCAGAAGACCCAGGGCTGGAAGCTGAATCCAGAGAAAAGCACAAATTTGGCAGAGAGTTGATTTATCATTGCGGCTATTTACCAAAGGGATTGTGGTGCATTTGACACCATGGGAAAATCTCAGAAACAGCAATTGGTTTGTGTTTCTAAAAAACACAAAGTACTTGAAATGGGATAAATTCACTTAAAGGCTTCTGACAGGTCTCTATCTCTTTCCACTGGTAATGATTCATACCTCCTAACTTTTCTTCTGGAGCCTTCCCCACATTTCACACATAGTATTTGCCAGAACATTTAGCTCCTCCCTCTCTATTTTACTTACCACCTTCTTCTCACCTAAAAGCTGCAAAACATATTTATTTGGTTGCTGCCATGTAGAAAACCATTTATTTCACATGCCTGCAGCACTAATTTTCAGAGACAGATTTCACTTATTTCTGTTCTCCGGAATAAGTGGTGAGAAATGGCTAATTTGCTACATCACAACATTTTAGGAGGTGAAGATGACGGGAAAAAAAACCCTACCAGCTGTCTGGAAAGTTAGGATATAAATCCAGCCTTCTAATTATTAAGGGGCGTGTTTAAACACAAGGGGAGAAGATACCATAGTACTTAAAACTTAAGCACATGAATATATTTTAGTAAAATCAGAGATTACAAACCATCATTTTCCAGTTGTTATTTTTCCCCTCAAATCCCAGAAAATATCTATTTTGCATACGTGTAACTCAACAGCCTTTTGCAGCTCTCTTCCGGAAAACGGAAAAGAACCCATTTTCCCCCTTTCCCCACATTCCGTTGATATTTTGTGCCAGACTCAAACTGACAGAATTTGTCAGCTACCAACTGGAGATGCTACCAGTTTCCAAATCAGGCATTACGTGGGCCAACCAGTGGTCTGCAACCTACTGTAAACAGCCCCCAAGTGAGGAGCCAATATGGTAATTTAGGGAAGTGATTTAATATATTGGCTTCCAGGAGCAAGTCAGACCCCAGGCAAGGAAACACACTTAGGGGGAGTTCAGCCTGACACCGAAATCGGGATGGTCGAGAGCAGTTTCCTCTCTGGGGAAGGAAAACCAGCAAGCTCAGAAGTGTCACTTCAAGCTTGAGCAAGTTCCTACCAGCAGAACTTGTCAGGACATTGTCAGGCAAGAGCTGACAGCCATAAATCAGTGTACCTCCAAATGAACCACTGAGCACACTTGTTTTATAGGGAGAGGGTCTCCTGGTGACAACCATCATCTACTGCTCCCTTACCCTAATAACTGCATAATGAAAATAAATCTGAACAAGCACTTATTAATGCCCTTTTCCCCTGCGTTGTTACACTAAGCTGGAGCAATGCCAGCATTGGTTTGCTGTTGTTGTTGTTGTTCTAAGAAAGGTTTTGCTCTGCAACCAATTTGGTTCCGTTAAAACAAACAGGGAGGCACTCACTATTGATCTCCCTATTAAACAGCCCTGGTAAACATTTTGACTAGCTCTGCAAACTTAATACAGATGTTCGTTCTGCACAGATCACTACCGACAGCTGATGCAGGGAGCTAATGCATGTCTGTGGCGGGGAACGACAGCAGTACAGACGGAGCTCCGAAGAAGAGGGAGCTGCACAAATAAACAGCTTTCTGGCAGGTAAGTGTTGGCTGTACAGATGTAATTCCTATGCTCTCAGGCATGTGTGTGCGTGGGAAGGGGGGGATTTCCACTTCCATATGCACACGGAGCAGCATTAAGCAGAAGGAAGCCCCTTAGTATGCGTTCCCCCGGATGAAAGCAGCTCTGTAGAAGGGATGAAATGTGTCAGGGCTCCATTCAGCACAAAGTCAGTTTCTGGAGGTGCCTGGAGCAGAAGATCTGCAGGATTCCACGCTCTGGCAACAAAAGAAGCAAAACCTGATCCTTGAGATTAAATAAAATAACATTATAAATAAAAAAGGACCTGTTTGCACCCAAAGATCTCTCACACACGGTCTCAGCACTGAGCCACTGCAGCAAACCAACCTCCTTCTACCTGCTGCTCACCAAAGTCACCCTGAGCTTATGTAATGTTACTGGAGATGAACTGATCAGACTTTGGGGGGAAAAAGGCCAAATTTGCTTATTCATTTTGGAAGTGGCATTTATTCCTCAGCACACCATCCGCAGTAGGTGCTACCTGTGGAAGCCGCCTCGCTTCTCCATCACAGCATGGTGGAGCATGGCATCAGCATCCATCAAGGCAGGGAGACCAGAGGGGACCTCACTTCTCCCATAAGGTGCCATTTTTCTGCTTATCAAATAACCACTGAGTTATCTGTGGCCATATCTGCTGTAGCCATACTGTGAAGAGACACTGGAGCTGACTTACACTGGGCATGAACTGGGTGTCCCTGGCAGTGTTCAAGGCCAGGTTGGATGGGGCTTGCAGCAACCTGGTCCAGTGGAAGATGTCCCTGTCCATGGCAGGGGATTGGAACTGGATGAGCTCTAAGATCCCTTCCAACCCAAGCCATTCTATGATTGTATACAAAGCCAGAGGGACTCAGGACCCTTGCCATGGCAACCTGATGTTGGTTTCTTTGAGCTGATAAGACCTCCACACTCATCCACCCACAAGAAATTTAAATGGGGAATAATTAATAGGAAGTGATGAAAAGCAAACACATGGAAAATAACTTCCCAGCTGCACGTTTCTTGCTAAGATCCATAAAACTTTCTGAGCATACAAATATTTGTACAAATAACCGAAGATTATCTCAAATAGCAGAGCTGGTGAAAATAGCCTTGCAAAGAAGTGAAGAGCAAAGCCCTACTCATTCATGAATATATTTATGCATTTGTTTATTACTATGCAGCCAGCTTTAAACCTTACCCAGCAGGGGAGAGACTATATACCTTATGCCTATGGGCCTCGTGATGCTTCCAGTGGGGATGGAGAAACTTCAAAAAGAGTTTGGCATTCAGATCCAGTTTCTCTGCTTATCTGTGGCTAATCCACACTCTCCCAACATATCAAAAACGTTGAACCGGGCAGGAAACCACATGAGAACAGGTTTTCCTGCAGGATTTCTGGCATTTCTACATTAGATTCCAGATGGAAACACCCATGAGAACAGCTTCTATCCTGGTATTTTTGGCACATTCAGTTCCAATTCTATCCGGAAACCTGAACTGGGAAGGAAAAGGGGGAAAAAAAAAAAAGAGGGAAGAAAACCCCATAAACCAAAAGGCATCAACTGTTTGCCCCAATATTTCAGAACTGGTAAAAAATTTATCATTTAAGGTGGGTTTTAATATTAGGAAGCAGGAGACAATGTTCTTGGTTCTATCTTTGGTGTTTCATCTGTCCTCACTCCCGGTTTCATGCATCCCCAAAAAGAAATAGCAGAGTTTTCAACTAGCAAAACTAGAAATGAAAAGTCACCACAAAAAAAAACATGGATCCTACCCAAAAAACCTGGACTCCACTGAAATTACTTTTCCCCTTTCTGTGTACAAATGAATGTCAGATACCAAAAAATAAAGACATTCACTGAAACCTCTGAAATAAAGGATTTCAAAGGGGTTATCCGTGGCTACAACTGAAGTCAGGCTTTTTGCCACTCAGAGCTGATTTCGCTAAAAGGTGAATGAATTCACCTCATTTTCTGAACTCCGTTTTTGTTCATTTATCCAGCTTTGCCACTTTATCTAGATTGGCAGCTGCTGCCAAAGACAGCAACTTCAGCAATAGCAACTTTGAGCAGAACCTCTCCAAAATTATGTTCGGCCTTGCTCAGTGATTTTTGTTATCAAAGGGTTATTTAATATCAGCCTATTCCTTATTTCTTCATTGTCACTAAAAGCCTATATATTTTCTTCTTGACACTGTCCAATTCTTTCTCTCTGAACTCCCAGCCCTGCCCCTTGCTTTTGCACTGCTGCCTACACTGGGAGAAAACAGAAGAAATGTTCAAGACTGACATCAGTTAGTTCATTAGCAGTTCACCTCAATATCCTAACCCTTCTGTGGTTTGAAGATTAACACTATGCAAATCTACAGCAAAGGAATGGAAGAAAAAAGACTAAAACCAGCTTGCTGCTTTGACTCAAATAGCCCATTTCAAGCTGAGGTCTCAAAACCTCCAAAATCTCTTTTCTTAAAGCCCTGTGGATACATGTTCGTGTACTGCTGAATTCTGCCACCTTTGTACCTTACTCCATGAGTAATGTTGAAGAAGGTGGAACTTTTGAATAAGGAATAAGAAAACAGCACCCTGTCCTCCCTTCTTGCTCCCCAGCCATTGACTGCTGTGAGCTGGAAATGGTACCTTTGACCCCTTCTTGAAGTACAGAGGATTTGCCTGTGTTTTTATTGTTGAACTTTTCCCCTGAAGAAATGCTGCCGCATTTACTCACATGTACATCAGTTCCCTCTACTGGCAACATTAATTAAGTTATTCCTTTAATTCACCAGGTAGATTGTGGGTTTGGAAAGGAAGATGTGCTCTGCTTAGTGGGAATAACAACTGTTGCCTGTTGGGTACGGTGGTTTTAGTAGTGTACTAGTTCTCACTAGCTTTTTAAAACTCACTTTCCATGCTATGGTCCAGGGCCAATACTTAACTTTATCTTAACATACTTTTGTCCTTAGCTGTGGCAGTAAGTGCAAAACTGAAGAATTCCTGAAGCAGCTTAGGTAGACAAAAGCTGCATCAACCCTTGGGCTCTGTGTTTGGTGTCTGGGATGAGCATAGAGCCTCTCCTGTAAAAGGGCAGCCCTTCGTAAGGGGCTGGGTGGTCCATCAGGTTCCTTTTGTTCCTTTACATACCCAGAAGCTATTTCAAAACATGCTTAAAATCATTTGGCTATTCTTCTATATTTTCCTTTCTTCTATTTTCTTTTTTCTGTAGTTAAAGTAGATTGATTTTGACCTGCCACAGGTAATGTTTTCCTCCTGTGATCTCAGGCCAGAGGAAAAGGTCATTCACTATATTTGGGTGCTTGAGGAAAAAGCAGAATGAAAGAGAACCACTTGTCATCTAAAACAAAACAACAAAACAAAACCAAACCCCAACAAGAACATCTGGCCCAAAGAGGACAACATTAAAGATTTCCCCTTTGGACCCAAGCCATCAGTATTCAGCAAAAATCAGCTAAACTTTTAATTTTCTAAGCAAATAGTAGTAGTATTTCATGGATCTCTCCTTTTTTTTTTTTTTTTTTTGGTAGTTTCAATAGCTATGCTTGGGATTTAAAACTGTTGCTTAAAATCTCCACTTAGGACCAAACCAAATAAACCTGCATGGGTATAGTGAGCAATAAAACCACTCTTGAAAACCGAGCTTCTGTAGTGCAAGTAGAAGTGGAAAGACAACATAGAAATTGGTAGGAAAAATAACAACAGCCTATAAACACCTGGATTTGCACATGCAATTGTGAGGGCATAAAGTTAAAGACCTATTCAGCACATGCATTTAAATATGCCTCTCACTTCAAACTAGCATGGATAAGATGCCCTCGACACACATGGTTTCTTAGAATTTTCAAAATGCACCTTTATTGGGGATTTTATTTGCTTTTTAAAAAAAAAAATCTAGGTTGTATTTCTAAAGGAAATTGTACAAAAATGTTGTGTTTGAGCCCAGTGTTCTGATTAAATGCATTACAGGACCTGCACTCATATTTAGAGGCGAAAAAAAGCATTCTTGCTCACGCTGCTGCACGAGTTCCTGTTTGAGGAATAAAATTGTTTATATCTGATTCTTTCAAGAGCTTTTACAGACTGATCAAGTGTCAAGACATGGTAGTTGACTCAAAGGTAACATAGATATTGCCTTATAATATCTTTAGGACCTGAATCAAATCTTGGGATACTTTGAAACTATGGAAGTATAATGAAAATACAATTGTTTCTTTGTATTATCCTTTGTAATGGGAAGCTTTACATTTCCTTTCTAGCAACTATGATGTACATTGTACTATCAAGGCATTTTTAGGGACCATTTACCTGAATACAATTTATGTGTAAGGTGTCTGAGAGCCAACCTGGATTTATGCTTCTTGGTCCTTGTAATAAGTGAATAGATTTTTTTTTCCCCCCATCAAAATAAATGTCAGAAAGTTCTTTGATCGTTCAATAAGGGAGAAAAACATCCCTTTTCAAATGAAAGAAATGGCTGTGGGCTAGGTTTTGGTGTTGGAAGCTCTGTTGAGTCCCCCCAGCTTCAGGAGCAATGCATGCAAGGACACATGAATCCACAGGGTCTGTCCCAGCATCTCTCCCCTCAATGAGGAGAGCTCATTCACCCCCTGGGTTTGGTTGCCCACTGAACTGGTGAAAGTCCTTGAGGTGACAGAGTGGTGTTTGGAAAGAGTGTTGGGACCCTGATGCGAAGAGGGTCCTTGATGCAAAGGGAGCTTTTTGGGAAGAATGTTCTTGCCTTTAAAAACATACAGTTGCAGCAGTTTACCTAAATCATGTTTTCCCTTAGTATTTCTTGGACTCAGAAAATCCTAATGCAGTCCAGCTCTTCAGAAGTGCCATGCTGAGATTTTTGTACCTACACCCAGGCCCATCTGGATTCTCATGCAGGGCATGTATGTGGCATAAGTAGCTCAAATTCAGCCTACCCAGAGAATTAGCTCTTGCATTCATGCACACAGGTACCCATACATACACATTTCCGAATAACTGTTCTAGGAATACCCAAATATTTTAAGATACCAGGCTTCCCAAACTGTGATATCAATTCCTGCTTCCTACCTTCTTTTCATGGAGAGCGACTGAGGTGATGTCTAACATGTGTCTACCCGAGGCAATAGCTTTTTGATATCATGCAGTGGAAATGGCAGAATCTGGCTCTTTAGTGACCATGACATCCAAAAATTGGATGCAGGAATTCACCTCTCTTCCATAGGTTAAATGAATATTCTGCGAGTATCGATTGTTCAGTTCTTCCAGTGGAAGATGAATGTGATCGGCATCGATAATCAGAGAAAATATCATCTACATACCTCTCATATGCAGATGGTGGCTGTTCAATACCAGTCGGCAGTACAGCTTCCTGGTGTGACAGGAAAATATCTGCAGCAATTGAGGATTAAGAGAGGCCATTGCTACATCAGTGTTTTGTTTGTAATAGCTTCCATTCTATCAGAAATAACTGGTTGCACATTTCTGCGTCTGACATTAAAATTCACCATTGAAATCTCGCTCAGTAATAATAAAGCCCCTGCAAGAGTCTCTACAAACACACTAGACTCCAAATTAAAGAGCAAGTGTATTGTTAGGGTTTGCATGGATCTCTTTTGAATTAGCGCTAGGTGAACAATAAATAAAATTCCAGGAGAAGTTCCCCAAGCTGATATGCATTCAAGGTATTATCTTTGCTCTGTACTGTATGCGCTTCTGGGTGAAAAAATTCTAATTGCACTTCCATTCAAAAATCAACCGTGGGAATAAGGAATCATGCTCATTTTATGCACAGCAGCCCGAAGGCCTTATCCTTAAAACAAATTACAGCGCCTCCTATGCAACTCACACTCTGAAGCTAATTCTAAGCCTAAAGCAAAACTCCAAAATTAAACTTTAATCTGTGATCTAAACAATTTTGTGTTTGTGATCAATCTTGGTGGGGTGGATTTTAATATATATATATGTGTGTGTGAGAGTGTGTGTACGTGTGTGTGGGGGTATGTACATATAAAAATATGAAACACTAAGGTAATTGTTATCGCAGATGAAGACGGAACATTAAATACTCTGCTCAAGTAAGGCTGAGATAAAATACATACAGTGAAGACAGGGAACAAAGCTGCTAAGCACACACTCCTATATGTAACAGAGTCCTGGACTTGCAACCGGCGAAAGCTTAAATTCCACTACATGTATCATATTTACTACTTTCTGCCAAAGAAATAGGCAGGCTGCCATGCCATTAAAGCAATTACTCTTACCCTCTCAGATATGTAGAAATTAGATTCTGCTCCTTGAAATCATACACTAGGGGAAGTAGAGAACAAGGAAGGGAGAGAAAAGGAGGAGAGACATCAATTCCTCCCAGGGAAGGAAGAATCACTGCCTCGGAAGAGGAAAGCTTTGGGCCAGCAAGAGTTAAAGGAGTTCGAAGTGTATGGTCTGTCTCTCCCCAACTTGGTGCAGTGACTCTGCATCCTGCAGGAACCTGTTCAGATGCTCTGATAAGTCAGACAGAATTCATGGGAGATTACCACACAGCTCCTGCCAAGCTGTGCTGCAGCGCGGGTAATAGATATGCTCCAGTACTAAATCCTAAAAGGCCCTGCTACATCTGTCAAGCATGCCCTGGAAAAGCACCCTCAGTTCAGATGTTATCACTGCTCTGCCTGCATCAGAAGATTTAGTGTCCACCCTGGAGGTTGCTTTTGCCGCACAGTTTTCAGGGGCAAAACAACAAGGAAGAAAGATGAGAGAAAAAAAGGCAAATTATTCTTGCTTAAAGCAAAAGGAATAAAGCGATGTGCTTGCAGACTGGTTCAGCTCCTCACCCTGCATCCAGAAGGTCCCAAATCCCACATTAAGATAGTACTGATGTTCTAAGCTGATTAGCTCGGACTTGTTCGGCTCCCTGGACTGTGACACCATGAAGATGATCTTCTGTAGAGAGACTCTTTCCCAAGGAAAGCTGAACAACAAACCCAGTGGGGGGCCAAAGGCAATGGATAGGAGATGCCTGCCTTCGATAATTAACTTTAAAACTGGTTCTAGAAAAGCTGCTCTGGCATAAAATGGACTTTGCAGAGCGCTGCTTATGAAACAATTGCTGCTCCTCCCATTGACCACATTCTTTGGTCAAGAATGAGTCTAATGTTAGTTATCATTTTACAGCAAACAAAAAATAGGCATAAAAGATCAATATATATTTACATAATACATATAAATGATCACACACAGACACCCTAAAGCACAACAGGAACTACTCCTTTCTTAATATACCCCAAAGTAGAGCCATGCATTTAACCATCTGTCTGCTTGTTCAAAACTGCAGGAAATATCAAAGTACAGCAGCGGCTCCTTTTTCACTAGGTGCACTCTCAGAGTTCAAGGGAGAAAGGCTACAATTTCCTGAACCAGCATATTGCATTTTAAACTCCTGTTTCCTGAAGATGATTTTAAGGACAGATAAGTTCCAGCTATCGGGATGTCAACAAGAAGAGCCCCAGGCTGTTGTGTTTATAGCTCCTTACAGTGGCAAAGGCTGGATTGAGATGGGGCAAATAGGTTGACACAGGGGAAGCCGGTGCTGGACCTAGACAACAATGTGTACATCTGTGCAACAGGGACCATGGCAGAAACCTGGAGTTAACCTTACTGGGATGTAAGACAATTCCTCCTCTGGGCGTGCAGATATCCATTACTTAGATGGATTCTGTCCCTAAGGAAGAAAGAGATCAGAAAAGCAAGGCAGAGTGCAGGAAGCCCAGTGAAAGGATTTGAGGTGGACAATAGAACCATAGAATTATAGAACGGTTAGAGTTGGAAGGGACCTTAAAGATCACTCAGTTCCAACACCCCTTGCCTTTTCTACTACACCAGGTTGCTCAAAACCCCATACAACCTGGCCTTAAATACAAATGCAAGGTTGGGGAAGGAGCCCTGTGCTTCAGGATAGCTGCTGGAAGAGGACAAAGGGTGAATCCCAAAATGTCCCCATATGACAGAGCAAAAAGCAGCTGCAAATGGACAGCCCTGAAGGTGCACAGAGGAGCATGGTG